>NC_143536.1:13778385-14114635 GCF_031878675.1 Megascapheus bottae
CTGCTTACCTTGAAATCTTGTAAAGGACTTGTCATGTGTATAGGAGCTGCTCAATATCTGTTTTCTGGTAATAACTCCTTTCAGAGTGGTGGTGCAAAATGAGAGAAGGGAAGAATGGACTTCACTCCTTGTGACCATTAAAAAGCTCTTCATCCAGTATCCAGTGTTGGTGCGACTGGAACAGGCAGGTACTGCATCCAGGTAACAGAAGGTGCAATAGGGAAAGAAGATATAGGATGAAGGCTGGAGTCAGAGAGATTCATGCTCATGTCTCTATCATTGCTGTGTGTAGTTTCTGCCTCAGGTTCGGTTTCTTTTTTTTTTTTTTTTTGTCAGTCCTGGGCTTGAGCTCAGGGCCTGAGCCCTGTCCTTGGACTTTCTCAAGGCTAGAGCTCTACCACTTGAGCCTCAGCACCACTTCTGGCTTTTTTTTTTTTTCTATGTATGTGGTACTGAGAAATTGAACCCGGGTCTTCGTGCATGCTAGGCAAGTACTCTACTACTAGGCCAAACTCCTAGTCCCCCCCCTTTTTTTTTTAAAGTGGAGGTTTATTTTATTTCTATTTTAAGATAGAAGAGAAGTTATTTATTTATTTATTTATTTATTTATTTATTTTTTTGGCCAGTCCTGGGCTTGAGCTCAGGGCATGAGCACTGTTCTTGGACTTTCTCAAGGCTAGAGCTCTACCACTTGAGCCTCAGCATCACTTCTAGCTTTTTTCTATGTATGTGGTACCGAGGAATCAAACCCAGGTCTTTGTGCATGCCAGGCAAGCAAGCTACCACTAGGCCAAACTCTTGGCCCCTCAGGTTCGGTTTCTATATCTAGTGGAACCACCTGTACGTTAAGTGTGCAATAAGTTCAACAGTATTCCTCACAAAACTGAAGGTGACCCAGGTGCTGGTGGCTGACGCCTGTCATCTTAGCTACATAGGAGGCTGAGATCTGAGGATTGTGGTTTCAAGCCAGCACAGGCAGGAAAGTCCATGAGACTGTTTAACTTATAATTAACCACAAACAAGCTAGAAGTGGAGCTGTGACTGGAGTAGTAGAGCGCTAGCCTTGAGCACAAAAGCTCAGGGACAGCGCCCATGCCATAAGTTCCATCCCCAGAGATGGTACAAAACAAAGCAATAAAATATAAAATGAAGGGGATCTTATAGAGCCTGGTGCTTTCCCCTTACTTTATTTTATTTTTTTTAACAGTTTATCTTTCATGAAATGCTTTTCCTTTTCTTGTATCTTTTGCTTCAGAGGGCTTTCCTCAAGGAGAAAATTCTACCTCAGCCCAAGGAAACTACCTAGAGGCCATCAACCTTTCCTTTAATGGTGAGTAAAGCAACTGTCACAAGGTTTTCACATGGCTAGGGACTTCTTATCACTAATGCTCAAAGACTTAGGTCTAGATGATGCTGATCCTCTCTTATCCCCAAATTCATTTAGGGCAATAACCTCTGTTTAGATGGTGTCAGTGACCAACATTTAGCTCATTTAGGTCTTCTGTTGGGAAATTAACTTGACTTTTTCTTCCTGTTTTTTTTTTTTCATGGTTGGGTTTTTTGTTGTTGTTGTTTGCTTTGGTTTGGTTTGTTTTTCTGTGGGTCATGGAGCTTGAACTTGGCCTGGGTGCCGTCCCTGAGCTTTTCAATACAAGGCTACCACCCTACCCTTGAGCCAGGCCCCACTTCCCCATTTTCTAGAGGTTAATTGGAGATAAAGAGTCTCAGGTCCTTTTGTGCCTGGGCTGGCTTTGAACCTTGATCCTCAGATCTCAGCCTCCTGAGTAGCTAAGATTATAAGCGTGAGCTACCCTGCCTGGCCATGGTTGGGCTTTTAACTCAGGATCTTCCACTTGCTAGGTAGGTACTCTACGGCTGAACCACATCTCTAGCCCTGATTATTTTGAGATACTTGACCACAGTCCACCTATTGTAGGCTTCCCATTGCAGCTACTATACCCCATGCCCACTTCCCGACGACTTTTGGTTGAAGAGTCTTGTGTGTATGCCCAGGCTGGCCTTGAGCATTGCATTCCTTCTGATTTCAACCTCTCAAATAGCTAGGATTACAAATCTGAACCACTAGTGCCCCCCCCAACAAAAAAAATTTAACTTGCAAGTCCTGTCAGGTGTGGTGGTTCATGCCTGTAGTCCTAGCTACTCAGGAAGCTGAGATCTGAGGATCGAGATTCAAAGCCAGCCCAGGTACTAAAGAATCTGAGACTCTGATCTTCCATTAATCACTAGAAAATGGGAAGTGGGGCTGTGGCTCAGGGGTAGAGCAGTAGCCTTGAGCTGAAGAGTTCAAGGACAGCCCCCAGGTCAGAGTTCAAGCCCCATGACCCCCCACCCTCACCCCCCCCAAAAAAGTTACAAGTTCCTTGAATCCAAGTGTAGAAAGGTATATTAGCCTCTCCATCCCCATCTCATTAGTCCTTTCCTAAGTAGAGCTAATTATTATTAAATAATAGTTTTTTATGTATATCAGTCCTACAGGTTGAACCTAGGGCTTTAGTGATATCCCAAAGCTTTTGGGTCAACTCTAGTGCTATGTTAACCCACAGCTTCACTGCTGGCTTTCTTTCCCTGTCTCTTTATTTTTATTTTAGCCAGTTCTGGGGCTTGAACTCAGGTCTGGGCACTGTCTCTAAGCTTCTTTTGCTCAAAGCTAGCCCTCTACCACTTGAAGCACCATTTCTGCCTTTTTGTTTGTGTGGTACTGACAAGCTGAACCCAAGGCTTCATGCACTGTATCACTAAGCCACATTCCCAGCCACTTTCCTTCTTTCTTTTCCTTCCTTCTTTCTTTTCCTTCCTCTTCCTTCCTTTCTTCCTTCTTTCATTTTTGAGTAGTTTATTGGAGATAAGAGCCTCACAGACTTTCCTGCCTGGATTGATTTCAGACATCAATTCTGTGGTCTCAGTCTCCTGAGTAGCTAGGATTATAGACAGAGTCAATTATTAACAATGTGATGTCTTCCTAAGATATGTCAGCATCTAGGTTATATGTGACACACTATTATTTGCTACAACTTACTTAGTTGAAACAAAAAAGGAAAGTTAAGGAAGGATGCAAAGGCATGGTAGCTAAGAAAGGCTTAAATGCCTCGTTGGAGAAGGTAGGCACCTTGGTAGCTCAGAGAAAATTAGCAGCAGGAATTCTTAGAGCCATACTCAGCATGTAGCAAACCTACCTCTTCAGAATTTCATTCCCAGTGGAAAGAATCTGATGGCAGTGATGCTATGTTTTTACTTCACTGTGTATATCACCTTCTCATGTGTCTCTGTGTCTAAGTGCTGGAGGAAGTTCATTTTTTAATATCACAGACTTCCTTTTTTATTTTTTCCTGCCAGTTCCAGGGCTTGAATTTAGGGCCTGAGCACTGTCCTTGGGCTTTCTCAAGGCTAGAGCTCTACCACTTGAGTCACAGCACTACTTCTGGCTCTTTCATTCTTTCTTTTTTCCCTTCCTTCCTTTCTTCCTTCCTTCCTTCCTTCCTTCCTTTCTTTCTTTCTTTCTTTCTTTCTTTCTTTCTTTCTTTCTTTCTTTCTTTCTTTCTCTTTCTTTCCTTTTTTTTTTTTTTTTTTGGCCAGTCCTGGGCTTGAGGTTAGGGCTTGAGCACTGTCCTTGGGCTTTCTCAAGGCTAGAGCTCTACCACTTGAGCCACAGCACTACTTCTGGCTCTTTCATTCTTTTTTCTCTTTCTTTCTTTCTCTTTCTTTCCTTTTTTTTTTTTTTTTTTTGCCAGTCCTGGGCTTGAGCTTAGGGCTTGAGCACTGTCCTTGGGTTTTTCTCAAGGCTAGAGCTCTAACACTTGAACCACAGCACCACTTCCAGCTTTTTGCTATATATGTGGTACCAAGGAATTGAACCCAGGTATTTGTACATGCTAGGCAAGCACTCAACCACTACACCAAACTCCCAGCCCTGGCTTTTTCTTTTTACCGTTTCTTTTTTTCTCCTTTTCTCTCTCTCTTTCTCCCCCCCCTCCCCCTCCCTCTCCCTCTCTCCCTCCCCCCCTCCCTCTCCCTTTCTTTCTTTGTGAATGATAGACAAGCACTCTACTACTAGGCCAAACTCCTGGCCCCAATCACAGACTTTCTATAGTATAAGTTGGAGAGGCCAGAAATAAAATTCATTAAATTATCCTAACACTCTGGCCCTCACTTTTAAATTATTATTATTATTATTACTTTTTTTTTTTTTGGCCAGTCCTGGTGCTTGAACTCAAGACCTGAACTCGTCCCTAAGCCTCTCTGTGCTCAAGGTCAGCGCTTTACCACTTGAACCACAGCACCATTTTCAGCTTTTTTCATTTTATGTGGTACTGAGGTATCGAACCTGGGTCTTCATGCATGCTAGGCAAGCACTCTACTACTAGGCCAAAGACCTGGCCCAGTCCTATGCTCTTAAATTATTATCCTGGATTGATACTTGATTCTTAGAAGTTTCACTACACATTCACTGGTAAATGAATCAAATTGCACAAAGTAAGCATCTGTGAGAGGATATAGATATTAAGCATCAGTAAGGAGGATTGACTGACAAAAATAGCTTAGGCCTGTGTGCAATGAGTTGTTAATGCAGAAGAGGAAAGACAGGTGCATGTATCTTGCCGTAATTCAGGCCAATATAAAGTTTGTTATGACTGAAATATGCATCAAGTTCCCTGAGAAACTCAGAGATGCTTGCCAGTCACTGGTTTCTGAAAAGCTGTAATCTCATCATGGGGAATTTTTGTTTTGTTTCAAGTGTTTGACAAACATTACATCAACCGTAACTTTGACCGGACTGGACAGATGTCGGTGGTGATCACACCGGGTGTGGGTGTGTTTGAAGTGGACCGCCTACTCATGATCTTGACCAAGCAGCGGATGATAGATAATGGTAACATTCTCTTCTCTTGTGTCCTGAAGTCTGGGATGTCAGTAGAAAGAAGTCATGTGACAAAAAGAGCTTTGTGCTTTAATTTCCTGGAGAAATGTTGGGTCATCCATTGTTCCATAAGTTTTTTTTTTTTTTCCTTTTTTGCTGGGCCTGAGCTTGCCTCAGTGCCTAGGCACTATCTTTTAGCTCAAGACTGTTGCTCTATCACTTGAACCATACCTTACTTTCTGGGTTGTTTTTCTTTTTCTTTTTTTTATATTTTTTATTGTAATTAATAAAAGGGTTACATGATGTTTGCCAGATAGTAGGTGCATTAATTCACATACATTGATACCCTTTCACATGTCTTGGTACCCATTACCCTCACCCCCTCACCCCCCACCCCCCTGTTTTTTTCTTTTTTTTTTCCCTGTCCTCAGTCTTGGAGTCAGGGTCTGGTCACTGTCCTTGAGCTTTCTCAAGACTAGTGCTTTACCACTTGATCCACAGCACCACTTAAGACTTTTTCTGTGTATGTGATACCAAGGAATTAGACCCAGGGTTTTGTGCATGATAGGCAAGCACTCTACCATACTCTAGGCCATACTGTCTGCCCTACTTTCTGATTTTTGTTTCTGTTTTTGTTTTATTTTGTGTGTGGGGGTAGTTAATTGGAGAAAAGAATCCCACAGACTTTGCCTGCATAGGTTAGTTTGTAACTTTAGTCTTCAGATCTCAGCCTCCTGAGAAGCTAGGATTACAAGTGTGAATCACGAGCTCCCTGTTTTGTTTTGTTGTATGTATATGTGTATGATATATGTATGTATGTATGTTGACATTACAAGGTTCCTTTTACTTCTTGGCCCTTGAAATTTACATATTAAAGTTGTGGTTGGCTTTGTTCACAAGTCCTGACTTCCAGAGCTCTCAGTAATTATCAGTCATTGAATGTTAACAAGTATGGGAAGAAACAGATAAAATACATCTACTTCGGGGCCAGGAGTTTGGCCTAGTGGTTAAAGTGCTTGCCTAGTATGCATGAAGACCCGGGTTCAATTCTTTGGTACCACATACGTAGAAAAAAGCCGGAAGTGGTGCTGAGGCTCAAGTGGTAGAGCTCTAGCCTTGAGAAAGTCCAAGGACAGTGCTCAGGCCCTGAGCTCAAGCCCAGGACTGGCAAAAAAACAAACAAAATACATCTACTTCTCTGCTGTATAGGTGTCACTTATGAGGCTTTTTGAATTGTAACATGGTGAGTTTTCCTCTGCTACTATTGCCAACATCCTTAAGTGCCTAGCAAGTGCAACATCTTGGGTTTGATCCCTAGTTCCAGAAAAGAAAAGACAAAAGGGGCCGGGAGTTTGGCCTAGTGGTTAAAGTGCTTGCCTAGCAAGCATGAAGACCCGGGTTCAATTCCTCGGTACCACATACATAGAAAAAAGCTGGAAGTGGTGCTGAGGCTCAAGTGGTAGAGCTCTAGCCTTGAGAAAGTCCAAGGACAGTGCTCAGGCCCTGAGCTGAAGCCCAGGACTGGCCAAAAAAAAAAAAAAAAAAGAAAAGAAAAAAAAAATAGATCACTTGTCTATGCTGCTACTCCCAATTCTGCTTATTCTTTCTTAGGAATTGGTGTAGACTTGGTGTGCATGGGAGAACAACCATTACATGCTGTCCCATTGTTCAAGGTAATTAGTTTTGGATTTCCTTCCTAAAGGAAGAGTAGTTGGAGAAAGAAAGCTTGGAGCAGCTCCCCATCCAGTTTGTTTCTTAGCTTACCTGTGCCCCTGGCCTTTTCCCTTGCAGCTACATAATCGGAGCGTTCCTCGGGATTCTCGTCTGGGTGATGACTATAATATTCCTCACTGGATAAACCACAGGTAGGTGCAATTTTTTTTTAATTGTGCCAGTTTGGGGGTTTGAACTCATGCCTGGATGCCATCCCCTAGCTTTTTTTGCTCAAACCTAGCTCTCCATCACTTGAGCCACAGCTCTACTTCTTGCTTTTGGTAATGAATTAGAGAAATGAGAGTTAAGGACTTTCCTGGCTAGGTTGGCTTTGAACCGGAAACCCTCAGATCTCAGCTTCCTGATAGCTAGAACTACAGGTGCCGAAGTCACTTTTGTGTAATTAAACCTTACTTTTTTCTTTGAGTCCTCATGCTAGTTTGATAAAGTCTTGACATTTGCAGCCTCCTCTCCCATCACATTTCCTCTCTCTTTGTGCATGGCAAACACCCACATCCAGTCCTCACTTCTGACCTTTCTAGTAGGGACCCCTCTTCACCTATCCTTGCTTTGAAAATGCTGGTATATCCACCTAGCCCAACTCCAGCATCTCTATTCTGTGACTCCTTCCTGATGGCCAATAGGTGCTTTCTTTTCAGTATGTTCAGCACATTCCACCTTTTCTCTGTATTGTTTGGTATGGGCCAGAACTCAGGAGGGAAGATCAAGCCTAATAGAACCTTCATTTTTGGCTTTTAGTTGCACAAGCTTTTATTTAGTTGCACATCTTTCCTGGAGACAAGCTTGAAACCTCATCATAAATGTTGGTTTTAGTTTTATAGTACATATCCATTATCATTGTTGCAGTCTATTTTGCCATCAGTGTAGCAGGTGAAGGAAAAAACAAGGAATAATTTTAGTTGTTTGGTCAGCCCTGTAAAAATGATGTGTCACATTCTAATTTTCCTGTTACAGGTATGTTCCTCTTCTCTCTAGGAGGCAGTGAAATTTTATCTTGTTAGTAATCCATATTTTTCCTATAAAATCAGAATTTAAAAAATATATTTTTTATTGATTGGTTGCCAGTGCTGAGTTTTGAACTCAAGGCCTTGAGCTCAACCAATTGAGCTATACCTCTAGTCCTTTTTTTTAAAAAATTGGTTATTTTCTAGGTAAGTTCTTAGCCTTATACTCAGATTGACCTGGGCAAATATCTCAGCTTTTTTTTTTTTTTTTTGGTTGGCTGCAGGGCTTGAACTCAGGGCCTAGGCACTGTCTCTGAGCTCTTTTTGTTCAATGTTAGTATTTTACCACTTTGAGCTCCCACGTAGCTATGATTACAGACTTGAGCTGCCCTGCCGAGGCTGGTCTCTCCTGGCTCTCAGTGATAAGTGGGATTACAGTTTTTTTCCACAATACTTGTCCTAAACTCATACTTTTCATGCTTGCTTGTCTTGATGAAGATACTTTCGAAAAAGTGACTATTTGGGCAGGGAATGTGGCCTAGCAATTGAGCGCTTGCCTATCAAGCATGAAGCCCTGGATTTGATTCCTTGGTACCACATGCACTGAAAAAGCTGGAAATGATGCTGTGGCTCAAGGGTGGAGTGCTGGCCTTGAGAAAACTCAAGAACAGTGACCAGGCCCTGAGTTCAAGCCCCAGGACTAGCCCCCCTCGCAAAAAAAAGAGGGACTATTTCATAATATGCCTCATAATCCTTATCTTGTGTTTGTTACTGTTATTATAGAAGTTTGGTTCATGTAAAACAGGAATATCTGTCTTACTAGCATACATTAGTTGTGTAAGAGAGGTTTCATTGTGACATTTCCACACATGTAGAGAATGTGTGGAATGCATACAGTAGATACAATGTTCACTTGATCTCAGCCCTCTCCTATTGTGATCCAACGCTTCCTTCTTAAAGCCATTTCAACAGCTTTTACTATCCTATATTCATATATGCCAAAAAAAACCTACTTTGACTAAAATAGGAATTTTTTAAAAAACATTTCTTTCTTTTTCTTTTTGTCAGTCCTGGGGCTTGAACTCAGGGCCTGAGCACTATCCTTGAGGTTTTTTCAAGGCTAGAGCTCTACCACTTGAGCCACAGCACCACTTCCAGCTTTTTCTGTGTATGTGGTACCGAGGACTCAAACTGGCCATTGTGCATGCTAGGCAAGCACTCTACTATTAGGCCAAACTCCCAGCTAAAAAACATTTCTTTTATTCACTAATTTTAGAAATCAATATAACTTCCTTTTTTTCCTTGTCAGGTTATTTTTGGATTTATGGCTTTTTAATAAACACATAAACTCATATATTAATAAAATAGCTACTGCTCAGTTATACATTGTTATGGCTTTGAGTTAAGTACATTAAAATAAGGTTAAAAAGAACTATTAAAAAGAAAAAAAATGGAGAAATAGAGCTGTGGCTCTGGTAGAGTGCTAGCTTTGAGGAAGAGCTCAGAGACAGTACTTAAGCCCTGAGCTCAACTCTATGACTGACCTAGTCAACAACAGCAAAATATATTGATGTAAGCTTTACAATTTTTCAAAAATTCACTTTTTAGTAATTTGGGGATTTCCTGAAATAACACTGTATTTTTTTTCTCTTTTGTTTTTTTTTTTTTGTGTGTGTGTGTGTCAATCTTGGGGCTTGAAATTAGGCCCTCTTGCTCTGCCTCTGCTTTTTTGCTCAGGACTGCCTCTCTATAATTTACTTTCAGCTTTTTATTGGTTAATTAGAGATAAGGATTTTGTGATTTGTCTGCCAAGGCTGGCTTGTAACTAAGACCTTCAGATCTTAGCCTCCTGAATACCTAGAATTATAGACATGAGTTACCAGCACCTGACTATGTCAGTAGATTTAGTCCCTGTTACAACCAAGAGATCCAGTGAAGAATTTATATTTTGTAATAGTTGCAAAAGAAGTTAGAATTGTGAAGGCAGATGAAGCCCTGAAACAAAGCCAAACAAAGGAGGGCAGATTCTATCTGGGCTTGTAACTGACCCACTTTGTTTATTTATTTGTTTGTTTGTTTGTTTTTACAGTTTCTACACATCAAAAAGCCAACTCTTTTGTAACAGTTTCACTCCACGAATAAAACTGGCAGGAAAGAAGGTAGGTTTCACTGACTCACAGAACTTCAGAGACTGTTACAAATAGATGTGGTATTTATGATCTGTCCTTGTGAATAGGGTTTAAAATTTTTGTCTTAGAATTTTATAGTTTGGGGGCTGAGAGTTTGGCCTAGTGATAGAGTGCTTGCCTAGCATGCAGGAAGACCCGGGTTTGATTCCTCAGTACCGCATACATAGAAAAGCTGGAAGTGGTGCTGTGTCCTAAGTGGTAGAGCACTAGCCTTGAAGAAAACCCTAAGGACAGTGCTCAGGCCCTGAATTCAGTCCCTAGGACTTGCAAAAGCAAACAAAAAGTGGAACTTTATAGCATGTTGGGCTGAGAATGTGGCTTAGTGGTAGAGTGCTTGGTTAGCATGCATGAAGCCCTGGGTTCAATTCCTCAGTACCACTAATAAATAGAAAAAGCCAGAAGTAGTGCTGTGGCTCAAGTGGTAGAGTGCTAACCTTGAGCAAAAAGAAGCTCATGGACAGTGTCCAGGCCCTGAGTTCAAGCCCAAGGACTGGCAAAACAAGCAAATAAACATACGAAAAAAATGTAGACAGTACCCAGGCCCTGAGTTCAAGCAAGGTGGAAATCAGGGTCTCAGTGGTAGAGCATTTGCTAGCATGCATGTGGCCTTGGATTCCATCTCCAGTGCCATAGAACCAAACAAAATAGGCACTGGTAACTCATGCCTGAAGTCCTAGCCTCTTAGCAAGCTGAGATCTGAGGACTGAGATTCAAAGCCAGCCTGAATAGGAAAGCTGATGCAACTCATATCTCCAGTTAACCACCAGAAGTGGAACTGTGGCGCAAGTGGTAGAACACTAGCCTTGAGTACTTATCAAAACTCAGGGAGGGGCCAGTACCGGATAGTACCCAGGCCCTGAGTTCAAGCCCCATGACCAGCACAAAAATGTTTTTTTGCATATGCAAGGCAGGTGCTCTGCCAGTTGAGCCACAACCCTAGCCACTTTTGCTTTAGTTATTTTTCTGGTAGGGATTCATTTTTATACCTGGGGTTGGTCTTGGACTATCATTCTCTTATCTATGCCTTTCCAGTAGCCTGAATAGACTCTTACCACCTAGTCTATTTGTTGAGTTGAAGTCTTTCTAATTTTTTGTTTGAATTAGCCTCAAACCATACTCTGATTTTAGCCTCTCAGATACCTGAGATTATAAACATGTGCAACCTGGTTCATGAAGTGTCCTCTGCCAGGATTTACCAAATACTGTGTGCTGCATTATGTGTTCTTAAAGCAGAGGAGTGATTAAATATCTATTTAATTTTTTTAGCCTGCCTCTGAGAAAGCAAAAAATGGCCGGGATACATGTGAGTACTTTTTTTTTATTTTTTGAGATTTCTTTCATCACTTTTAGAGTACATTTACATAAAACGAAATTATGTAAAATCATTTTAAAAAGCTGACAGAAAATTTTTATTGTGTCACCTGTGGAAAGTTCAAAAGTCACCTTGTAATTTTTTTTTCCACTTTGTATTTTCCTCCAGCTGCATTGTAGATGATGACATAACATGTGGTTTTTCTTTTTCATAGGGCAATTGTAGGGATCAGGCAGTTTTAAATCACTAAGCCTGTTAAGATAATGCTTTTCAAGAGGGCTCTCAGAAGAATGAAATGCTATTAACACTTTGCCTTTACTGCTATGCTGTTTTTATGTCACTTTGATATCAAAGTCACTTAATTTCAACAAACTGATGAATGATTTATTATCCCACTTTTTCTTTGGTAGGTGATCGCCTGTGCCTTGCAGATTTGATGAAGAATTTCTGCAAGAATTTATCTGAGATGACAAATTGTATTCTTTGTGTATTTCAGCTCTTGGGACTCCGAAAGAATCTGATAACGCTCTTCCCATCCAAGTAGATTACGATGCCTATGACGCACAAGTGTTCAGACTGCCTGGCCCATCCCGGGCTCAGCGCCTCGCCACCTGCAGGTTTTCTGCCAGATTCCCTTGGGGATGCATGGAATAATTATTTAGTAAAACTTGAGGTCCAGGATGGATTTTATGAGAGTAGCCTTGAAAACTGTTTAAGTTAACACTAGCCAAACAGAAGGATGACCATGTCATTATAGAACCTGTCATCAGCCTCTTTGGTCCAGCCTCTTTGTTTGCCTTGAAGTTTCATCTCCAAGTAACAAGCTCAGACGTATCTAAACCAGCAGGAACAATCCACAAATTCCAAAATCTTCCTCTCTCTAGGCTGGCAATGATAAAAATCCCAAGTTTTATACTTTCTTTTAGTTTTATTAGTCCTAGAAAGCAAGAACTTTTCCTCCTTTTAATTTATTCTTTTAAAATTTGTTTTATTGCCAGATGTCAGTGACTCACACCTACAATCCTAGCTACTCTGGAGGCTGAGATCTGAGGATTAAGGTCAAAGCCAGCCAGGGCAGAAGTCTGTGAGACTCTTATCACCAGTTAGTCACAAAAATGCTGGAAGTGGATCTGTGGTAGAGCACTGGCCTTGAGCAAAAGAACTCAGGAACTGATACCAGGCCCAAGTTCAAGTCCTAGTACTGGCACAATTTTTGTTGTTGTTCTGTGGTGTTTTTTATATAGCAGTTTCTAATTGTGTTTGAGTTAGATTTAACAACCTATCCATTTCTGGATGTTGTATTAAGAAAATCCTTACTACTTCACTGCCCTAAATTCTAGATATGTGTTTGTATTTTCTTCATATTCATGATAATTTTAGATTCTTAATTTTTTTTTTATGGTATGGGCTTTGGACTCAGGGCCACATATTGGTTGGTAGGCAGTCTGCCACTGGGTCAGCACCCCAACCTCTTACTGTTTTGAGAGAGTTCAAAGGTCAAAGGCTATCCCTGAACTTATAATTATTTTATCTCAGCCTGCTAATCACTGAGATTAGAGGATATGAGCCACTATACCTAGCTGATAGTCTTGGATTTTATTTTTTAGTTCTTTATATAGAAATTCTTCCTCTCTCTCTCTCTCTCTCTCTCTTGAACTCAGGGTCTGAGCACTGTCCTACAACTTGAGCCACAGCACCACTTCCAGCTTTTTCTGTGTATGTGGTACCGAGGAATTGAATCTTAGTCTTCATGCATGCTAGGCAAGCACTCTGTCACTAGGCCAAACTCCCATCCCTAGAAATTTTTTTTTTATAAAAATGTAAAATAGGATTTTAGCTTATTTTTTCTCAGTTGATTAAATATTAAGAGTCTATTTTCCAGATCTCCAATGTCTGTAAGTTTCAGGATAACTGACTAGAAAAATGTCTTTTTTTTTTTCCCAGTTTGTTTTTGGCAATATTGAGGTTTAATTGCTAGGTAGTATTACACGGAGGAACTATGCCTCCAGACTTTTGCTTGTGTTGCAAATGATCTTATATTTAGTTCTTTCTTTTCGTTTCAAAAGAATAGGTTGAGTGCTGGTGGCTCAACAGGTGCTAATGGCTTATGCCTAGGTACTTAGGAGGCTGAGATCTGAGTACTGAGGTTCAAACTTGCCTGGGCAGGAAAATTCATGAGCCTTTTATTCACATTAAGGACCAGAAAACCAGGGTAATGAGCTTTGGCTCAAGTGGTAGAGCAAAGCCGGCACTGTGGCTCACGCCTGTCCGTAATCCTAGCTACTCAGGAGGCAGAAATCTGAGGATTGTGCTTCAAAGCTAGCCCAAGCAGGAAAGTCCTTAAGACTCCCTATCTCCAGTTAACCACTAGAAAACCAAAAGTGGTGCTGTGGCTCAAAGTGGTAGGGCAGTAGCCTTGAGCTGAAGAGCTCTGGGATAATGCCCAGGCCCAGACTCTATGCCCCAAGACTGACACACACACAAAAAGTGGGGGGTGGGGAGGAGTGGAGTAAAGCAGTAGCCTTGAGCAAAAAAGCTTAGGGATATCAGGGCGCAGTGGCTCACTCCTGTAATCCTAGCTACAAAGGAGGCTGAGATCTGAGGATTAGGTTGAGATCTAAGGATCGAGATTCAAACCAGCCCAGGTACAAAAGACTATGAGACTCTTATTTCCAGTTAATCTCTAGAAAATGGGAAGCGGGGCTGTGGCTCAGGGGTAAGGTGGTAGCCTTGAGCTGAAGAACTCATGGAAGTGCCCAGCCCAGAGTTCAAGCCCCAGGCTCCACCAAAAAAAAAATAAAATAAAAAAGCTTAGGGACAGCACCAAGGTGCTGAATTCAAGCCCCACAACCACCACCACCACCACCACCACCACCACCACCACCACCAAAGTATGTTTACAGCCTAGAACAAGTTTGTTAACAACAGCTCCCATACATAAGGGTGCTATTTATGAGGCCCAGTAGTTAACTGTTTAGATACTTTTCTTCTGAATCTTTATTTGATTTTAGGGTACTGGAGATTGAACTCAGGGCCTTGGGCCTGCTAGACAGGGACTCCACCACTGAGTTATATTTCCAGCCCCATTTAAAGACTTTTTGAGGCCCTGAGTTTGGCCTAGTGGTAGAGTGCTTGCCTAGCATGCACAAAGGCCTGAGTTCGATTCCTTGGTACCACATACATAGAAAAAGCCGGAAATGGTGCTGTGGCTCCATTCTCAAGGCTAGCGGTGGAGCACTAGCCTTGAGAAAGCCCAAGGACATTGCTTAGGCCCTGAATTCAAGTGCCCAAGGACTGGGGGGGGGGGGAGAAAAAAAGACTTTTTGGGATGGGAACTCTCACTGTGTTTGAGTTTGCAAACTCCTGGAAACTCCTGAGGTCAAGTGATCCCAAATGATCCTCCTGCTTCAGACCATGCCTGCCTACACAGAACATCGTCATCATTGCTCTATTTTTTGCTCATAGCTAAGCATATATGTGGGTGCTCAAATATTTGTTCTTGAAGAAAAGAACATGTAGTCACTACTTGAGGTCTATTTTCTAGCTCTCTTTATGCTCTGATTTGATGCAACATCCTTGCAGAAGGAAAGAAGTAGTTCTAATGCCAGAGAGCAACAGTCCTGATAGTCTGACCTTTTCATTCAGGGTTTTTATTATTTTGCCAGTCCTGAACTAAGGGCCTGAGCACTATCCTGGGAGTTTTCTCTAGGCTAGAGCTTTATGACTGGAGCCACAGTGCCACTTCTGGCCTTTTCTGTGTATCTGGTACCACAGAATCAAACTCAGGGCTTTGTGCATTCTAGGCAAGCATTCTACCAGTAGGCCACGAAGATCATATTATTTTAAAAACATATAAAAGTGTTTAAACAAGTACTGTTTCCTACATCTTAACTTGTTGGAGTTGTCTTTTTAAAAGAATTATACTATTGGAACTTTGTCTAGAGTCTATTCTATTTCAGTTAATTCATACTTAAATTGACTGATATCTCAAACCGTTATCAGCATATCACTAGTCTTGCCTCATAACGTCTACATTTTAAATTTTGGCTGGAGATTTTTTTTTTTTTTTTTTTTTGGCCAGTCCTGGGCTTGAGTTCAGGGCCTGAGCACTGTCCTTGGACTTTCTTAAGGATAGAGCTTTACCACTTGAGCCTCAGCACCACTTCCGGCTTTTTTCTATGTATGTGGTACTGAGGAATCGAACCTGGGTCTTCATACATACTAGGCAAGCACTCTACAACTAGGCCAAACACCCAGCCCTGGAGAATTTTAAAGTAGATCCTAGATACCCTTTTTTTAAAAACCAGAATATACTTCAGTATACATTTCTAACATCTTTTTTCCCCCCAAGATGAGTTTCTTATGATGTTGCATAGGCCAGCCTCAAACTCATGGGCTGAAGTTTTTTCCTTAGAATCTAGAAAAACTAGGAATATAGATATACATCACAGCATTTGCCTAGAATGTGCAAGGCTCTTGGTTCAGTACTTTGTTGTATGCATGCATATGCTCCTCTCTCTCTCTCTCTCTCTCTCTCTCTCTCTCTCTCTCTCTCTCTCTCTCTCTTTCTCTCTCTCTCTCTCTCTCTCTCTCTCTCTCACACACACACACACACACACACACACACCCAGAAGAAAAGCAAAAGGGAAGGAAAAGAAAACAAATGACCACAGTGTTATTATCACTTAGAACAACATTAAGATGAATGACCTAATGTTTTCTATTTATTATTATTGTTATTTTGGCCAGTCCTGCAGCTTGAACTCAGGGCCTGGGCACTGTCCTTGAGCTTTCTCAAGGTTAATGCTCTACTACTTGAGCCATAGCACCATTTCTGGCTTTTCCCTGTGTATGTTGTACCAAGGAACTGAACCCAGGACTTCATGCGTGCTAGGCAAGCACTCTACCACTTGACCACACTCCCAACTCTGACCTAATGTCTTCTAATAGTGATTCCATGTTCCGATTTCTCAAGTATTTCCCAAGTGTTTTAGCAGTTGGGTCGAATTGGGATCTAAAGATGATCCCAGTGATATTTGGTTATCTTGTCTTTGTTTATACTGACAGGCTCTTTTCTATTTCACTTAGCTGATTGCTTCCTTGTAATGTTTCCTGAATTTCCTGGAAACTGGCAGTTATCTCTAGAGGCTTGATTAATTTTTTTTTCTTCCAATTTGGGGGCAAGAAGACTCTTGTGTCCTTTCTCTTGGATCATATGGTATCTTGTCTTCTTACCCCCATTTTTAGTGATACTAGATTGATTCTGTAGACTCAGACTGGAGCAATCACTTTTTTTTTTTTTGTGGGTGCTAGTCCTGAGGCTTGAAATCGGTCTAGATACTGTCCTTTAGGTTTTTTGTTTGTTTGTTTGGCCAGTCCCAGGGCTTGAACTCAGGGCCTGAGCATTATCCTTGGGCCTTTCAAACTACCACTTGAGCCACAGCACCATTTCCAGCTTTTGCTATGTATATGGTACCGAGGTCTTCGTGCATGCCAGGCAAGCACTCTTACCATTGGACTCCCAGCCCCTGTTCTTGAGTTTTTGTGCTTATGGCTGATTCTAGCACTTGAGCCACAACGCCACTTCTGGCTTTTTTTTGGTGATTAAATTGAGATAAGAGTTTACTCAGGCTGGCTTCAAACCACAACTCTCAGATCTCAGCTTCTTGAGTAGCAACTGCCACTTGGGGAACAATCACTTCTTTATGTCATGATTCTAGGACTCTGGTTGGTAGAGAACTAGCTGTCTTGTTTCCCTCCTCCTCTATTCTTTAATCTGCCCCTTCCCCTCTGCCCGATGCCTAGTATCTTGTAGTATTTCCCACTCATATATCATATTGGAGTTTATGTTACTGGTTTCTAAGTAACTTGAGCTGAAGATGGAGTTTTGGTTCAAGGTAAAACAGCGTCCCCTATTAAGTGGTAATTTGTCTCTTGCCCCGCAGATCTGTAAGGGAGCGAGAAAATCATCACCGGAAAAGCATTAGCTCCTGTGACGTCTCATCCAGCCCTTCTCTGCAGAGCCGTGCCCTGCCCATGGAGGAAGTGAGGAGTCAGGCTTCTGATGATAGCTCCCTGGGCAAGAGTGCCAACATCTTGATGATTCCCCATCCTCACCTGCACCAGTACGAAGTCAGCAGCTCCTTGGGTTATACTAGCACTCGAGGTCAGAGCACACAGCCAGAATGGGGCAGCTCTAGGGACAGTTTCTTACTATGGTGGGGCATGGGAGTGGCAGGAAGTGGTCAGGACAGGGAATGCGTTTTTGTCTTTTCTTTTTTGGTACTGGGCATTGAACCCAGGACATTGCACTTGTAAGTGCTAGGCAAGTGCTTCGCCACTGAGCTAAATGCCAGCCCAATAAAATCTTTTTTTTAATAATCAAAACCAAAAATTCTTATTTTTCTAAAAGTCAGATGTCTGGGGAGATGGTGTTTGTTTTATTCCAAGCAGCTTTGAAAGCATGTCTTTCAAAATTATCGTAGTGAAATCAATTTTAATGTCCTTTAGTAGTATTTAGGAGTCCATTGGAAAATTCTAAAAGCAATTTATCTATTTTTTGATACTGATAACAGTGCTTGAGCTCTTCCTTGGTTCTTTTGCTTTTTTAAAACATCTCCTAGCCAGGCACTAGTTCCTCATGCCTCTTATCCTAGCTACTCAGGAGGCTGAGATCTGAGGATCCCAGTTCAAAGCCAGCCCAGGCATGAAAATTTGAGAGACTCATATCTCCGATTAACCACTAGTAAACTGGAAGGGCAGTAACCTTGAGCTGAAGAGCTCAGGGACAGCACCCAGAGTTCAGGCCTTACAACTGACCAAAAACAAAACAACCCCCCAAAAAAACCCCAAAACCAAAAAAACTCCACATCTCCTTGCCTGATCAAAACTGATGAATTCTTTTATAGTTTTGTTTGTTTGTTTTGTCAGTACTGAGGCCTGAGCCATAGTTCCACTTCTGGGGGGGGGGGGGTGTGTGTGTGTGTGTGTGTGTGTGTGTGTGTGTGTGTGTGTGTGTGTGTGTGTGTGTGTGTGTGTGTGTGTGTGTGTGTGTGTGTGTGTGTGTGTGTGTTTAACTGGAGGTAAGTCTTAGGAACTTTTCCTGCCTGGGCTGGCAGAACCATGCTCCTCAGGTGTCAGCCTCCTGAGTAGTTAAGATTATAGGTGTGAACCACAGTTTATGGTTTTTGTTCCTCTCATATAGAGGATATACTTACTCCATCCCCAAGGGCACACCTCAAGTCCCATGATGTGGTCACTGCATCTAGTTCAGTGTCTAGGAATCAGGTGATACTTGTCTGTTTTTGGGTGTCACTTCATTGAGCCAGGTATTTTTGAATCATAATCCCTCTCTCTTGAAGCTTACAAAAGTAACTTTTTTTTTTTTTTATTGTCTTGACAATTTCACCCCTGTCTCACTTGCTTGTATTTACAATATCCAGCCATTCTTGTTGGCTTTGGCCTAGCAGTCTGCCTGGTTCTGATTTTGTAGCTTTGTGCTTTGTCTTTATGCCTCCACCTCATGCTTATTGGCAGATGTCCTAGAAAACATGACAGAGCCACCACAGCGCGACTCCAGTGCACCAGGGAGGTTCCATGTGGGCAGCGCAGAGTCCATGCTTCACGTTCGACCTGGTCTCTACACACCCCAGCGAGCACTGATTAACCCCTTTGCCCCCTCACGGATGCCCATGAAGCTCACATCTAACAGAAGGCGCTGGATGCACACGTTTCCTGTGGGTAAGTTGGTGGCTCAGGATAGAGTTCTGGAGTAGAAGCTTCTCTCTTTGGTCCTCAGCACCAATTAGCTATATGCTCAATGGTCAGTGCCTCAACTTCTCTCAACCTTTGGGGCCCCACTAGTAGCCATACCTACTTTGCTTATCTGGGAGAGATTCTCAAAGACATATTTGGGAATAGTCAATTGTGTTATTGAGAATTTCTTTTTTTCTTCATTGTTCTGTTTGAAAAGGACTATGTTTTAATGCTTCTGTCCTAAGTCTTAACTCATGTTCATTTCTCACCCATTCCTTTTTTTTTTGAATTGTGATGCTATTGTCTTGGTTTTACAATTCTATCACTTTGTTTTCTTTCAAGGGTATCTGACAACTGAAGAAAAAGTTATTTTAAATTCACATTCCTTCAGCCCATCCTTTTTGACCTGTTCTGTCATCAAGAAGATGGCAGTAAGGTTTTGTAAAGCTGTAGCTAAAATTAAACTTCAGCTAATGTGCTCTTGCTGAGCCTGGAACAGCTACATTTAACTCCAAAGGCAGGTTTTTTTTTTTTTTTTTGGTCCCTTTTTTTAAACATTGAGACCATCCTATTGAAGACTTAGAAATATCTGGTTATTTCCTTTTGTACTTACCTTTTGTTTTTACTGTTTGAAAGTTAAATAATTGTGAAACAGAGCTGGTTCATTTGGCTATAGTTGGGTGTGGTTCCCAAAACACTCTTACTCCTTTAACTTTTCTATAATTATTATATGATTCCTTATTTCTTTCTGGTTTTTCTCTTGGTTGCTCTTCCTATTGACTTCCTTGGAGATCTTCTTGCCTCTGCTTTCCTCCTTCTCCTTTCATGTCACAATCTCCAATCATGACAGTCTCCAATCACTTGGCTCATCCTTGTGCCTGCCTCACCCTCTAATACCAAAAGCCCGTTGCTGAGCAACTCAACTTTGTGTTTCCCTCTTCCCATTCTCAGAGGCTCTTGTCTTTGTCACCTGCTCTCTTGGTCTCCCACATACTTTTGCCCCATTTCACATTTGTAACCTCACAGATATTTCTTCTATTCAGATGGCCTCTCCTTCAATCCCTCTTCAGTTTAATACCTCTAAAATGTCTTTGTTTCTAGGAAGCCTGTTTTATTGCACATGACTAATTCTGATCTCTTTGATTCTGTCTTCTTTTCGTTTCTATATCTCTTGCTTTGTAGAGTCATACTTGTTTTCTTAAGTATTAAGAAATCATGTGGGGGCCGGGAGTTTGGCCTAGTGGTAGAGTGCTTGCCTAGAATGCACAAAGACCCAGTTTCAATTCCTCGGTACCACATACATAGGAAAAAAAGCCGGAAATGGTGCTGAGGCTCAAGTGGTAGAGCTCTAGCCTTGAGGAAAGTCCAAGGACAGTGGTTAGGCCCTGAGATCAAGCCCACGACTGGCAAAAAAAAAAAAAAAAAAGAAATCATGTGATATTTCCTTCTCCTGTATTTTGACTTAACCCTTCTACACTTGTGTTTATCCACAATGTCTCCATCTGTATTGGTATACATGAGACCGAGGCTCCTAAAATATATAATATTCTTTTTTTTTTTTCCCCTTTACTTGTGCTGGTGATGGGGCTTAAATTCAGGGCCTGTGCTCTGTTCCTTAGCTTTTTCACTCTAGGCTCATATCTCACAATTGGGTCTGTGTTTTACTTCAAGGTTTTGATGGTTAATTGAAGAGAAGAACTTTATGGACTTTTGCTGCCCATGGTGGCTTCAAACTTTCTCAGTTTCAGCCTCTTGAGTAGCTAGGATTACAGGCATGAGCTATAAACTCCTGGCTCCTACTGTATTCCTCCCAGACTGAACAGAATGATAAACATGAGAGTCCTCTGTATAATGTTTCTCTGTCCATCGTCTCTGATACCTGTATCCATCCAGAAGCAGGAAACGTGGAAGGCTGCTGTCAGCTACAGCCCTTGCTATCAGGTGAGAACAATGCTCAGTGATTCTTTGTCTGGGTAGGACCATCCGGAGAGGCCATCCAGATCCATCATCAGACCCGGCAGAATATGGCGGAGCTGCAGGGCAGCTGGCAGAGAGACTCAACTCACTCCTCTGCAGAACTGCTGGAGTTAGCATATCATGAAGCTGCTGGAAGGTGAGGACGTACACAAGGCTCGGGAGGGTAACCTGAGAACACTCCTTGAAAGCCAAGACAATGTACAAAACAGTCAGCTGACAAATGAAAAGAGAAGATGAGAGCTGGGCTTTCCTTTGTCAACAATGTCGACCCTGTCCCTGGGCAAAGTACAAGACAAACAACTAGACATTTTTGCCAGTGTTTTTTAAAAGGTTTATACTTTGAGATTCCACTTTGTAAACCTCAAACCAAGATTTCTTCCAAACCTTAAACAAACATGAAAGATGAGAGGACAGAAGACTTAGAGTCTGGAAGGCTGAGGCCTATATGGCTCACGCTGTTGCTTTGGGCAGGCTTCCTATGGTCATTGAGAAATTAGACTGTTGAATTCAGAAATTCTCAGGGCCTGTGCTTATAGAAACAACTCACTGAGAACCAGAGCTCTGAATGTGTTACAAGGCAGCTAAAAGAGTCAGTGTAGGAGGAAAGTCATTCAGGCCTTGACAGACATGAGCCCAAACTCCACCTAGCCTCTGTTCCTCAGTTACTTTAGTACACTCTTTGAAGTCTTTGGTCCCTTTTTCAAACATGCCATATGGATAAGGACTCTAAACAGCCTGGCCTTTTTTCTGCCATATTAACTTTGATATATCTAGTCAAGCACCTCACATCCTTTTTTTTTTTTTTTTTTTTTGTGCCTGTACTTGGGCTTGAACTCAGAGCTTGTGCATTGTCCTTGACCTTTTTTGCTCAAAGCTAGTGCTCTTCCACTTGAGTCACAGCCCTACTTCTGGCCATTTGGTGGCTAACTGGAGATAAGAATCTTATGGTCTTTTCTACCTGGGGTGGCTTTGAACTACAGTCTCAGTCTCCTGAGAATTTAGTATTACAGACATAAGCCATCAGCACCCAGCATCCATTTTTATTTTTTATTTTTTTGCTGGTCTTGGCTTGAACTCAGGATCTGAGCACTGCCCTTGGGCTTTTTCCTCAAGGTTAGTGCTCTACCACTTGAGCCACAGCACCACGTCCAGCTTTTCTACATATGTGGTACTGAGGAATTGAGTCTGGGTCTTATGCATGCTAGGCAAGCACTCTTACCACTAGGCCAAACTCCTGGGTCTAGTATCCTTTTTTTATTAGTAGTGGGAAGGCATCAGACAAAAGGCAAGTGATCTAACATGACAGTGGGAAAGTAGCCAGGGTACCAGAGAGAAGGGCAGAAGCTGGCATACAAAGCATCACCATCTGATGGCTTGAGTCATGAACCAAGAGTTGCCAGGCTTGTTTTTCTTGAGCCCCTTCCCTCTAGGGTATAGGGTAAACGGGTAAAAGAGGTGATGATGTGCATTAAGCCAGGTGGCTGGGCTCTATTTTCTGCAGGCACAGCACTTCCCGCCAGCCTGGTGACGGCATGTCCTTCTTGAACTTCAGTGCAACGGAAGAGCATTCTGTCAGCCTGCTTAGCAACAGTGGTGCAGGTAACTCATCCAAGAGGTAATAGAATTGGGAGGCTCCGAGCAGGCTTACATTTAAAAGCGACACGAGGGCCAGGGAAGCAGGGCCATGTCTATTTTGGGATCATTTGAACCACAATTTTGGGTGACCTATTTTGAAGTAGTGCTGTATAATGCATGGAATTATAAATGGGCTGCACTTTTCATTTTTAGCTGAGAACATGTTGGTCAGGCCACATTTACCATTCTTCTGTGGGGGAGTCATGATTGAGGACTGTGAGGTGTTGAGGGCAAAATGGACGAGGCAGGAGTGGTCTCTGTCTTAGAGGAGTTTTTGGTTGTTGGAAGTAAGGGAGGGAAGCCCACCCTCATTAAAACAGGAGGTGCCCAAGGGATATTGATTACTGTTATTACATCTGAAAGGAGAAGGTAACATGGTGGCTTAGAGAGTTTTATCTCAGCCTTGAGGGATACAGTTTGCTTGGGGAGAATTAGAAGGAAAAGGTTTCAAGGATAAGTGGTGGGTGTTGAAGAATGAACTTGGTTTTTACTTTTTGCTGAAGCACTATATCTATTATCTATTTATATTTATTATAACAGATGAGATATCTGATCATTCCCATAGGGAATACTAAATGCAGAATATATTTTATACCCAGGCAACTTAATGCCCAGAGATGGAAAGATACTAATATAATCTCTTTTACCAGTAGCCAAGTATTCTCACTGAGACTACTACCGTCTAGAGTGCCCTTAGCGGTATAGGGAACATAGGTTTGTACAGATCTGAGCAAGTACTCCTTTTAGACAAGTATCTTTTCTTTCTTTCTTTTTTTCCTTTTCTTTTCTTTCTTTCTTTCTTTCTTTCTTTCTTTCTTTCTTTCTTTCTTTCTTTCTTTCTCTCTCTCTCTCTCTCTTTTTTGTGTGTCATGGAGATTGAACTCAGCCTAGGCACTGTTCCTGAGCTCTTCAGCTCAAGGCTACCATCCTACCCTTGAGCCAAGCCCTACTTCCTGTTTTCTAGAGGTTAAATGGAGATAAGAGTCTCAGGTCCTTTTGTGCCTGGACTGGCTTTGAACCTTGATCCTCAGATCTCAGCCTCCTGAGTAACTAGGATTATAGGTGTCTTTCTTTTAAGATATGCTTAGTTCCCAGAGGGAACTAATTATTTGGTCAATGGACGAGATCAGAGAGACAGAGAACTCTCCCCAGCCTCTGCTTTTTTCTCTTTATATCAGATGTTGCAGCTCTATGAAGATGCTTAAAGCAAAGAAAATAGTGCCGGTATGCTTTTAATCAAGCAATCCACCCACAAAGGCTGTGTTTACCTCTCTGTCCCTGGCTGCTCTTTCCCATGCTTCATTCTTCCTGATGTCTTCTGACCCACCTGCACTCAGGGTACCACAAATGCCACCTGAGCAGACTGTCACAAAGGCAGCATTGCTATTGCTCATCTCAACCAAAGAGCCCCTTTATCAGGAAACCCAGAGTTTGAAGTTGAACTATTTTTTGGAGGGGGAGGTATACACTTGCCCTGTGGGGGTTGCTTTGGGGCTCCCTGAACTACACTTTAACCTAGTTTCACTGGTGACCTGGCAGGGTGAGGGAAGTAATGGCAGAGTTGGATGGCTAGCAGCATGAGGTCTTCTTAGAATAGTCTAGTAGCCTAGGATGGTCAGTAGATCAAATGATTTTCCAGATCTGTCTTTTGGAATTTTATGTTCTACTGTGAGGAAGAGCGAGCTTTCAAAGAGGGTTTATTTGGAGATGGTTAGGGGACAGTGTCATATGATACCATCACGTCCTCTTGGCTACAGTTTCCTGGCACACGCATTGAGAAAGCATTTCCTGTAACCAGGGTCTACAGCTGCACCTTTCCCCTCTCGGACTCCTGAGCTTTAACATCTGCTTACCTAACGACCTGTCATTTCCCTTCATCTTCCCTCTGTGCACTCTTTCATCTGATATTGCTTCTTCAGCTTCTTTCTTATTCTCCTCCTCCTCTTCTTCCTCCTCCTGCATCCTCCTCCTCCTCCCCCTCCTCCCCCCTCCCCCTTCTCCCCCTTCTCCTCATCCTTCTTCTTCTTCTTCTTCTGCATTGTCCTTGGACACTTTTTGCTCACGGATAGTGCTCTGCCACTTGAGCCACAGCACCATTTCTGGCTTTTTCTGAGTATGTGCTACTGAGGATTTGAACCCAGAGCTTCGTGCATGCTAGGTGAGCACTCTACCACTAGGCCACTCTCCCAGCTCCTTCAACTCCTTTCTTATTGCTTTTGTTCATGCCTCTTATGTCTCTGGCAGACTGATCTACCAGTCGATTAATTGAACAACTGATGGACTGAGGCAGCAAAGCCACTATGTTGCTGTGTGTGGCTAACTCACATTCCACGTAGCCCAGTCAGGCCTTCAACATGCAGTCCTTCCTGCCTCGTTCTCCAAGTGCTGGGCTTACAGGTGCATGTTACCAAGTCTTGTTTCCTACCGCGGTTATCCCAGTCGCCTTCTAAATGATGGCTCCGCGCTCCTCTCCTATGATTCATCTTCTATCACTGAGGAGTAATTTCCAAATGAAACTGACCAGCTTCTCCTTCCCACATATTAAACCCTTCAGCTTGTCATAGCAACCATCCCACGGCTCTGGTCTCCACTTTAACATGGTATTACATGTAGGGAAAGGACTGCCTCTAGAATCTTAGGAGGTCAGGCTTTACTCCACTTCTAATGAGCAGTAAGCCCCTTCAGCCAGTAACCTAATCTCTGTGTGGATCAGTTTCTTCACTGAGGTGAGGGTATTTGGCAATATTGGATGTGACAATCCATATAAAAGCTTAGGACAGTGCTAGACATACTTGGAGAGTACATAGCAACTTTGAGCTACAGTCATTAATATTTCTGAGCATAGTTTGTATTTCAGCTATTGCTTATGGTTTCTATTTTTTTTTTTTCAGTCCTGGGGCTTGAACTCAGGGCCTGGGCACTGCCCTTGGGCTTTCTCAAGGCTAGAGCTCTACCACTTGAACCATAACACCATTTCTGGCTTTTTTTCTATGTTTGTGGTACCGAGGAATTGAACCCGGGTCTTCATGCATGCTAGGCAAGCAGTCTACCACTAGGCCAAACTCCCGGCCCCTGCTTATGGTTTCTAAACAGAAGAATGTCCCCATATTCCTTTCATAGTCTAATTCCTCTGTACAGTATATATACCTGTCTTCAGTTCCCCTTTTATTTGTGGCATTGAGGTTTAAACTCAAAACCTCCTTCCTATATGCCTAGCACTTTTATTTTGTGACTAGTCCTAGGGCTTGAACTTAAGGCCTTGGTACTGTCACTGAGCTTGTGTTCTCAAGGATAACTTTCTACCATGTGAGCAATAGCTCTACTTCCAGTTTTTTGGTGTATAATTGTGCATAAGAGTCTCATGGAGTTTCCTGCCCAGGCTGACTTGAAACTGCAATCTTTACATCTCAGGCCCCCTGAGGAGCTAGGATTACAGGTGTGAGCCACTGGCTCTTATCCTTGTCCAGTCTCCTTATATCCGACAATATGTGTTTTCAAAGGGATCAGGGATCATCAAGATGTGGCCGTAGCCATATCAAGAAGTGGCCAAGCTGGGCACGGTGGCTCATGCCTGTAATCCCAGCTACTCAGGAAGCTGAGATCTGAGGATCATGGTTCGAAGCCAGCCCAGGCATTAAAGAATGTGAGACTCTTATCTCCAATTAACCACTAAAAAAATGGAAAGTGAGGCTGTGGCTCAATGGGTAGGGCAGTAGCCTTGAACTGAAGAGCTCAGGGACAGCACCTGAAGACTTTTTCTATGTATGTGATAGACCAAGGAATTGAACCCAGGTCTTTGCATATGCTAGGCAAGCACTCTTACCACTAGGCCAAACTCCCAGCCCCCCATCCTAATTCTTTTTTAAATTACCAATGACCAGTTAATGTCAGAGCTTGCTTAAGATATACATTTAGAATCTTACTTTCACCGTTCCTTGTCTGGTCAGGCTCTGTGGCTCCAACCTGTAATCCTGGCCTTTGGGGTTGAGCTTTCAGACATTGCCAGGTGTTCTTCATCTGTGTAATGGACATAGATATGTGCAGAATTATGACTAGGATTATAGATTGAATTTGTTTAGAGTGAAATTAGTGCATAATGTCCCTGTTTGGGGATAAGAGGCAGTGTACATTCACGAATAGGAAACATTTTACTCAAACAGAAAATACATAGGAAGCCTCACCTTTCACCCTGCCTTCACCTCCCATGGCTTAACAGTTTGTACATCCACAGGTATTGGAGTGTGACTCAGACTCGCCTGCATTTGAGCCTGACTCATATATGAGTCATGAGTCACAGGAGCAGTGTCTCTGTGGGTCTCCTTCTTGGCTTTGTGGAATTTCATTTTCAGCACTGTGGGTGGGGGCTTAAAGTTGGACCCTTCATTTATTTTTCACTGTGCTGCTCAGCAGTTGGTGGGTTTAGGCAGATGGTTTTATGTTCCTTCCTCTTTTCCTTCCTTTTTCTTTCCTGCCCTTCTTTCCCTTCCTCCCTCCCTCCCTCCCTCCCCTCTTCCCTTCCTCCCTCCGCTCCTCCCTCCCTCCCTTCCTTCCTTCCCTTCTTTCCTCCCTTCCTTCCTTTTTTGTGATACTGAGAATTGAACCCAGAGCTCTTGAGCACATCTCCAGTCATATTCCCTCCCCTCCCCCCCGCCATTTAGTACTGGGGATTGAATCTAGGACCTTGTACATGCTAGTAAGTATACACTTACCACCAAGCTACTTTTACCACCAAGCTACTTTCCCGGGTTTTTATCCTTCTTATCTTTAACTGAGTATCAGTTTAGGTGACTTGTTCATGTCATCTTCTTCATTAGAAACAGATAATTTTAAAAAAGAAAGCAAATGGCTGTCATGTTTTCTTCATTTTGGATGATTAGACTCTGATTCTGCATTTTGGTGTTTTATATTAAGTACTTATTTGGTGCATGAAACAGATTCATCAAGGGTGTTAAAGTAAATCAGAGCCAGGTATTGTTGGTTGAATCCAGTTAAGTTATCCTAGCTACTTAGGAGGCTGGAATCTAGAGAATTGTCTTTTGAGGCCAAGAGACTATCTCCAAAATAATCAGCAAATTGAGGCTGGCTGTAGTGCCAGCTTAGCAAAAAGGCCCTGAGTTCAAACCCTAGTACTGCCAAATAAAAGGAAGAAAAAATAAATGTGAATTCAACTGAGGCTAGAGAGAAGGTCCCTTCCTTCATTCATCCAAACGGGATTGAGTTTTCTATGAGTAAGTGTCATCTCTTGTAGTCCAGAGAGGAGGAGAACTTCCTCTAGCTCTCACTTCTGGATCTCAGTTTCAGTATCAGCCTGAAGACTTCACACCAAGTCTCTTTTTTGGTCTTGAGGTTTATAATCAGAGAACATGTTCAGACTTCTCAACTCTGGGCAGATGTTGAAAAAGAGAACTGAGATGTCTCACCACTGGCTCCTCATATTGTATGTTTGGCTTTGACCTCCGAGAATGAGGATTCATTTCCAGATGTTGAGCTGGAGCAGAGCCATGGGTCATCTCTTTGGTTGGGACTCTTCACATTCCGATGGAATAAAGTTTCAAGGTAGACTCATTGCAGAAGCAGACTAAAAGTACATGGAAACTGTAAGTGGCTTCCTAGAAACCTTTACAACGTTTCTTTAACTTGCTGTTTCCTTAAAATAAGATGTGTGTATGTATTTGTTAGAGAGCACAATAAGTTACCGTTTCTCTAGTGGGTAATAAGTAGTGCGTGCATGTGTGTATGTGTAGTGCACGCGTGTGTGTATGTGTGTGTGCGTGTGTGTGTTTCTGTGTGTATGTGTGTCCGTGTGTGTCTTAAGGTTTGAACTCATGGTCTGCATCTTGTCCCTGAGATTTTGTACTCAAAGATAACATTCTACCATTTGAGCCATAGCTTCACTTCTGGTTTTTTTGGTGGTTAATCGGAGATAAGAATCTCACAGGCTTTCCTACCTGAGCTGGCTTTGAACCCTACCCTCAGATCTCAGCCTCCTGGGTAGCTAGAATTTCAGGCATGAGCCACCGGTGCTGTTCTTAAGTAGTTCTGTTATTGTGTAGTCATTAAGTTGCATCTCAAGGAATACATTTTTTTTTTTTTTTTGCCAGTCCTGGGCTTGAGCTCAGGGCCTGAGCACTGTCCTTGGACTTTCTCAAGGCTAGAGCTCTACCACTTGAGCCTCAGCATCACTTCTGGCTTTTATCTATGTATGTGGTACCGAGGAATCGAACCGGGGTCTTCATGCATGCTAAGCAAGCACTTTAACCACTAGGCCAAACTCCTGGCCCAAGGAATACATTTTTATTTTCATTTTAGTTATATATAGAAGCATTGTTCTGTTTAATGAAGCCAGTTTTGGTGTCTAAGATCACATTCTAGAAAGTCATGATTTGTGGATGTAGAATTCCAGAAAATAAGAGCAAATGGTGAACATACTACATTTAAATAGGTCATTTTCTATTTGCTAACAATTGCTCTAATTACCTAAAAGACTTTAGAGTGTGTCCATTATCTTAAAATAAGTAGTGGAAGGTTGTGCTAAAGCTCTCATTGTGCAGAACAGAGTCCGAATCTGGCTGTCTCCAGTTTGAAATTGCTCAGTGCTTTCTTCCATTGATTCTTACTTTCATTTGAAATACTCAGCTCAGAATTGGCACTTGGTTCCTGTTTTTATTTTTAGCTTTAATTTTGGACTTTTCAGCCACAACCACCAGAACTCTTTTGCAGAGAAAACTTCATTTAGACAAGCTGTTTTTGTCTTTCCCTAGGTACGAATCCTAGGACCCAGAATAAGGACTCTCTAGAGGACAATGTTTCTACCTCTCCAGACCCAAGTAAGAGGAGGGAACTGACTACTGGGGGTGGGGGAGGGCGCTACGGAATGTGAGGTGACTGGAACATGAGGAAGATATGACAAAAGAGGACAGTCTAGAGGTCCACATGGCTGGCTCTAGGGTCCAGGAAGGGAAGATACTGTCATGAGAGAAATCCTCTGCTGCAAAAGACCCAGTTCTTGTCCCAGAATGCATTGCAGGGGCACATGAGAAGGGCAATGGATTTCTCCCAAGGCCTTCATGCCAGTCTTGAGCTGACATTAGCCCCTAAATACCTAATGATGGCTCAGAAAAAAGTATCAGAAAGAAATAATTGGTTGTTACCAGAGTCCTTTGCATACCTACTTTTGATTATACAGGTCCATTCAAATAGTTATGCAGAGAGTATCCTAATGTCTATAATAGAATTGCGGGAAAAGAATACGTATCTCCTCATAAACTTTAACCTTTATTTTACTTGGTTGTGGACAATATACACCGAGTCCTTTTTTTTTGGCTGGATTGGGTTTTGTCAGGGCTGCCTGTCCCATTTGAGCCACACCTCAACCTGCCTTTTGCTTTTTAGTTATTAGCTTGGGTAGGGCCTCTTGCATTTTCCCCTTGAGTATCCTGGACTGTGGTCCTCCTCCTTACAGCTTCCACTTAACTGGGATGGCAATTATGAATCACCATGCCCAGCTTCTTTGTTGAGATGGAGTTTTCAACAACTTTTTGCCTGGACTGGCTCTGAACTACAATCCCCTTTATCTCTTTGCCTATCTAGTATCTGGAATTATAGGCATGAGCCACTAGGCCAGGCTCCCATCACTGAGTCGTTCTGTTTTCACTTAGGATTAGCTTAATCATTTTATTAGTTCTTCAGGTCCCTGACATTTTAAGTTATGCCATCACATTGTTTTATAACATGAACAATAATTTATTTTTTTCTTTAGGTGGTAATACTGGGGTTTGAACTCAGAGCTTTGCACTTATTAGGCAGACACTCTACCACTTAAGCCATCCCTTGCCCCTTTTTGTTTTTGTTAATTTTTTTTCATTCTTTTCTTTTCCTTTTTGTGCCAGTCCTGGGGCTTGAACTCAGGGCCTGGGCACTATCCTTGAGCTTTCTCAAGGCTAGTATTCTACCACTTGAGCCACAGCACCACTTCCAGCTTTTTCTATGTATGTGGAATTATACTTAGGGCTTTGAACATGCTAGGCAAGCACTCTACAACTAGGCCATATCCTTGGCCCCTGAATAATTTAAAAAAATATAAACAAAGTAAATTTATTTGAAAGTGAAGGGAAAGCCATGAAAGAATGTAGCAAGATTCTCCAGGAGTTCCCCTTACTTTTTTTTTTTTTTTTTCTGTGTATGTGGTACCGAGGAATTTTGAACCCAGGGCTTTGTGCATGCTAGGCAAGCACTCTGCCACTAGGCCACACTCCCAGCCCCCCCCCCTTTTTTTTTTGGTGGGTCCTGGGGCTTAAACTCAGCCTGGGTGCTGTCCCTGAGCTCTTCTGCTCAAGGCTACTGCCTTACCCCTGGGCCTGGGCATTGTCATTGAGCTCTTCAGCTCAAGGCTACCGCTCTATCCTTGAGCCAAACCCCACATCCCATTTTCTAGAGGTTAATTGGAGATAAGAGTTTCAGGTCTTTTTGTGCCAGGGCTGGCTTTGAACCTCGAGCCTCAGATCTCAGCCTTCTGAGTAGCTAGGATTACAGGCATGAGCTACTCTTCCCGGCGTCACCCTTTTAAAAACATAACAAATAATTATTTTATTAATGACCATTTGAATAATTCTCTGTGTGTGCACATGTATGTATGTATGTTGTATGTTAACTGTGATTCTGATGATTAGATGGCATCTAGTTTTTAATAATAGCATTTAAGGCAGATATAAGGAAATGGTACAAAATATGATTGCAGATAGATTGCTTTCAGAAAGATACCAATAATAAATCAGGCAGATAACCATTTATCAAGAGTATAGAAACAATAAAATATTTATTACATCATTAAGTTACTAATGTATGCAGGTGGCCATAGGTATCTGACAAAAACATATGAGAAACATACATGTTTGTCCTGTTGCACCATACACAAGCCGCAGAGTAGTCAGTCTCCATCCCTAAAAATAGAACTACTTGTGTTAGAGTCTGTTTTCATTGCTACAGTGAAATGCCTGAAGTAGAGTTATTTCGTAGAAAAGAGATTTATTTAGTTCACAGCAGTTTAATTGTCTGAAATTTCAAACAGCACAGTGCTACCTCTGGGCAGACATTTTATGGAGAGCTAAGTGCAGTGGCTCACCCCTGTAATCCTAGCTCTTCAGGAGGCTGAGATCTGAGTATCTCGGTTTAAAGGTGGCCCAGGCACTAAAGACCAAGAGAGTCTTATCTACAGTTAACCACTAGAAAACTGGACATGGCACTGATGTTCAAGAGGTAGGTGATAGCCTTGAGCGGAAGAGCTTAGGGACAGTGCCCAGGCCCAAAGTCCAAGCCCTATGACTGACAGAAAAAAAAAAAAAAGATGTTGCATGGTGGTGGATAGTGTCCTACTGAGAGCCTGCTGATGGAGAGGCCATAATAGGAATAGAAAACTAGAAAACACAGCTACCAACAGTTACTCTAGAAATACCTGAAGGTCTCAGGTCAACCACCCTAATGGCTTCTGACAGCAGCCTCTACCCAGTGTCCTCTGTTTAAGCTCTATCTTTTAAAGGCTCCATGCTTCTTTAACTCCCCTCTGGAGATAAAAACCATCAACCCACAAACCTTTGGAGAGTAAATAGCAGCCAAACCATAGTCTTCCCTTCTTACTTTGACTCAGTGATGCTCACATGGAAGGACTTTGCTTCCCAGGGGACCTGTGGCACTATGCGCTGACGTTCCCGACTTTCACAGCTAGAGGGTGCCACTGGCAGCTAGTGAGTAGAGTTCTTGGCCCAGAATTACCTGGTTCAAACCATCAGTATTGCCAAAGTTGAGCTAAAGAGCAGACAATTCCAGACAGATCTCTGTAGTAAGGCCCACTCTGTTGATGGCAGCTTTCATTGATAACTTGTCAAAGTGTCTCTAAAAGTTCCAGCCTTGTAACTTTCCCAGATATCCTCCCTTCGTTTTTTTCTTCCCACCCTTTTGGAACTGTTAAATTTATTTTTGCGATTCTGAATGTATTCCTTATTTCTGCTACTATACGCTGTTTTGCTCCCAAATCAGGCTAAGTGCGTCTTCCCTCTCTCCCCAGCCATGCTGTGGTCCTCAGAGGGTCAGAGCCACTTCTTGTCTGCTCTTGGAATGTTGATTTGCTTTGACATGTAACCCTGACTGGCCTGCAGTAACCCTCACTGGCATTTTGGCTTTTAGCTCACGATTACCAGAAAATGGAAAATATCAGCTGTGATCCCATTTGCATGATGGGATTGGATGAGCATGTGCATTGCATTGTCTAACAAACTCTGTTTCTCTCTTTCTCTTTTCCCTTCCCCCTTCTCTTCTTCCCTGTCTTGCCTTTTTTTTTTTTATCACTTTTTACAATGATCTTTTTTTTTTCTTTACCCCTTCTACCTTCTCCCATCCCAAACCTGCCACGGTGACCACTCATGACTTTCCCCCTATTATGCGAGGCAGTTCTGACACTGTCTGCTCCCCCTGTAGTGCCAGGCTTCTGTTGCACAGTTGGAGTGGACTGGAAGTCTCTCACTACTCCGGCGTGCCTCCCCCTCACCACCGACTACTTCCCTGACCGCCAGGGCCTGCAGAACGACTACACGGAGGGCTGCTATGATCTCCTCCCAGAAGCAGACATGGACAGGTCAGTGGGTAGAAACCAATGCATTTGGTTTGGGTTGTAAAGGTGCCAGGTGTGTCTGAATATACATATCAGGACACTGAACTTTCTTTTTTATTTATTTATTTATTTATTTTTGGCCAGTCCTGGGCTTGGGCTCAGGGCTTGAGCACTGTCCTTGGACTTTCTCAAGGCTAGAGCTCTACCACTTGAGCCTCAGCACCACTTCTGGCTTTTTCTGTATGTATGTGGTACCAAGGAATTGAACCCGGGTCTTTGTGCATGCTAGGCAAGCACTTTAACCATTGGGCCAAACTCCCAGCCCAGGACACTGAACTTTCAAACCTGTGTTCCCCTTTTGTATTTGGGCAATTTCATGATACAAAAGCTAGTCAATGCTTTCAAATTTTCCTGACTAGCAGTTTCTCCTTATTGATGGTTCTCTTATTTTATTTATTTATTTGTTGGTCATGAGGCTTGAACTCTGGGCCTGGGCGTTGTCCCTAAGCTCTTCAGCTCAAGGCTACTGCCCTATCCCTTGAGCCACTGCCACTTCCAGTTTTATAGTGGTTAATTGGAGATGAGTCTCATGTTCTTTAGTGCCCAGGCTGGCTTTGAATAGTGATCCTCAGATCTCAGCCTCCCAAGTAACTAGGATTATAGGCGTGAGCCACCACACCCTTCTTGTTCTCTTATTTGCCAATGCAGTTACTTGGGCACACTCAATCTGATTTTTTTCCCCTCTAACATCATTCATTTGTTCAGTGAATTATTTCCTGTCTCCTTATACCACCTTGTTGGACTGATCATTTCTCCCATTGCTGGTTTACAAGTTGTTCATTTTTAAACTGCCATTGAATGGTGGTCTGGAGTGAAGCGAAGGAGAAGAGATATTATAGACTCTTTTTTAAGTGTCACTCCTTAGGGCCAAGCTTACCATATGCATTATGATTTTTTTTTAGGAGGGATGAAGAGGGTGTGCAGATGACAGCCCAGCAGGTGTTTGAAGAGTTCATTTGCCAGCGACTCATGCAGGGCTACCAAATCATAGTGCAACCCAAGACCCAGAAACCCAATGCAGCTGTCCCACCCCCGCTGAGCAGTAGCCCACTCTATAGCCGAGGTGAGTGTATATCCTTAAATTCATTCTTTTTCCTAGGTTTGTGGGAGGAGGTTTTCAAAACAATAGAGGAGTGAGAAATCTAGAGGTCATTGATTTTAACCTAAAAGTTTTGTCAATTTTAGTTTATATGAGGAATAAAATCTCCCTTAAGTACAGATTTGTTTTAAACACACACTCTAGTTTATTGATGTCTTTTTTTTTTTTTTTTTTTTTTTGCCAGTCCTGGTGCTTGAACTCAGGGCCTGGGCACTGTCCTTGGGGTTTTCTCAAGGCTAGAGCTCTACTACTTGAGCCACAGCACCACTTCCGGCTTTTTCAATGTATGTGGTAACTGAGAAATCGAATCTTGGTCTTTGTGTATGCCAGGCAGGCAAGCGCTTTACCACTAGGCCAAATTCCTGGCCCACTGTTGTCCTTTAAAGGAAATGACCAAGTTCAAGAATGGGATAGCTTAGCTTGGACACCAACTAGGAAATAGTGGGCAGCAAAGACAATACTGAGCTGTCAAGGTAGGAAGTGAATGTTCCAAATACAGAAGGGGATATTTAATTGTTACTAATACAGTCCTGTTATACAGCATGTTCTAAATCTTTGTTCACATTTGCTTCTTTTTCTTTTCTTTTAGTCTTTATTTTTTGTGTGTTGGGGATCAAACCCAGGGCCTCACTCATATTATACAAGTGATTATCACTGAACTATACCTAAGCCTCACACTTGTTTTTTTTTTTTTTTTTTTTTTTTTTTTTGCAAGTCCTGGGGTTTGATCTCAGGGCTTGGGCGCTGTCCTTGAACTTTCTGAAGGCTAGCATTCTAACATGAGCCACAACGCTACTTCTGGCCTCTTTCTGTGTGTATGGTACTGAGGAATCGAATCCAGGGCTTCATGCATGCTAGGCAAGCACTCTACCACTAGGCCACACTCCGGACCACCTTGTTTGTTCCTTCTATCTTTCTCTTTTTCACTTAATAACCTAAAGCAAGAATGACTCATCCATGAGTGGCAGAGGCTAATAAGTGACAGAGAATCAATCCGTGGCACTAATTAAATCAGAGCCTGGTTGTGGAGTGCTCTTCTAAAATATATATAATGAAAGGAATTAAGTGTGGGTGCCTGGAATTTGTGAGCAGTAATCCCTTCCTAGACGAATCAATATACTGTCTTGGTCCTCGCTGTTACTGAGACTCCCCTCTCACCCAGTGCAAAGCCTCAGATTGACTGTTGTTCCATTAAGTCCTCTCTGGCCAGAGGATAAGAAAAGCATGGACCTGTTGGGAGGAGTTTAGTTATCACTCAGCCCAGACCTCCTTGTTTATAAATGAAGCTCTGGATTTTCCTTGAAAATTCCTGGTGTCAACATTCATTCATTCATTCACTTACTCATTACTCATTTGTTTAATGCCAATAGTGGAGCTTGAAATGAGCCACACTCCATTTCTAACTTTTTGCTGTCTAATTGGAGATGAGAGTCCTCAAGTTTATCTACTCAGGCTAGCTTTAAACCATGATCCTCAGTACCCAGCCTTCTGAGTAGCAAAGCAAAGATTATAGGTGTGACTCACCAGTGCACGGCTGCTTGTGACATTCATTGTCTGTCACTTCCTGTGCATATTCACCGCCCTGCTTCATATTAACCTTTTTGAATACTAAAACTATTTTGGATTCATCTTTTTATCTTCTATAATAGAAATAACAGTGCTTGGAATATGAAAACAATTTATTGCCTGGGTCCACAAATAAATTCATTCATTTATTCATTCACTCATTGACTCAACATTGTTTCTGAAGCTCCTACTCTGGAGAAATTGATAGCTCAATGGGGAAAAGTAACAGTCAAATTATGAGAAGATGACATGTTGTGATAGACGGTGAGGGTGGGTATAGGACCTGGGAGACTACTTAAGTCAGGATCTGATCTGATTTGGCGGGTCAGGGACAGCTTCTTTGAGGTGATATCTGAGCTTAGATCTGAAACATATGCAAGAGTAATTAGGAGAAGAAGATTGGAAGAGAAGAGTGTGAGGTGAAAGGAAGAGAAAAAGCATGCCAGATGGAGGGATCAGTATATACAAAAGCCCTATGGCAAAGGCATGCCCATTTCTGGGCATTAAGACAAAAGCTGGGCTGTGATAAGGCACAGGAAATGAGCCTGAGGTGCTGCCACAGATGTCAGGGGATTGATCCTGACAGGACTGTGGGAAGAATTTTTACCTAAGAGCAGTATAATGAATTCACATTTAAGTTGTCATTGGTCCCATCAAGGCTGCCCACTTGCTATCCTCTAGAATAGCTGACCAATGTCCTTCATGAGTCATCGAGTGCATAAATGTCAGTGCTTGCTGTCTGATTCATGAGTTTTATGTCACGGCTTATTTTTCAGAGACTACTTACGTGACTGTACTCTTTCTGATCATTTTCTCCTTTGATAGATTTAACCTCTCTTTCTGTAGCAATAAAAGTGGTACTGCTGTTACTACAATTACTGGAAAAGTTGCCATTATAACCAGATCTGAGCTGTGCACTAGATGCACATTGATTACCAGATGGAAGCTAGGCCTTCTTCCAGAGAGCACAATAGCTACTGGTCCTGTCCTTGAAAGGTACAGCCCTTGGGAAGAAGAAGACAGTAATCTAATAAACCAAAAGTATGTATTTGATTTCAGCTTGTGAACAGTAGTAGATAAAAGCTGGAATAACTGGGGTACACCTAATTCAGAGTGAGATGTCAAGTTACCATGGATGCTCTTGAATTGTATCCTCTGCCACCATCATCCTGACAGCCAACAGGGTGTTTGTAGCAGGAATGAAGAAATGCCTCATGGGGGCATGCCCTCTTCTTGGTTACATAAAAGCAAGAGTTGGACAGATTTGCTCCTTGAGATCATACAGCTGGCAAATGAAAAACCTGGAGTTTAACCTAAGGTTCCTGAGTCAAAGTCTAGCCTCTCTCTTATATGCAGTCATCTTGCCATTCTGTCAGCCTCATCTATCTGGGAAAGGTCTGAATTTTTGCACTCACAGTGCAGGTCCTCTCAGCCTCTGCCATCGTCTCTTCTCATAACCACTCCCACGCTGCCTGCCACTGTGAGACTATCCCAGAGCTGATCGAGAGTGCCGTGTTTCATTTCTAGACCAAAGGGAATAGGCTTGGCTTTTTGTTCTCTGAGGCACAGTTTGTACTTGTTTACTTCTTGTCTTTGATTCCTCATTTATTGCCCTTTTTACTGTGTACAGTTCTGTTTTGTTTTGTTTTGGTGGGTTATGAGGCTTGAATTCTGGGCCTGGGTGTTGGCCCTGAGCTCTTCAGCTCAAGGCTACCACCTTACCCCTTGAGCCATAGTCCCTACTTCCTGTTTTTTAGTGATCAGTTGGAGATAAGAGTCTCATGGTCTTTAGTAGTGCCTGGGATGTCTTTGAACCCCAATCCTCAGATCTCAGCCTCCTGAGTAGCTAGGATTATAGGCATGAGCCACCGCTCCTGGCGCTGTGTGCAGTTCTATTTACTATTTTTTGAATGCCTCCTCTAGGCATGGCATTTTATTAACTGTTACTGGAAAATATGAGTGAACAACTTTCAGGTCTGGCCTCCTAGAATGTGTGTGTGTGTGTGTGTATGTGTGTGTGTGTGTGTGTGTGTGTGTGTGTGTGTATAATACAGTTTGAACTGAAGGCCCTCTGCTCTCTCACTTTGCTTTGTTTTGTTCAGAGCCAGAGTCCTTGAGCCACACCTCCATTTCGATCTATAAAGATTTTGTGTGTATGTATGCCTGTCCTGGGGCTTGAACTCAGGGCCTGGGCACTGTCTCTGAGCTCTAAAGCCAAAAGCTTTAGCACTTGGGCTATAGCTCCAGTTCTTGCTCTTTATGGTTATTTGGAGATAAAAATCTCATGAACTTTCCTATCTGGGCTGGCTTTTGACTGTGATCCTCAGATCTAAGCCTACTGAGTAGCAAGGTCTACAGGTATGAGCCACTAGTGCCTGGCTGATTTTCTTACTTTTAAGCTTTCCAGATAACGTGGGATACCAGGTGTGCATCACTGTGCTTTGCTGTTTGAAACTTTTAGTTTATGAGTGTGTTAAACACACACATAAAGAGGTATATATAACAGTCATTCAGACTGCTGATGGGGTCAGGCAGCTTTCTGAAGAAAGTGATGTGATGTGATGTGATGGTAGCTTTATTTATTTTTGCCAGTTCTGAGGCTTGAACACTGGGCCTGAGTGCTTTCTTTGAGCTCCTTTTGCTCAAGGCTAGTGCTCTACCACTTGAGCCACAGCACCACTTAAGGCTTTTTCGGTGTATGTGGTACTAAGGAATCAAACCCAGGGCTTTACGCATGGTGAGCAAGCACTCTACTACTAGGCCATGCTCTGGCCCCTGGGTTTTTATTTTACATCCATAGGTGACTCTGAGTCTGTTAACATTTATACTGGAACTTACCTCCCTTGGACCATGAGGCATAAGACCATTCAGTCTGGTATATAACTTCTAGATGCTCCTCGCACCCTCCAGGCTCTAATCTACTATTGGTAACAGAAAACTCTACCAACATCTGGACTTTTATTTATTGCTTTTTAGCCAAGAATAACTCTTCTGTGAATCAATCAAAAGTGTTGCCTCTTTCTGCTTCTCTTTTTCTTCATCAGGAAAGAGAAGCAATTGTCTGCTATAATAAATGAACCTTGGCCAGATGGAGGAAGTTATTATTTCTTATTATTTTCCCTGTTAGGCCTTGTGTCTCGAAACCGCCCTGAGGAGGAAGACCAGTATTGGCTGAGTATGGGCAGAACTTTCCACAAAGTGACACTAAAGGACAAGATGATCACAGTGACTCGCTACCTTCCCAAGTGAGTCCTCAGAGAGGTGGGGCAGTCCATCACTGTATGGAGTGTGTCTGCATACTACGTGATGCCTACAGTTGTACAGTTCTACATATGGGCAGTTGAGTGGTTGGTTTTTCCTTCAGAGTTTTTGTATTGTTCCAAAATAACCCTGGGGTTCTAACTTAATGTATTTGGTTTGGCTTCTAATGTTCAGTTGTGATTTAAACTAAGCCAATGAAAAATGAAGAACATAAGGAGAGAATGAACAAGTTTGAGAAGATCTGAGGAATATCCTTTACAGTCTCCTGAGATGTGCTTGTTGCTAATGGCTGATCAAATGCCAAGGATGATTGTGAAATGCATTGAGGGGGAAAAAAAAAAAGAGGAAAGAAAAAAAAAAGGCAGAAAAAAGTGAGAGGGAATTCTCTTCTGGATATCTAGGCATGCCTTTTATTTTGCAGGTATCTTTACGAATCTGCCCAGATCCACTACACATACAGCCTCTGCCCCTCCCACTCGGATTCAGAGTTCGTCTCCTGTTGGGTGGAATTCTCCCATGAGCGACTGGAGGAATACAAGTGGAATTACTTAGATCAGTATATTTGTTCTGCCGGCTCTGAAGATTTCAGGTCAGAAGTCAAGCTTTGACTTGATTGTTCACCCTCGTAGCCTTGGTTGGATAGGTATTTTGATAAACACCTCTGTACTTTTTTTTTTTTTACCCCTGATGACCTTTTTTTTTTTTTTAATCTTTGTTTGGCCCAACATAGTTTAATTGAGTCTCTGAAGTTCTGGAGAACCCGCTTCTTGCTCCTGCCAGCCTGTGTCACTGCCACCAAGCGCATCACAGAGGGGGAGGTTCACTGCGACATCTACGGTGACAGGCCTCGTGCAGATGAGGATGAGTGGCAGCTCCTGGATGGCTTTATCCGCTTTGTGGAGGGCTTGAACCGGATCCGCAGGCGACACCGCTCAGATCGCATGATGCGGGTGAGGGCTTGGGGGACGGGGTGGTTTCCTATGGACTGTGCCTTCTCTGGGATGCCTCCACCTCTTCCTCTCAGGAAACTCTTGTCTGCCAGTCTATTTACCCCACAACTGCCTTACATTTATCTCAAGCCTCAAGGAGCGAGTCCTCCTCCTTGAACAAGAGAGAGGTAGAGTGCAGATGGCAAGTGGGCTGTATTCATGGCTTGAACTTCCTGTCTTAGCTGAGACAGTGGCTTTGTGTGCACCCAGTGTGGGGCCAGTGTTCAACCCAGCTGCTTGTGGGGTGCAGTGCTGAAGTGCTGAATGGAAACTCATGAGGTTAATGAGGTTAATCCTTTCTTACTTGTCCATCACTCTTAAGAGTTTCCAGGACCCGTGGTCCTTCATTTCAGTCACTCACTATTGCTATCTTATGGGCATAGGAAGGCTATGGGATATCTAAGGTCTATCTTGCCAATACAGGACAGGTCTATAATTCAGCCCTGTTTTGTTTAAATTAACATATAGTATAATTTACCTGTATATGTATGTACACACATGCTTATGTATAGGTTATGAGGGTTAACACATGTATGGGTTTATGTATCACAACCACAATCAAGATAGAGAATGGTTTTCTTACTTCCAAAATGCTTCAGTGGAAAAGAAATGTACTTTCCAAAGTTTGAGAGGCACTGGATTTTATCTGCAACACTGGAAATGATAGAGTCAGGGAAGTTTTGTTCTATGGGACTTTGAGTTAATTGTAGGTAAGATTCTCATGGACTTCCCTGACCAAGCTAGTTTTGAACCAAGATCCTCAGATCTCAGCCTCCTGAGAGGCTAGGATTACAAGCGTGAGCCACTGGTATCCAGCTTCCTGGGCCTTTTTTTTTTTTTTTTTTTTTTTTTTTTTTGCCAGTCCTGGGCTTGAGCTCAAGGCCTGAGCACTGTCCTTGGACTTTCTCAAGGCTAGAGCTTTACCACTTGAGCCTCAGCACCACTTCTGGCTTTTTTTTTTTTTTTCTATGTATGTGGTACCGAGGAATCGAACCCAGGTCTTCATGCATGCTAGGCAAGCACTTTAACCACTAGGCCAAACTCCCGGCCCTTCCTGGGCCTTTTGAACGTGAACATACTTTGGTCTTTTCTAGATATCACAAAAATACAATATAACACAAAACTGACCTTTCATTAAACATCATGGTTTGGGTTGCAGTATCAGTATCAGTATATGCAGTCTTTGTGTCAGTCTTAAGTCTAGCCTTAGCTCAGTATCCATACTAGCCATCTTTTGTACACAGCATCCCTAGAATAAGAACATTTGTAGGAGTCTTAGCATAGTGGGATGAGCTTCATTTTTCTTTGAGGGGGGTGGTACTGTGGTTTGAATTCAAGGCCTCCACCACCTGAGTCATGCTTCCCTCCCAGAACTTTGTTTTTGAAATAAGACAAGCAGAGTTCGAATTCTGGTTCCAGTAGGATTTGGAGTAAATGGTTTAATTGGTCTGAATTTCAGTTTCCTCTTTCACTTATTAAACACTGCGAACCTGTGCTCCCTGGGTTCCCAGCATCCTGTGCTATAGAAGCGCTGAGTGGTTACTGGGAGAGGCCACAGGGGCTGAATGGTCCTATCTCCTCTTCTCTTTAGAAAGGGACCACCATGAAAGGCTTGCAGATGCCTGGGCCCATTTCCACACATTCCCTCGAATCAACAGCCCCCTCGGTTGTGAAGAAGGGAACTTCGGCTCTGTCTGCCCTGCTGGAGATGGAGGCCAGTCAGAAGTAAGTGCCTAGTTGGCGAAGGACCTGCCATTCCTGCCCCTACCCGCCCCCACCCCTTAGGCCTCCATGTTTTCAGTGCCCCAATCACTCACATATACTATGCAACATGATTCCTTTTGCTAGAAGCTCGAAGGTAGGAAGACATTACATGACAAGAAAATGAGGCTAATACCTGGTAAGGATCAAATAACATAAAATAGGAACATAATTTGAACAGTAGACACTTTGAGGTTATCCTACAAAGCATTTTTATTTTTAGTTTTTGAAACTGTGTTTTGCTATGTAACCCAGACGTTCCTTGAATTAACTTTCATAGCAAAGGCTGACCTCAAATTCATGGCCCACCTTTCACAGCCTCCTGAGTGCTGAGGTTGGTTATAGGCATGATCCACTACAATCTGTCCTTAATTCATTTTATTTATTTATTTCTGCCAGTCTTAGGCTTAAGCTCAGGGCCAGAGGACTGTTCTTGGATTTTTCTCAAGGCTAGAACTCTACTACTTGAGCCTCAGCACCACTTCTGGCTTTTTCTAAGTATGTGGTACCAAGGAATCGAACCCGGGTCTTTGTGCATGCTAGGCGAGCACTCTACCACTAGGCCAAACTCCAGGCCAATTCATTTATTTTTAATTAGTTTATTTTTTTATTTTAATTTGTGTGTGTGTATGTGTGTTGGTACTGAGGCTTGAACTCAGGACCTTACCTTCTTGCCTGGCTTTTTCTTGCTGAAGGCTGGCCCACTATCACAAATGTAACACCTCCACTTCCAGATTTTTTTTTTTTTCCCAATCATGGAGCTTGAACTTAGGGCCTGTGCACTGTCCTTAAGCTTTCTTAAGGACAGTGTTCTAGTGTTCTACCACTTGAACCACATCACCACTTCCAGCTTTTTCCTGTGTATGTGATACTGAGGAATCTAACCTAGGGCTTTATGCATGCTGGGCAAGCACTCTACCACTAGGCTACACTCCCAGCACATGGGCTACCCTTTAGAAGAGGCGTATGCCTTGGGTTCTCCCTGTGATCTGAGATTTGTCTTGGGCTGTTTGGCTGGTGTTTTTGTTGTTATTTGGTTGGTTGGTTGGTTTTTCTCTAAGCATTCAAGTATGTTGCCCCGACAGCTGTGGGACCACATCTTGCTTGAGGGGTGGGGCAGAGAGATCCTCACAGGAAGTAAGACTGAACTTGATTTTGTAGGAAGTGAAGTATTTAAGGGGGAAGGGAAGCAAGGGAAGGGGGAAGGGAGGGATGAGGACAACTTAGGGAAGGGACAAATTGCTATACATAGGTGGAACCTGCTTATCTCATCCCTCATCAGCTAGACCCAGTCCCCTTCTGCTTGCCCCCTTTTTTAGGCCCATGTCCATTGGGGCTTTGAGGCCCTTCAGTATGGCCTCAGTTGTGGGTTTACTCATCTTCCCTCTGACCTACCCATATATCCTGAGGCTGTACATGTGCCCAGCACATGATAGATATGCAGTGGCTATGTGTGGAATGGCAGAGGTGAGGATGGTCAGAGTCTCTATAGATGTAATGAATATGTATTAGAGGAATCTAGATCTGTCTGTCTGGGTTGCAACAGTAGGAACCTTGTTAGACTTTCAGAGAGCAACCTGGAATGAGGGAAGGCAGAGCATGAGCTATCGTGGGAAGTGCAGTTAGAAAGACATTAAAAGACATTATGGGAAGCTGGATGCCAAGCTGTCCTTTCACAGCTACATTGTTATTTTAGTAGAAATTTTCAAACAGATGCCACAAAGTATAAGAAATCCCTCTACCTATCACCTAGCTTCATGATCATCAACTCACGTCAGTCTTGTTTCATTTATATTCCTCTTGAGTTCATTTTTCCTTTTATTTACGTCCCCTCAAACCTGAGCCATCATATTCTTTCATTTATAATATTTTAGAAGGCATGCCTTTAAAAAGATGTTCTTTTTTAAAAACTCCAAATGAGATTATTATAATGTGCACAAAAATTACAAATCTAAGCTGGACACTGGAGGCTTATATCTATAATCCTGGCTACTCAGGAGGCTGAGATCTGAGGATCATGGTTCAAAGCCAGCCCAGGCAGGGAAGATTGTAAGATTCTTATCTCCAATTAATCACCAGAAAACTGGAAGTAATGCTGTGCTAGCCTTGAACACAAGGAGGCTCAGGGAGAACACCCAGGCCCCAAGTTCAAACCCCATTACTGACCCCCCCCAAAAAATTTACAAATCCATATCATGAGATATATAGTTGGTGTCTTTGTAATGTTTTCTTTAGAAATGAGCCCCATGTGTAGGAGAGCTAGTTAGGCAGAGCCTAGATGGCAATTGCTGATGACATGGACAGAAAGAGGTGTGGGGAGAGCTGAAGAAAGTAGCAGGGGCAACCAAGAGAAGGAAAGAAGCAGGAGCAGGTTGGGCTTAGGACTGAAACTACTGAGTTCTCTTCCAAATCTATCTTTATATCAGACTCAGGAGAGACCCCAGCACTCTGCCTGGCAGGCTCTCCCTACATCTCATCCTAGACTTTTCCCACTGGAAGAGAGAATGAGAAACATATGTTGCTGGGAGGAGTGTGAAGCTGGGGAGAGGAGGAGTGAAGGGATCTTATTTTAATTTGTCAGTGCGTCATCTTAGTATGTACCAAGGAGCCTCTTTCTGCTCACAGTGGAGGAAGGAGGCCATCTTGAGGGAGCAGCATCCCCTCCAAGGATGAGACTGTGAACCAACCCCACCTCAGGAGGCAGGACAGAGACCTGAGACTTCTTCCTTGCTCAAAATGACTTCTCCTGGGTGATGTGTTAAGGCTGGGGGTAGACTAGAGGAAGCCAGATTGTTTTTTCGTTTTTTTTTTTTTTTAATACAAAGTTTGTTCACATAGAATTAAAAAAAAAATTTACGTGTGTGTTACTCACATGCTAGCAGTGTAACACAGAGCACTGTTCCTGCAGAATCACGTGAAGGATGTGTGCTTTTATCGGCTCCACTGTAGGTGGTGGCTTTCTCCTGCCCATCTTTCAAGACCTACCTTTGACTTATGACTCAGCCCCTGAGCCAGCTCAACCACCCCCACCCCTTCCCAGCAGAATGCATTGTATACTCTGTGTGATCTCGATGTAATGTGTATATTGCTGTAGGTCTTTTTGTAGCATTCCACTCCCCTAAGCCAGTAATAAGGAACCTGTAAAGACAAAGACAGTGTGTTACCTGTGTGTGAATCTCTGATTCTTGTCTGTGGGTCAGCACATGGAAGGCAATTCAATAAATGTGTGTGGCAGTAGACATCAGATAGTTTATCTGCAGGGCATGGGAGGCCCAGAGTTCCTGCTGGTCCAGTTGTGGTCCACTGTCTCAGCCCTTGAGAAGTGCCAAAGAGCATCATGATGTGTGTTTGTGGGTGTGGCTTGGAGGGGAACATGTTTCAGTCAAAATAGACATACTGAGAAGATAGTGTCAGGGGACAAGGGAAAGAATCAAGCATGTATTCTGTTGTTCTCCTCTAAGTTTTCCAACTAATAAATATAGGATGAGTGATAGAATATCACTGTGCATAATCTCCAAGGATAAACATCTAGTGAAGATTTTCTATGGCAGCTAACATCACCAGAGAGAGGCAGTCAGTCGTTATGGGTCTCCAGCTATAAGGACACAGCACCAGTTAGCAAGAATTCTTCATCCAAATTGGACTTAAATCTATCTAGTTCTCAGGGAGTACAGAGCACAGAGGAACACTTCAAACAATAAAAGCGTGTAATCAGCACATCTAGACTATTTACCTCAGTAAATTAAGGAGAAATGAAGAGGAAAGTTTATGCTAAAAAGAGGCTTGTGAGACATCATTATTACAAAGTAGGACCTTAACAGATTCCTATTTTGGACAAACTCAACATTTTTTAGAAACAGGTGAGGAAATGTTTTGATAGTATAATTTATTTTAAATTGTGGTTATGTTGGTTTTAAAGTTACTTTAGAAGCCAGGTGCCAGTAGCTCACTGCTATAATCCTAGCTACTTAACACACGGATATCAGTTTGAAGCCAGCCCAGGCAGGCAAATCAGAGAGACTCTTATCTGTAATAAACTACCAGAAAGCTAAAAATGGAGCTGTGGCTCAAGTGGTAGAGTGCTAGCCTTGAGCAAAAAGCTCAAGGACAGCACCCAGGCCCTGAATTCGAACCACCACCACCAAAAAAAAAAATATTTTAGATATTCTGCACTTAATTTGGGTGAAGCAATACCATAATGAAATTTACTTCAAAATAATTGTTAGTAGAGGATATAGACGAATCAAGATGGTTCCCAAGTATATAATTTTGGTGGCTGGATATTCAAGTGTTCATTATATTATCTTCACTTTTTTTTTTCCATACTAAAAGAATTTGGTGGTAGGGGGGAAGTATTGGGAATTGAACTCAGGGCTTTGCATTGACTAGGCAAGTATACTACTTCTCTAGCCACACACACGTCTATCCCTTTTTCTCTGATTGTGTGTGTGTGTGTGTAGGGGTGGGGGGCCTTAGGGCTTGGACTCTGGGCCTGGGCACTGTCCCTGAGCTCTTCAGCTCAAGGCTACCATCTTATCCCTTGAGTCTCAGCGCCAATTTGGGTTTTCTAGTGGTTAACTGGAGATAAGAGTCTCCCCGTCTTTAGTGCCCAGGCTGGCTTTGAACCTCGACCCTCAGATCTCAGTCTCCTGAGTAGCTGTGATTACAGGCATGAGTCACCATGCCCAGCACTCTGATTGGCTTTTTTTTTTTTTTTTTGGTCTTTTCTTTTTTGGTACTGGGGATCGAACCCAGGACGTTGTGCTTGCTAGGCAAGCATTTTGCCACTGAACCACATCCCAGCCCACACTCTGTTGGTTTTTTAAATTATATTTTATTATTTTTTATGTAGTATCTTGCTTTTTGCCAAGAGCTGGCTTCAACTTTGATTTTCCCATTTATACTTTCCCTGGGATTATGAGTATATACCACTAAGCTAAGCCTTTTCTATTGAAATTTGGGTCTTATGAATTGCTTTTGTCTAGACTGGTTTTCTCAATTCAGCCTCTATAGTAAAATAAAATAAAGGTTGGTCATGGTGGTGCATACCTAATAATTCCAGAACTTGGGAGGCTAAAAGAGGATTGAGATTTTACGGCCAGTCTGAGCTATATAATAAGATTCAGTCTGAAGGGGGAAATATGTTAAAAAGGTTACTATGGAAACAGATTTATAATTTGTGGTATGAGATGACTCATAATTGGTTTAAAAAAATACTAGAATTTGGACTGGCAATGTGGCTTAGTGGTAGAGTGCTTGCCTAGCATGCACAAAGAAAAAATGCTGGAAGTGGTGCTGAGGCTCAAGTGATAGAGTTCTAGCCTTGAGAAAAATCCAAGGATAGTGTTCAGGCCCTGAGCTTAAGCTCAGGACTGGCAAGAATAAATAAATAAATACATAAATACATGAAAAGAAGCTCAGGGACAGTGTCCAGGCCTGAATTCAAGCCCCGGGACTGGTAAAAAACAAAAACCCTAGAATTTATAGCCCTGTGTAGAGTACTTACCTAGCAGGCATGAGGCTCTGGGTTATAGTCCCGTAAGCACATATAAAAAAGTCATAATTTAGCCAGGCGTGATGGCTCATGCCTGTAATCCTAGTTTGAGATCTGAGGATCTCAGTTCAAAGGCAGTGCGGGCTCCAAAGTCTGTGAGATTCTTACCTCTAATTAACCACCAGAACACTGGAAGTGGCATTGTGGCTCAAGGGATAGGGTGGTAGCCTTGAGCTGAAGAGCTTAGGGACAATGCCCAGGCCCAGAGCTCAAGCCCCACAACTGACCAAAAAAAAAAAAAAAAAAAAGTCATAATTTAAGACAAGAAATGTTACAAATTAAGTTTCTGGGGAAACCCACCAAGGCAGAATTTAACATGTAGGCTATTTATTAAGGAGAGTCCTTGTACTTAACACTGTGGAAGGGAGTGGGAAGAAACAGGATTAGGCACAGAGAGAAGCAGAACTGTAATACAGGCCCAGTAACAGCCTTTAGAACCCCTACGTAGACACTGGAGCCGGCAGTCATCAGAGATGTTGTGGGTTGTGGACCATGGAGGTGTTTGCCCACATGGACATGCACACTGGGCTGTGACTGCCTGAATGAGAAACATGAGCTCAGACAGGCTGCTTTGCCATTGCGTTTGTCTCCGAACAGACAGCTGAGCTCCTCTGTGTGTGTGTGTGTGTGTGTGTGTGTGTGTATGTGTATGTGTATGTGTATGTGTGTTGGTCTTGGAGCTTGAACTCAGTACCTGAACACTGTTCCTGAGCCTTTTTGCTCCCAGATAGTATGAACCACATCTTCTTGTCCAGCTTTTTGGTTTTGAAGCTTGATGTTCAGATCTCAGGCTCTTGAGTAGTTATTATTATATACATAAGCTGCTGACACCTGGCTCTGAGCTCCTTTTTTACTGTTCCCAGGTATCCAAATAAAATGTCCCCCATTGGAGGTTTAGATAATAACCCAAATATCTACTGCAGAAGTGTACTTGGTCCTCCATGTCTGTAGGTACTGTTAGTGAATTCATCCAAAACATTCTGGAAAAAAAATCAAACAAACCCAAAAGTTGTTGTTTATATATACTAGTCACACATTGACTTTACAAATTTTTTCCCTAGTCAGTACAGTATACCACTTTACATAGCATTTACATTGTGTTAGGTATTGTAAGTAACCTAAAGATGGTTTAAAGTGTATGAAAGAATATGTGGAGATTCTATATAAATAAATACTATAAATAATATATATATAATATATAATATATAATATATATATAATGTATATGTATATATAATGTATATATAATATATATAATGTATAAAAGGTGCCTGAGCATCCTTAGATTTTGGCTTCTAGGCTAAGGGAGTCTAGAACCAGTCTTCCATGCTGAGGGAGGGCTCTGTATATCGCCACAGTAATGAAGTACTTTAACACTATAATACTAACTTTCAGAAACTTACCAGTCAAGAATGCAACAATATAGTGAAACAATGTAATTTAAGCTCAAACAGTCTGTAGTTAATATTAGAATAAAACAATTGGAAGCTGAATATGAAAGTGTATATATTATTTGCATACAGCAAATACGGGACTGAGATGAGGTGAGATTTCATAAGAAACCCATATTTGTCTAGCTTTATGACATAATATCTGTTAGATCTCTGTGTTTGGGGGAAGAAAAGTTTGTAACCATGTATGTTTGAAGGAACATGAATCTTTTCAAAATACATAGTTAGCATCTGCATTTAGTTTATGTTTCATATTAATATAGCCCTGACTTTCACAATGTGCTTTTGTTGATATGCTAAATAGAAAGTGAGATAAAGTCTTTCCATAGAACGAAACAGATGGTATTTGTGCATAGTCCTTCAAATTATATCAATTGCCCTTTTAAAGAAATGCATGATAGATGGGGAGGGAGGTCACACTCTGTGGCCAGGCTGTCCTCGAACTCTTTGGCTCAAGTGATCATTTTGCCTTAGCTTCCTGAGATGCTGAAACTACGGGAATGTACCACTACACCCAGCCCAGAATGCTTTCTAAATTGGGCTGTTTTCTGATTGACTATGGAGGACAGCTTAATGAACTGAAGGTTGTTACACAGGGCCTGAAGGAGAAACAAGGCAGAAATGTGTGTTCCAAAGATGACAACAGAACTGTCTCCATCTTGGCTGAGGCGGATCCTTTTCTGGGGGTCTGTGAACAAGCTACAGTCACCTGTTTTCTTCCTTCAGGTGCCTAGGAGAACAGCAGGCAGCTGCTCATGGAGGGAAGAGCTCCACCCAGGCGGTGGAGAGCAGCAGTGTTGCTATGACTCCCACCTACGTGGACAGCCCACGAAAGGTAAAGGAAGTCACTTCATGGGAAGAGGGGGAGATTGACATGTGATCTCAAGGACCCAATGCGGAGGTAGAATGGATTGCTGTCAGAATCCAGGATCAATTGTGCAAAAGCTTTGGATGTATTCTAGTGCAAACCCTTTCAAGGTTCTGTCTCTATCCTTATTGAGGAACTTTCTTGTTCATAGTAGTAGCCAAGCTAACGTCTACTGGAGTACAGATGTAGAACAGTCAAGCTGAACTCTGTTGATCTAAGATCTCCTTTGCACTTGGAAATTGACCATTTGGTTTTTCTTCAGTGTCATCATTTTTTGCTTCCCTAGAGAGAAGTAGGAAGATACTGAAGCACCTTAACTACAAGAGCTTACTCTTTTTTGATAGTGGAATTCCTGTCAGTTTTCTTTTTCTTTTGTTATTATAAAAGTAATATACAGGGACTGGAATCTGGCCTAGAGGTAGAGTGCTTGCCTAGCATGCACGAAGACCCGGGTTCCATTCCTCAGTACCACATACATAGAAAAAAAAGCCGGAAATGGTGCTGAGGCTCAAGTGGTAGAGCTCTAGCCTTGAGAAAGTCCAAGGACAGTGCTCAGGCCCTGAGCTCAAGCCCAGGGCTAGCAAAAAAAAAAAAAAAAAAACAGTAATACACAGAGGGGTTATAGTTATATGAGTCAGGCATTTCTTTTTTCAACAAGGTCACCCTTTCCTTTTTTTTTGTTTTTGGGTAGTCCTGGGGCTTGAACTCAGGGCTTAAGCACTATCCTTGGGTTTTTCTCAAGGCTAGAGCGCTACCATTTGAGCCACAGCACCACTTGTGTCTTTTTCTATGTATGTGTTACTGAGGAATTGAACCTGGGCCTTGGTTCATGCTAGGCAACCACTCTACCACTAGGCCAAACTGGTGGCCCCTCACTCTTTCCTTCACTTTCTCCCAGTTTTTCCCTCCCATCCCCACCTACACTATCAGTTTTCATAGATGGAGGAATATAGTTAAACTGTAAGCATTGTTAGAAGGCAAAAATTTTTTTAGAAAAAGGAAAAAATTCTCTGAGACGTTATGCCCCTATAATGCCAGGCACAGTACAATAGCAAATCAAAACAAAACAAAAAACTATAAAGCAGGCTTTTTTTTTTTTTTTCCAGTTGTGGGACTTGAACTCTGGGCTTGGGCACTGTCCCTGAGCTCTTCAGCTCAAGGTTATCCCCCTTCCCCTTAAGTCCCACCCCCACTTCTGGTTTTCTGGTAGTTAATTGGAGATGAGAATCTCATGGACTTTAAGGGCCTGGGCTGGCTGTGAAACAGGATCCTAGTGCCTGAGCTGGCTTTGAAATGGGATCCTCAGATCTCATTCTCCTGAATAGGTAGGATTACAGGCATGAGTCACTGTGTCCAGCTTTTTTGGTATCTTTTTGTTGTTGTTGGTCGTGGAGTTTGAACTCTGGGCCTGGACATTGTCCCTGAGCTCTTTAACTTGAGGCTAGCTCTCTACCACTTTGAGCCACAATGCCATTTCTGGCTTTCTGGAGGTCAATTGGAGATAAGAGTCTCATGGACTTTCATGCTTGGCTGGCTTTGAACCACAATCCTCAGATCTCAGCCTCTTGGGTGGCTAGGATTACAGGCATGAGCCACTGGTGCCTGGCAAGTGTCTTTTTCAAGACCAATAGTCTTGATTTTTTAAACTCCATCTCCTGAGAAATCCAGACTCAGATTGTTGTGCTATGTGAGAGGATAGGGTATGTGGACTGTACATTTGCTTATCCGGTCCCTACTTCTGGGAGATGAAACTGATTCAGTGCACATATTTTATTTTTAGAATTGTAGTCAAAGATGTAATCACCCTTGTATTTATATGTATTATATGTATCCATCCTTATATTTCAGATATCATAAAAATTCCCACCTCATTAAATATTTTTTCTTTTTCATTTTCTTTTTTGCCAGTCCTGGGGCTTGACAGGGCCTGGGCACTGTCCTTGGGCTTTCTCAGGGCCAGAACTCTATCACTTGAGTCATGATACCACTTCTAGCTTTTTCTCTATGGGTGGTTATCAAGGAATTGAATCCAGGGCTTCGTGCATGCTAGGCAAGCTACTTTACTACTAGGCCACACTCCCGGCCTCTAAATATTTTTCAGAAATATGATTTATCTTTTCTTGTATTGGAGATCAAACCCAAGGCCTGACACAAGCTAGATAAACATTCTTAATACTGAGCTAAAATCTGTAACCTCCAAAAATAGTTTTAAAACTTTTTTTTTCTTTTTTTTTTTTTTTTGCTGGGTCATGGTGCTTGAACTTAGCCTGGGCACTATCCCTGAGCTCTTCAAGCTCAAGGCTACCTCCTTACCCCTGGGCCTGGGCGCTGTCCCTGAGCTCTTCAGCTCAAGGCTACTGACCTACCCTTGAGCCAAGCTCCATTTCCCATTTTCTAGAGGTTAATTGGAGATAAGAGTCTCAGGTCTTTTTGTGCCCAGGCTGGCTTTGAACCTTGATCCTCAGATCTCAGCCTCCTGAGTAACTAGGATTACAGGCATGCGCCACCACGCCTGGCTTAAAACTTGGATTTTAAAAATAGTTATGGGGGGCCAGGAGTTTGACCTAGTGTTAGAGTGCTTGCCTAGCATGCACGAAGACCAGGGTTCGATTCCTTGTTACCACATACATAGAAAAAAGCTGGAAGTGGTGCTGTGGCTCAAGTGGTAGAGCTCTAGCCTTGAGAAAGCCCAGGGACAGTGTTCAGGCCCTGAGTTCAAGGCCCAGGATTGGCAAAAAAAAAATTTTTTTTTTTTAAAAGCTATGGGTTGGGTATGCAAGTCAGTGGTAGAATGCTTATTTAACATGTTCAAGGCCCTATATTCAATCAAAAGTGCCACCAAAAGAAAACAAACTATATTTTGTCAAATGAATAATTCTTTTTTTTTTTTGGTCAATTGTGAGGCTTGAACTCTGGGCTCGGGTGCTGTTCCTGAGCTCTTCAACTCAAGGCTAGCACTGTACCACATTGAGCCACAGTGCCACTTCCTGTTTTCTGGTGGTTAATTGGAGATAAGAGTCTCATAGACTCTCATGTCCCTGGCTGGTAATTCTCAGATCTCAGCTTCCTGAGAAGCAAGGATTACAGGCATGAGCTGCCAGTGCGTCGGTCAATTTTTTTTTTCTTCTGTGGTACCAAGGAATTGAACCCAGGACTTCATGTTTGCTAAGTGAGCATTCTATGACTAGGCAACACTCCCGGCCCTGAATAATACTTTCATTTACACTGTTTTTTGTTAAAAATGTTGATAGTTTCTCATTTTAAAGCTAAATCTGGCAATTCTATAAAGTTTAACCTATAACACATTACTTAACATTATTTGTAACATAAGGGATAGTTTGTAAAATTTTAAGGGATGAGCTTTATAACAATTATTTCACTACATCTCTGTTATTTCCTTAGTTTTAGTATAAATTGCTAGAATTAAACTACTAGATGGAGGGGTGGAAAACCTGCAGAGAATTATCAAATAAGAGGTTTCGCCTGAAGATTCTGTAGACCAGATGTCAGCAAACTTGAACAAGTAGGCAAAGAAGCAAAATGAAAGTGTTAATATAGATTTCTAGAACCATCTAAAACTAAAAATCTGTTTTTTGCTCAGATGCTGTAAAAAAAAAAACAGATACTGGCCAGATCCAGCCTGCAAGCTATAGTTTGTTGGCCCTGCTCTAGAAGGAGTTGTAGGAGAGTCTCATTCATATATACATAAATCTCAGTACCATCAGCACTCTGCTGTTTCATGTTCTGGCACAGAACAGATAGGTATCAAATAAAGTAATAAATGAATCTGTGTGTTCTGTCTATAAGTATGTATGTATGTATATATGTATGTATGTATGTATGTATTTATTTATTTATTTATTTATTGCCAGTCTTGGGGCTTGAACTCAGAGCCTGAGCACTGTCCTTGGGCTTTCTCAAGGCTAGTGCTCTGCCGCTTGAGCCACAGCACCACTTCCAGCTTTTCTATGCATGTGGTACCAAGGAATAGAACCTGGGTATTCATGCATAGTAGGCAAGCACTCTAGCACTAGGCCAAACTCCTGCCCTACTTTTTTTTTTTTTTAAATCATTATTCATGGACATCTCTTAGGATTAGACATAGTACCAAGTTAGACAGAAAAGTAGAAGAATTATAGAGAGGTTGCAATGCACTGAAGACCAAATGCTAGGTTAGAGAACATTCTCCTGATATTCCAATTGAGCCTTGAAACCTATACATAGGAGCCATCAGTATCAGTAGGACTAGACATATACTTCCAAGTTTAGGGAGGCAGAAGCTAAAGTTCTATGAGATGCCCTCCTGGCATGCTCAGAAATCCCCCCACCTTGTCTCCAGGTAGCACTTCCTATTAGAAGCCTGGGGGGAGGGGTGCCTGCATCCACATTTCCACAGCCACACCTCTCCAGAGTTTCTTTCATTTGCAGTGGCTGATGGGAAATGACAGCCATGCTATTCAAAATGAGCCCCCAAGGATTTCAGATTTCTAACTGAAAACATGTTGTAGGACAAGGACCTTGGTCAAGCTCCACCTGTGAATTTCAGTAATGAGCATACCAAGTTAAAAAAAAAAATTTGAAGGGGAGATCTTTGGAAAAGTTGTCTGTGTCATTTTTGTTTCAAACACATGGCTGTCAACACCACCAGTGAATAGACTAGACATCATTTCAGGGAGCCCCTCACATCAGTGTTTGAAGCCTGTCTCGGCTTCCTGATTTTTTTTTTTTAATACAAGCAGAGGAGGAGAAAGTATGGCTGGCTCTGTACCCTCTGCATGCTCAGATGAAGCCAAACTTCTTGCTGCATTGAATCCTCTTCTCCCCACTGGCTGCAGTAACAGATGGAAGAAACCTCAGGCCACAGTGTTTCTCTCCCAGAGGACTGCCAGGCGGGAGGCTAGGATGTTGCTACCTCAGCCATTATCCTGCCATCCCCACCAAGCTGCTCTGTAGCCTTACCCTCTTCCTTGCCATAGATCTGAAAGAATTTCAGAGCTATGTGAGAGGAGGAAAGCTTCCAAGCCACATTCTCAGCAGAATGGAGGGAGCTTGGACACACTTTCTCATCTAAGTGCTTTCTCCCAAAAGGTGGAGCATTCTGCTAGGGAAGGTGTGTGAGCGTCTGCTCATGCTTTGCATTTGAGTAATATCTCTGGGTGAATCTCCCTCTCTCCCTCTCCCTCCCTCTCTCCCTCTTCCCCTCTCCCTCCCTTCTTCCCCCTCTTTCCCTCCATCCCTCCTCCCTCCCTCTCTCTGTCTCTGTCTCCTCTCTCTGTCTCTGTGTCTGTCTGTCTGTCTCTGTATCTCTCTGCCAGTCCTGGGGCTTGAACTCAGGGCCCGAGCACTTGAGGCACAGCACCACTTTGGCTTTTTTCTACAAACCCTGTCTTCGTGCATGCTAGGCAAGCATTCTACCACTAGGCCACTAGGCCAAGTTCCTGGCCCTCTTTCTTGCTCACTCTTTCTTCCTTTCTTTCTTCCTTCCTCTTCTCTTCTTGTCTGTCTGTCTGTCTCTCTCTCTCTCTCTCTCTCTCTCTCTCTCTCTCTCTCTCTCTCTCTCTCTCTCTCTCTCTCCTCTCTCTCTCCTCTCTCCTCTCTTTCTCTCTCTCTCTCTCCTCTCTCTCTCCTCTCTCTCCTCTCTTTCTCTCTCTCTCTCTCTCTCTCTCTCTCTCTCTCTCTCTCTCTCTCTCTCTCCTCTCTCTCTCTCTCTCTCCCTCTCTCCTCTCTCTCTCTCTCTCTCTCCCCTTGATCTCGGCACTTCAGCTCAGGCTACCACCCTACCACTGGACCTGGGTGTTATCCCTGACCTCTTCAGCTCAAGGATACCACCCTATCCTTGAGTCAAGCCCCACTTCCTGTTTTCTAGAGGTTAATTGGACATGAATTTCCAGTCCTTTTGTGTCGGGCTGGCTTTGAACCTTGATCCTCAGATTTCAGCCTCCTGAATAACTAGGATTACAGGCGTAAGCCACTGCGCCTGGCTCTTTTCTTTATTTTTCTTTCTTTCTTTCTTTCTCTCTCCCCCTCTCTCTCTCTCCCTTCCTTTCTTCATTCTTCTTTCCCTCCCTCCATCCTTTTCTTCCTTCCTTTCTTTCTTTTCCTTCCTTCCTTTTTCTTTTTCTTTCTCTTCCCTCCTGTCTTCCTTCTTCCTTTCTTCCTTTTTCCCTCCTTCCCCTCTTTCTTGCTTCCTTCCCCTCTCTTTCAGTCTCTTTCTTTCTCTTCCCTTCTTCTCTCTCACCTTCTCCTTCTCTCTATTTTTCCTGCCCTTTCTTGATATTCCTCTATGTTCTTGTTTCTCTCCTTCCCTCTTTTTAAAAATTCATTTATTTAATTTTTTTCGCACCCTCCCTGTCCTTTCCCTGATGGTTAACCACTGTACGTACTCCATTTCTTCATTGCCTTGCGTGTGCTGCTGCTGCTGCTGCTGCTGCTGCTGCTGCTGCTGCTATTGTCGCTTCCTCCTCCTCTGACTCCAGGACGGGGCCTTCTTTATGGAGTTTGTCCGAAGCCCACGCACAGCATCGTCTGCCTTCTACCCGCAGGTTAGTCATATTCCACGACTCTGCAGCCTGTGCATGCCGGTTCCTTTGGCAGAAGCCACAAGCTGGCCTTCTGTTCATTGCTGAGCAGATGGGATTCTATTGAATCTGGAGCTTGAGGGCCAACTGAAATGGAATCTGGTGTCTGGGGTGTATGTTTGCTGCCATGGCGTTCACAGTGACAAGGGGAATGGAAGAGATTCATGGAACAGAACAAATGATCACACTGGTGTTGAACAAAGTATTTCTTCATTGCCACTGTGTGCATGGTTTGCCTGGTGCCGTGAATCTCACCACATTGTAACATCTTTCCTTTAAGGTTTCATACTACATGAAATATGTGTGCTAAGTAGGAACGCTCGGTTTTTCTCCTGGTACAACCAGATAAATTTATAACAGCGTGGCAGGAAGTGGTGAAAAACAGTCAGCATTTATAAATAAGCATGTGCTCTGTCATAGGCTAATGGTGTATAACTGAGGATAGCTCGTCTGCTAGGCTTCACTTAACTCATATATCAAAGAAAATGTTTGGGCCAGATCTTCAAGAGCCTTCACTTACTACATGTCAAACACATGTTTTATTTCATTTCTTTTCACAGCCGATCTGGTGAATGAAGTAAAAATTTGATTCTGGTTTTACAAATGAAGACATTGAGGGATGAAGATATTGTTTGCTATAGTACTGTGTGGGGTTGGGATTTAAATCCAGAACTCACATATTTGACTCAGGACCCACTCTGTAATTAATATTAGTAGTTACTGTTTTGACAGGTCCTGGGTAAACAGAATCAGGTCAAAGCCTCTTAGTAGTATATCAGATTGACTTAGTTCTGAGAACCAGTCCCAGATATCTGAATAGTGGAAAGGATTTATGTAGGATCAGGCAGAGTGCCAGGCATCATGGCTCAAGCCTGAAATTCTAGCTACTTGGGAGAGGGAGATCAGGGCTGGAGGTTTGAAGCCAGCCTGGACTATGTCAAGCAATGGCTGAATACATTTCTGAGTGCCTGTCAAAGGCAAAGGGAAGCGCAAATAAGAGGATCACAGTCCTGGCCAATTTAGGCATAAGTCAAGATCTTACTTCAAAAATGACCAGTCCAAGGAAAGGGTCTGGTTAAGTGGTTCAGATCGCAGAACCCTGCTTATCAAGCATGAGGCCTTGAATTTCAACTAAAAGGAAAAGGTGAGGGAGATTAATCCTGTTTAGTATTCACTGTGACAATGCTTTGCAGACAAAACCTCTACAACAATCTATAAGGCACAGATATTATCCAGATCAGGAAACTGATACAAGCTAGTCAAAGGACACTCACTGCTGATGCACCATACCATGCTGCCCCTCTGTACTGGGAGAGCTAAAGGTTTAGCTAGTCATGGAATCTTACTTTTCTTAGACCAAAGATTGCTGTGCCTGTCTGTGTAGGTCTTCAGGTGTCTTGATATCTACAGCTCCCTGTGCCCCAAGAGCTGTGCCCCAGGCCACACCCTCCAATCCCATCAGGACCCCTGAGTTCTATTCTAAGCTTCTCTCATCTCTAAATGTAGGAGGCATACTATTTTGGGCTTTGAAACAGACTTAGATGTATGTCTTTCCTCTTTTACTTCCTATGAACAGTTTCAGATTGAGAGTAGAATTTAACGTAAGAAAATTCAATAGGGCTGGTAAAGAGTTGTTTAATAAGACCTATAATGTAATCCGTACGGACAGCTTCTCATGGTGGAATTCGACAGGATGTCAGTGCCTGGTGTTTTGCTGGCTGTGTGATGTATACACCAGCAATGATTTGGGTGAGCATAACTGGACTTTCATATGCATCTGTGTGTTCAACCACTGTGGATTGAAAATATCCGGGGGAAAAAAAAGTTGTACTATACTGAACATGTAGAGGCCTTTTCTGTGGTACTATGGTTCAAACTCACGGCTTTACACTTGCTAGATAAGTACTCTTATTACTTGAGCCTTGCCCCCACCACACCCTCTACCCCCAACCTTATGCCATTTTAAATATGAGACTTGGAGTTTTGTTGTACTGGTACTGGGACTTGAACTTAGGACCTTGTACGCTTACTTGACTTTTTTCATTCATGGCTTGGTGTTAAGCCACTTCCATCAGTGGTGCCAGGAGTCGATTCCCTTGCAAATGCTAATGCACCACTAATTATTATACTGCCTGCTTAAAATGTTAGGTGATACGTCACTGTTTGCTAGTGTCCACTCCCTAGTCCTCCTGCCTCCTCTCCAGACCAACACAGGACCTGAACATTCAGAATATGCAGAAAAGAAGAAAAGAAAGATGTTGCTAGTCACCAGTGGCTTATGTCTGTAATCCCAGCTACTCAGGAGGCTGAGATCTAGGGATCGAGTTTTGAAGCCAGCCTGGGCAGAAAATTCTGTGGTACTCTTTATCTCCAATTAACTGCCTGAAAAGCTGCAGGTGAATCTGTGGCTTAAGTGGTTGAGTAGTTGAATGGTTAAGCCAAATTGCTCAGGAGTACCATCTAGGCCCTGAGTTCAAGCCCCAAGACAGTCCCCCAACCCCCAACAAAAGTAAGATACTATGGGTTTAAAGACTGTGGACATGTATTCTCTGATATCTCTCCATGGCTACCACTGCAAGGATTGGTGGTTGTGAATCCTTCCCCACCCACATGCACTATCTCCCAATCTTGGATTTCTCTTCTATAGAATGAGACTACTTAATAATGTGTCATCCTCAAGGGTTGCTAGGAGAGAAAAAAATGACATGAAGCATCTTGGTAGTTGGCTCAGATTTAACTCATAGTAATTCTCCATAGTGTATCTGTGTGTGGAGGAGAGAGGCTTGAGTGGTGGGGGCAGAGGTACAGAACAGTGAATGAGCTTGACTGACCCACTTGGCTCTTTTCTCTTGGTATGTGTTGGGAGGGTGGGGGGATAGGTTTGAGCTTCTAAATGTGATGATCCTGCTGAACTTTGGGAAGTAGGGATGGCCTCCAGCTCTTGCTGAATTACAAACACATTGCTCTGTTTTCTGCCTCTCATAGCAACAGCTTGCTGAAATGGGGTTCTTGTCAGCCAGGTGGAGGTGGGGTGTCGTGTCACCCCAGTCCAGTTTTGCTAAAGGGAAGAAATACTTGTCAAAGAACACAGCAGTGCACAGAAGGTTCTAGATAATATGATGAAATGGTGATTTCATCATTTTGATGGTACCATATATGCCATCAATTACATTGTCTTTCTCTTTGTATTTTATTCTCTGGAAAATAAATTATTATTGTTGTTTGTGAGACTTGAATTCAGGGCCTAGGCTCTGTCTTTGAGCTTTTTTGCTCAAGTGCTCTACCCCTTTGATCTTCAACTCTGCTTCCAGTTTTTAGGTGGTTAGTTGGAGATAAGAGTCTAATGGGTTGCTGGGTGAAGTGGCCTGTAATCCTAGCTACTTTGGAAGCTGAGATCTGAGGATCGTGGTTCAAAGCCAGCCTGAGCACAAAGCCCGGAGACTCTTATCTCAAATTAATCAATAGAAAAGGGGAAGTGGGGCTGTGGCTCAAGGGTAGGGTAGTAGCCTTGAGCTGAAGAGCTCAGGGACAGCACCCAGGCCAGAGTTCAAGCCCCATGACCCTCCCCCCCAAAAAAAAATGTTTCATGGCTTTGCTGCTTGGGCTGGCTTCAAAGTGTGATCTGCAGATCTCAGCCTCCTGAGGAGCTAGGATTATAGGCTTGAGCCACCAGCACCCAGCTGGAAAAATGTTTCTTGTTGTCACAAAAGTTACATACAAATTTGGAAGGCATCAGAAGCACTTTGATCATGAAGAAACTTTCCTCAGGAGATGCCCCTGCCACAAGAGACCTGAGCCAGTGTTAGAGTCTCTTTTCTTCCTCCACTACTTGACCCCAACAGGTCTCTCATGAGAGAGACCAGCACATCTGGTTTCCAGTTTTGTATGGTAAGCATCTCTGAACTCATTGCTCTCTTTTGGTTACCTCCATCTCCAGGGGATACAATCCCCGGCCAGGCAAGGGAGCATTTCTCACTTACGCACCCTGCCTTTAACCTGTGTGGTTTACCTGCTTCCATCCAGTGTGACCTAGACTGAATGAAGTCTGGTTGTGTCAACCCCCTCATTCAAATGTTCTAGGGCTTTCTTTGCTTTAGGATAAAGGTCTACCTTTCCTTCCAGCCTCACCTTCTGCCTCTTCCTCACCCCAGTGACCTCTGTGGCACTGTCTTTCCACTGTTACACATTATCCCCCCCCCTCCCCTGACCATGCCTGGTTAATTCCTGCTCATCCGTTAGATCTCTGCCATTGACTTACACAACCTTTGTCTGCTCTCTCCTCCCCCTAAATCAGCATCTCTCATAGTTCTACTTTGCATGCCTTAGGTGACTAGTATGAGTCAGTACTCTCTAACATTAATATCTGCTCTGGGATACAGGCTTTAGTGGATGCTCAGGGATTCTAGGGGTGTAGAACAGTCTTGTGTGGAGGCCCTGGTAAGGGAATGGGGAAGATAGATTTGTATGAGGCAAAACCTGGCAGCTACCAGGATAGGCTGATAGAGATCCTGAGCATGGGGGTGGAGTGAATCAGGAAATGTTTGGCATTTGAAATGGCCCGTCAACATGGATGGGGTTTTCAATTGTGGTGGGGGAGAAACACATCACAAGGCCACAACACATGGATGAAATGATATAAGCAGGAGTGGATTTGCCTAGAGATGTCCACATGGTAAATGGTGGGTGTTACTGTGAGATCTCAGCTCTGGCAGGGCCTTTACTGCCTTGTGGGTTGGTTCTCAAAGTGGAAGCTCATGGAGAGGTGCAAGATTTTGGATAATAATAAGGTTGGCCCTGTTCTCTAGGGAGGTAAAAATGGGGGTGGCTCTCAGGGAAAGTTTGGGGGAGTGAGACTAGAGTCCCAGGGCCATTTAGAATACTCTTCTAGCCCTACCTGTCAGACTTAGAGAAGTGTGTGTAGCTACTGAAAGGAGGCCACAGGACGAGGCCATCTGATAACTGTGGGGTTGGAACCTGGGCAGGTGGAAGGCTGCGTGTATCACTGACAGGACAAAAGAGAGGAGCAGAGAAGTGAGAGTCATGGGAGATGGATGGTGCTCGTTGTCATCTTACCCCTTATATTTCTCTATATATGTTCTTTTCTCCTTTTCCCAGTCTCAGAAGGAATGATTCTGACTTATCTTCCCACAGGGAGTTGTCTTTAGTGTCCATCTTGTGGCTCATGGAGTCTGGTTTAGAAGAGATTTCTGTGGTCCTGGGGATTTCAGTTTAGAGAGGAGTCCCTAGCTCTGACAGAGGAGGTCAACACAAGACTGGACATGTGCTCTGGCCTCCTTTGTAGCTCTTATACTAGGGACCAGTGTGGCCTAGGAATGATAGGAATAGAAAGGACTGTATACTTAACAACTTCAAAGATGTTGAAGGTGACTTATTGTGTGTCTGTGTATGTGTGAATGGGCTTGTAGTAGGGCTTCGTGCTCTTGCCTTCTTTCTCATGGCTGGCATTCTAGCATTTGAACCATACCGCTGCAGACTTTTCTACCTAGAGTGATCTTGAACTGCAACCCCCACAGTCCTCAGCCCTCTGAGTAGCTGGGATAACAGGTTTTGTAAGCCACTGGAAGCCATTGCTCATTTGATTGTTTGTTGAAGGAATAAACCAGGGAACTTCATTATGTTTTCTTGGAGCCAGATATTAATTTTTTTATTTTCTTCTAGGCATCTCTGGACCAAACAGTTGCTCCCGTGTTGGATGGCACCAGTTTGGGGGTATGCACAAGCCAATCTGTGGACAGAGGAAGCAGCCAGACGTACGGGAGCTCCCAGAACTTAGGAGAACAGGCCTTCCCCTCTGCAAACCCCAGTGACAGCAGGTGAGATTCAGGATGGTTGAACTCATTCGCTTTGGACCAAAGTTTTGATTGCTAGAAAACATTTGTGGGACTTGGGCAAGTCAGTCCTTACCTACAGCTGTATGATGGGACTTATGACCCATACTCTAACCTTCCTTGCTCACAGAATAGCTAGGAGGCTTTCCTCTAAGACATAGGAAGGTGTGAGATATCCTGCAGAAGCACAGGAAAGGGGGCCCAGACCTGTCTGTCTTGGTCACCAAACTGCCTGTGGCGTGCTTGCACAAGATAGCGTGCAATCAGTAAGGAAGTGAACAAACAGTGAATGAGTCACTCATTATGGCCAAAGGTGGCTGTTCTTTTCCTATTCTTTAGTGTCCAGAGAAGGATGATACCTGGGCCTTGTTTATTTTTAAAGGTGCCCCAGCTTTTTTTTAAAAAAAAAAAAAAGAAAGAAAAGCTTTAAATGAATCCATAATAACTGCACAGTTGTAGGGTAATGTGCTCTGGTCTTTAAAGCCATCATAAGTTTTGAGAGACTTTTTTTTTTTTTTTTTTGGTCAGTCATGGGGCTTGAACTCAGGGTCTAGGAATCTGTCCCTGAGCCATTTTTTTTTTTTTTTTTTTGTGGGTCATGTGGCACTGTCCCTGAACTCTTCAGCACAAAGCTACTTCCCTACCCTTGAGCCAAGCCTCACTTCTGTTTTCTAGAGGTTAATTGGAGATAAGAGTCTCAGGTACTTTTGTGCTGGCTGGCTTCAAATCTTGATCCTCAGATCTCAGCCTCCTGAGTAGATAGGATTACAGGCTTGAGCTACCTGAGCCCGCTTGTCCCTGAGCCTTTTTGCTTATTGCTGCTGCTCTACCAGTTGAGCCATAGTGCCATTTCCAGTTTTTGAGTGGTTAATTGGAGGTAAGAGTCTCACAGAAACTTTTCTAGTCTGGCTTTAAACCATGATCCTCAGATCACCTTTGGTGAGTAGCTAGGATTATAAGATGTGAGCCACTGACTGGGACCTGGCAGAGAAACTTCTTTTTTTAAGGTTCTTCTAGGATGTGCTTGCTTTAAAATAATTCTGTCCAATCTATTCTTGCTGTCCTTGACTAAATGATCTAAGAAATTGCTGCACTCCTTTCCCTGAGAGCAGACAATGCCATGTGTGTCCACACAGTCCCTGTCAGCTGTCACTTGGATTCCTTAACGTCATATATCCTATGCTGGTTTTACCTTTGGCTACACAGCAGAGCGCAGTCATTCTGGCCGGTAGAGATAATAATCAGTTCTGCCTGTGTATTCTTCCAGGCTCCTCTGCCCACTGTGCTTGGCTGTTATTTTGGTCTTCCTGTAGAGGAGCTCAGAGGGGTTGCCCAGTGCACAGGAAATAAGTGTCAATTTACTTCCTCATTGCTTGCAAGGTCGAGTAGCAACTTTTTAGAAGAAAAGAAAAAACATAGACTTCTTTTTTAAAGATTTTATTATTAACATTGATTTTTACATCATATTTCAAATGTCATGTTTAACAAATAAGTATTCAAGAAGGGATTCTCTATATACAATCATTGGCACATAGATTTTAGAACATAATTAAAATTAAGCTGAGGATGTATATGTCATAGATACATATCAATGTATATAACATTATGTCTATAGAGTATATAGCCCATCATAGATTTTTATGTCTATGTATTTATGTCTATATCTCCAAGACCATGTCAATAACCTTGGGTACCCAAATATTGAGTCATTGCTGTTGTACTGTTTGGATCTACTGTCCACATATTAAGGATACCATGTGCCTTTTGCTCCTTTGATCTTGACATATCACTGAACCTGATTCGCTCTAATTTCATCTACTTCCCAGCGAATGCCATTATTTTATCTTGTCTGTTGGCTATGTAGAATTCCATTGTGTGTGTGTGTGTGTGTGTGTGTATCACAATTTTTGTATCCATTCATCTGCAGTAGGGCAGCTGGGTTGTTTCTATCGCTTGACTCTTGTGAATAGTGCAGAGATGAACATGGCTGAGCAGGTGTCCTTATCATATCCTGGGTTATGATGCTCAGGATAGATGCCCAGGAGTGGTATGGCAAGATGGTAGGGAAGGTCTATTTTCAGTTCTTTAGGAAACCTCCATACTGCCTTCCAGAGTGGCTGAACTAGTTTACATTCCCACCAGCAGTGCAGCAGGGTTTCTCTTACTCCACAACCCTGCCGGCATTTGTCGTTGTCTGAGTTCAGAATATTGGCCATTCTAATTGGGGTAAGGTGGTATCTTAGGGTTGTTTTTATTTGCATTTCCTTTATGACCATGGATGATGAGCATTTTCTCTTATATATATTTTTTTTTTAATTTTTTTTTATTTTTTGCCAGTCCTAGGCTTGAGCTCAGGGCCTGAGCACTGTCCTTGGACTTTCTCAAGGCTAGAGCTCTACCACTTGAGCCTCAGCACCACTTCCGGCTTTTTTCTATGTATGTGGTACCGAAGAATTGAACCCGGGCCTTGGTGCACGCTAGGCAAGCACTCTACCACTAGGCCAAACTCTTGGCCCTCTCATATGTTTTTATACCATTTTAACCTCTTCTTTGGATAAGTCTCTCTTTAGTTACCTTGCCCATTTAGTGATTAGTTTGTTGGGTTTGGGGGGGATTAGTTTCTTGAGTTCCCTGTAGATAGTGGATATTAACCATTTGTCTATATTATCGGTAAATATCTTTTCCCAGTTGGTTGGCTGTCTTTCTACTTTAGTAACTATGTTTTTATCTGTGCAGAAACTTTTATTTTTAGATAGTCTCACTTGTTGAGTTCTCTCCAATCTGTTGTGACCCAGGGACTCTATTCAGAAAGAAAAACATAGTCTTTTAACCTGGAAGTAAGAAGACCAAAAATGACTGGACAAGCAGACTCAATGACTGAAAATAACAGGAAACTGATTTCATTTCAGGCCAAGGAAGTAGCATGATGTGGGGTTGGAGGTGGGGGTGGAGTGCACAGAAATGGGCTACATTTAGAGGAGTCTTTGAGGGTGTTCATGATGGGAGAACACCCTCTCATGCAAATACATGGATTCAGTAAAGACTTGGTATTAGGAGGAAATAAACTTCATGGGTCTTTAAAGGCTTTTTCTAACCCCGAGGTTCTGGCATTTATTTATTTATTTATTTATTTATTATGTGATGTTGGAGATCAAACCTAGGGCTTTGTGCATATTAGGCAGGTGCTGTACCAGTGAGCCACACCCATAATATTACAGAAGAGTGTGAGATGGAGGAAAGAGAGATTCTAAGGAGCTTGAGGGGCTTCTGGTCAAGCCTAGGGCAAACCAGTTTGGATGGACCGTTGAACTGCTGAGTATTAAGCGCGTGCGCGCGTGTGTGTGTGTGTGTGTGTGTGTTTTGAGGCAGATGGGCCTGGAACTGGAGATCCTGTTACTTCAGTGGCCTAAGGGCGGAATTGACTTGAGCATGTTCCCAGGTACTATCATATGACCAAGAACAAACTAGAGCAATAGAAGGTAGAAAGCTCTGTGTGGCTAACCTGAATTCTAATCCAGATCCTGATGTTTCTCTTCCCAGCTTTTTGACCTTCACCAGCTCCTTGAACTTACCTGATTTGTTGCAGTGTTTAGCCTTGCTTACCATTTGGGGCTCTATGGCTAGACTGCCCATCCTGGACTATTACACACATTAGCCTCAGAACAACATTGAAAAAGAGGAATAGCATCATTCTCACATTTCAGATGAGGAAATAGGCTGTTAAAAAGCCAGAGGTGCCAGGTGCTGGTGGCTCACACCTGGGATCCTAGCTACTCAGAAGGCTGAGATCTGAGGATCATAGTTCAAAGCCATCCTGGGCATGAAAGTCTATCAGACTTTTATCTCCAATTAACCACCAGAAAACTGAAAGTGGCGCTGTGGCTCCAAGTGGTAGAGCGCTAACCTTGGCTGAAGAGCTCAGGGACAATACCCAGGCCCAGAGTTCAAGCCCTACAGCTGACCATAAGCAAACAAACAAAAAAACAACCTGAGGTCATTTTGGGGTGAGTGAGGATACTAAGATTCTAGCCTCCATGCTTTGGGTCAAGACTGACAAACTGACATGTGAAAGGACATCAGGCTAAAATCCAAGAGCAGTGCAAGGAGAAAATTCCTGAGCTTGAAGCATATTATTAAAAGAGAGAGATGCTTATTCAGGGTGGGTGAATTTAGGTAAGAACCTACTTTGTATTGGGCTTTTTTTTTTTTTTTTTTTTTTTTTTTTTTTTTGCCAGTCCTGGGCTTGAGCTCAGGGCCTGAGCACTGTCCTTGGACTTTCTCAAGGCTAGAGCTCTACCACTTGAGCCTCAGCACCACTTCTGGCTTTTTTCTATGTATGTGGTACCGAGGAATCAAACCCGGGTCTTCATGCATGCTAGGCAAGCACTTTAACCACTAGGCCAAACTCCCGGCCAGGGCTTTTTTTTTTTTTTTTTCTTTCGTGGGTCATGGGGCTTGAACTTGGCCTGGGCACTGTCCCTGAGCACTTTGGCTCAAGGCTACCGACTACCCCATGAGCCAAGTCCCACTTCCCATTTTCTAGAGGTTAATTGGAGATGAGAGTCCCAGGTCCTTTTTTGTGCCTGGGCTGGCTATGAACCTTGATCCTCAGATCTTAGCCTTCTGTGTAGCTAGGATTATAGGCGTGAGCCACCTTGCCTGGCTTTTTTTAAAAGTAGAAAACCACTTGTGAAATGCTGACTGTGTGTGTACCCTATTTTTTGTGTCCTTCTGTGCTACAGCTCTCAGCAGCAGGCGACAAGCTGTTTAACGTCATCCTCCACTCTAGTGGAGATCCTGGAAGCCATGAAACACCCCTCGTAAGTGGCTCATCACATTATACGTGTGGTATAGAGGCAGGCCTTCAAGGCCTAAGCCACAGCAATATTCAGGTAGTATAGCTGGGTGGAGCCCTACTTAGCTCTGCTGTTCACCAGCTGTGGCAAGTTATTCTTTTTTTTTCCTTTCTTTCTTTTTTTCTTTTTTTCCTTTCTTTCTTTTCTTCTTTTTTTTTTTGCGGGGGGGGGGGGGGGGTTGGGGTTTGGTTGTGGGGCTTGAACCTGGGCTCTGGGCACTATCCCTGACCACTTTTACTCAAAGCTAGAGCTCTACCACTTTGAGCCACAGCATCACTGTGGTTCATTGGTGATAAGAGTCACAGACTTTCCTGCCAAGGTTGTCTTTGAACTGCTATCTTCATATCTTAGCCTCCTGTGTAGCTAGGATTGTAGGCATGAGCCACCAACGCTTGGCCCTGGTGGGGATTTCTCTTGGTCTAGGAATTGCTTTCTGGGTTTGGTCACTTCAGATACTAAATGCTTTTTCTTTCTACTTGTGGCCACTGGGAACACACAAACCCCGCTCACTGTGTTGGAACCCAGGACAGGAGTCCAGCTTCTCTCTGAACAGAAAGGCCTCTCACCATGCTGCTTCGTCAGTGCCGAGGGGGTGCATTGGCTGATGAACAACGTGGAGGGGGTGCAGACACAGGCCATGGCTATCGACGTCATGCAGGTGAGGCAGCAGGTGGGCCCTCCGAACTGCATGCTCTAGTTCTTGGGAAACCAGGACCTGACTTGGAAATAGTTAGCTTTTCCAGTAACAAGATTTATCTTTGGGGCCGGGAGTTTGGCCTAGTGGTTAAAGTGCTTGCCTAGCATGCACGAAGACCCGGGTTCAATTCCTCGGTACCACATACATAGAAAAAAAGCCGGAAGTGGTGCTGAGGCTCAAGTGGTAGAGCTCTAGCCTTGAGAAAGTCCAAGGACAGTGCTCAGGCCCTGAGCTCAAGCCCAGGACTGGCAAAAAAAAAAAAAAAAAAAAAAAAATTATCTTTGGAGTGAAATCTGTTTTTTTTTTTTTTTTTTCTTTCCAGTTCTGGACCTTGAACTCAGGGTCTGAGCACTGTCCTTGAGCTTTCTCAAAGGCTAGAGCTCTGCCCCTTGAGCCACAGCGCCACTTTTGGCTTTTTTTAATGTATGTGGTACCAAGGAATAGGCCAAACTCCCAACCCCCAGAATCTGTTTTTAATAAGTGTGAGGCCTATCTGAAATGTATAAAGGTCAGATCTTGTTTGGCAAAATACTCTAAAGACCTTAGAACTGGATTTGGTGATAAAAGCTTCTAATGCCAGCACTCAGGAAGTAGAGGTGGGAAGACTGAGGCCAGCCTGGGCAACACAGATTCTGTCTCGGGCTGGGAGTGTGGCCTAGTGGTAGAGTGCACATCTAGCATGCACCAAGTTCTGGGTTCAATTCCTCAGTGCCACATATAGAAAAGATAGAAGTAGTGGTATGGCTCAAGTGGTAGAGCGTTAGCCTTGAGAAAGCTCAAACACAGTGCCCAGGCCTTGAGTTCAAACCCCAGGTCTGGAAGAAATAAAAGATTCCAAACTTTTTTTTTTTTGACAGTCCTGGGTTTGAGTTCAGGGCCTGATCACTGTCCTTGGGCTTTCTCAAGGCTAGAGCTCTACCACTTGAGCCTCAGTGCCACTTCTGGTTTTATTCTATGTATGTGGTACCAAGGAATAGAACCTAGGTCTTTATGCATGCTAGGCAAGCACTCTACCACTAGGCCAAACTCCCAGCCCAAGATCCCAAACTCTTTAAAAGTCTGCCATAATTTACTAGAACTGAAATATTTTGGACAGAATCTGCAGTTTTTCTCCCCACTTTAGTGTGCGTGGGGGGGGGGGTGTGTGTGCACATCCTTGTGTTGCTCCTGAGGCTTGAACTCAGGGCCTTGGTGCTGACTCTTACTTTTTTGTTTTGCTCAAGGATATTGCTCTACCACTTGAGCCATAGCTCTGATTCTGACTTTTAGGTAGTTCATTAGACATAAAGAGTCTCACGGAAGCTGAACATCAGTGGTTCATGCCTATGATCCTGGCTACTCAGGAGGCTGAGATCTGAGGACTGTGGTTTGAAGCCAGTTGGAGCAGGAAAGCCCATGAGACTCTTACCTCCAGTGAACTACCAAAAAGCCAGAAGTAGAGTTGTGGTTCAAGGGGTAAAGTGCTAACCTAGAGCAAAACTCAAGGATAATGCCCATCACCTGTGTTTAAACACCCATACCAGCACACAAAGAATAACTAAAATTGTAGGGTGCCAGTGGTTAAAGCCTGCAATCCTAGGAGGCTGAGATCTGAGGATTGCCATTCAAAGCTATCCCAGGTAGGAAAGTGTATGAGACTCTTACTTCCAGTAAACTACTCAGCAAAAGCCAGAAGTAGTGCTGTGGCTTAAATAGTGAAGTACTAACCTGAGCACAGAGAGGCTCAGGGATAAGCTGTAGACCCTGAGTTCAAGCCCCAGGACAGGCAAAAAAATAATAAAATAAAATAAAATGGTATGATATTTGCATGAAACTTAGACATGACTCTCATATACTTTAAATAAATAATCTCCAGATTCCTTACAATACTTAATGTAACTGCTGTGGAACTAGTTATTATGCTGTATTTTAGGGAATCATGACAAGAAAAAAGACTCCATACATATTTAGTAGTGCAACTTTTTCTTTCCAAATATTTTTGATCTATGACTGGTTGAATCCACAGATACAGAGAGGCAAATGTATATACAAGATTCAATTCTGTCTGTGGTGTTAGGCATCTTTGGGGGGTCTTGGCACCTATTCCCTTTGAATAGAAGTTTTGTTTTTGGTTTTGTTTTCCCCCAGTCCTGGGGCTTGAACTCAGGCCTGGACATTGTCCTTGGGCTTTTTCAAGGTTAGCACTCTACCACTTGAGCCACAGCACCACTTTAGGCTTTTTCTGTGTATGTGGTACTGGCAAATTGGACCCAGGGTTTTGTGCATGCTAGGCAAGCACTCTACCAATTGGTTATGCTCCCGGACCTAGAAGGGTTCTATTATAAAGTTTGTTAAGTTTGTTAAACCAGATGATGGTCCACCCAGATATTGTTTATACTTTGCTATATGTATGAAATGTTTGATTGTAATAGCATGTATTAGCATTTTGCTGTAATCTAAACCAGACAAATTGCATAGTGCATTCTTTTTTTCCTTCTCTTTTTTTCTTTTTGCCAGTCCTGGGGCTTGAACTCAGGACCTGGGCACTGTCCTTGGGATTTCTCAAGACTGGTGCTCTACCACTTGGACCACAGCACCACTTCTGGCTTTTTCTGTGTGTGTGCTACCAAGGAATCAAACCCAGGGTTTCATGCATGCTAGACAAGCCTTGCATAATGCATTCTTGTAGACTCCACTGTGCAACCCAGCCTGACCCTCTGTGGCTGTACTTAGATGGCCCTTTGGGTGAGTTTCAGAGTTCCATTGTCGTTCCTAGAAAATGCTGGAAGAGCAGCTCATCGCGCATGCATCTGGTGAAGCCTGGCGAACCTTCATCTATGGCTTCTACTTCTACAAGATAGTGATGGACAGAGAGCCGGACCGAGGTCAGAGCCAAGGCAAATGCATTTGCCCCAGGGGAGGGTTTCCCTGGTGACTGTGGATAAAGAACCTGTGGGTCTGTAGGTCTGTTTGGGTTTTTGCTTGCTTGCTTTTGGTGGAGGGAAAGGGGTGCTAAGAATTGAACCCAGAGCCTTGAGCATGCTAGGAAAGCACTTCTTATTTTTGTATTTCTAGGGATCAAACCCAAAGCCTTACACATACCATGCAAGATGCAAGTACTCACAACTGAGCCACACCCCCTAGCCTTAAAAAAAAAAAAAAGTGGAAAAGTAATCCCCAAGGGGTTAGTGATGCATGGCTCAGCTGGTAGAGTGTTGGCCAGTGAGTGAAAGAAAGCATCAGGTACCAAGTCTGAGTCCCAGTTTTTGACCCACAAAGAAAAGAACAGAAAGATAATTCCTAGAAAGGAACATTTTCTGGCATGCTCAGAACTAGCTTCATAGTCAGGAGGCAACCAGGGCTCAGAGCAGTCTCTAGGACACACAGGGACCACAGCTGGACCATCATTTCTAGGCTGCAGGCAGGTGGCCCCTCCACTCCTGGATCTGAGGAATTATACAAGAGATGATATAGCTCATGTGCTCTGTCATCCAGAAATGTGACAGACGTGGATCTATGTGGGATTCTTTTCCCTGTAGCCATTAGTGTATCCATTGATGCCTTTCAGGGAAATTAAAAATTACATACTCTTCATATTAAGAGCAGGAAATTGAGGATAAAGTATTTTTTTAAGGGCTGGGAGTTTGGCCTAGTGGTTAAAGTGCTTGCCTAGCATGCATGAAGACCCGGGTTCAATTCCTTGGTACCACATACATAGAGAAAAGCTAGAAGTGGTGCTGAGGCTCAAGTGGTAGAGCTCTAGCCTTCAGAAAAGTCCAAGGACAGTGCTCAGGCCCTGAGCTCAAGCCCAGGACTGGCAAAAAAAAAAAAAAAAAGTTTTTTTAATTGAACTAAATTTCACATAACAAGATTAGCCATTCAAAGGGACATTTAGTGTATTTGTGAGTGTTGTGTTAACAGCACCACTGTATTCAGATCATTTTTATCACCTCAAAACGAGCCCCTTAACCCAATCACTTCTGAGCTCTTCCTCATCTTCTGTACCTAAGCAGCTTTTGGTCTCTAAAGATTCATATCCTCTGACCATCTCATACAAGTGGAGTCGAATAATGGGTGGCCTTTCATGTGCAGTTTCTTTTACTACACATGTTTTCAAGGTTCATCTATATTGTTGCATGGGTCAGTAAGAATGTTAGCATTCACAATAAGGATCCTTCATTCCCCTCTGCTTCCCCCAGTGGCCATGCAGCAGCCCGCTGCCACCTGGCACACGGCAGGGGTAGACGACTTTGCCAGCTTCCAGCGCAAGTGGTTTGAGGTGGCCTTTGTGGCTGAAGAACTCTTACACTCAGAGATTCCCGCCTTCCTCTTGCCTTGGCTCCCCAGCCGGCCAGCCTCCTATGCAAGCAGGCACAGCTCCTTCAGCCGCAGTTTTGGAGGACGTAGCCAGGCAGCTGCACTTCTAGGTACGTGTCTGCCCTGCCTTGGGTCTGGAGATGTATTTGATAGGTAACTGGGAGAGGGTGGTGGCCAACCAAAAGAATGGACCAGGATTACAACCACTATGACTGTCAAACTGTACCTGTTGGTGCTGTGGGTTCCAGTGTTCTCTTCCACTGGCTGAGTGGATCCCCCTTTATTATTGTCCCAACCAGTTGACAGTATTTAGCATCTCTCAGATCAGGAAAGAATAGGAAGATTTCTACTTTTTCCAAACAAGTCTCAGGATTCAGGGGATATAATTGGTGCTCAGTGCATGTTTAGTTCCTCAGGGGCCTTTCTATATTATTCTAGCATCCTGTGTTCTCAGAAGAAGAAAGAGCCTAAAAGGTCATCCATCCCGGACACTGGCTAAGCCTGAGTCTCCCCCTTCATCTCTTCCTCCCAGGTCGGCTTGCTGAATTGAGAGATGTGAACTGAAAGTCTTTCCCTCTTTCTGTGAATGTCAAGTGACCCTTGAATTGCAAATGAGACTCACCAATGAGCTGAAATGTGGGAGTCTTTTTGAAAATACACACTCTGGGGGCCGGGAGTTTGTCTTAGTGGTAGAGTGCTTGCCTAGCATGCATGAAGACGTGGCTTTGATTCCTCAGTACTAAATACATAGAAAAAAGCCAGAAGTGGTGTTGTGGCCCAAGTGGTAGAGCTCTAGTCTTGAGAAAACCTAAGGACAATGCTCAGGACCTGAGTTCAAGCCCCAAGACTGGCCCAAAAAAAAAAAATTTTAAAAAGTGGAGAGGGCAGGAAAAGAGCCACAGGGTGCAGTGTCTTCTGCCCTTGACTAAGCCTGGGAGACATTGAAGCAAGTGTCAGGCCAATGTGAAGTTAGGGGCTGTTTTTAAACCTGGAGGACAAATAAATGGTCAGAGGTGGCTCAATAGGACAGGTGCCCTATCCTGGCCCCTGGCTCCTCCTATGCTTTTAATGATGTCATTTCTGGCTGTTCCAGCCCTGCCTGAAGTGACATTGCTAGTAAAAGCATCAGTGTCAGGTTTCTGAGTGTTGATAAGTCAGGCACTGTACCAAGCCGAAAAAGACCTGATGTCATCTTCATCTCAGTCCATCAACAGGACCACTAGACTTACGCCTTAAAAATCTGGAGACTGATTCTCAGTTGGTCTGATGCTCTGCACCTGGAGTTTAGTCTCAGGAGAACCTGGCCCTAAAGCCTGAGCTCTAACCATACTGTACCTTGACTGGTCAGGACTTAGGTGATTCACACAATAGCCAGTCAGGAACAACTAACTGCTTCCCTTGGTGATGGAAGACAGTCAGGTCCCAGCCCTTGCTATAAAAGTATGCCTGTCTTGGTATGGCTTCTCTTCTCTGTCTACTACCTTGCTTGTCTTTCCTGCACTTCCATCTAAGTCCTGGATTCAGCCACTGGCATCCCCACCAGGGTCTCCAGCCAGTTGACCTTGTTTCCATCATCTTTCTAGTCTCCATCACACACAGTGGGTCTGCACTTGCCTTACCATGCAACTTTAAGCCACTAAACCTCTAACTGCAGCTCCCCAACCCCATCCTTGGTGTTCTCTGTCCCTGAGAAAATAGAAGCTATTAGAAGTAAATTCCCAGCTGGGCATTAGTAGCTCATGACTATGATCCTAGAGACTCAGAAGGCTGAGATTTGAGAATCCCCATTCAAATCCAGCCCAGGCAAGAAAGTCCATGAGACTCTTATCCCCAATTAACTACCAGAAAACCAGAAATGGTGCTGTGATTCAAAGTGATAGAGTACTAGCCTTGAGCACAAAAGCTCAGAGATAATGGTAGGCCCCATGACTGACCACCCCCCCCCCCCCAAAAAAAAGTAAATTCCCATCTGCTCTCACCAGTAGCTGTGTGGTAAAGTGAGGAAGGGAGTCCTGAGGTTTTCTGGGGCATTGTTCCCCCTTCCCCCAGATACTTTCAGGGGCTCCCTCATTCACTCCTAGTTTTCCTCTGAGGTCATATGTAAGATCTTCCCTAGTCCTGTTCCACCCACCACCCCCTCAACCCTCACCCCCTCTGGGTTGCTGACACTTAGCTTCTTTGTTTCCTTTGCTCTTATCACTACCTGACATTCTGTTTGTACAGCCTGTGTGTTTTTCTACTTCCAGGAGGACTTAAGCTATGTGATGAACTTTTGTTTCATTCTCTGGCTGTCTCTGCACCTAGAGACTACTTGTCACCTAGTCAGCTTAATACATAGCTGCTAGATGTGTGAAAACACGAATGAACGTGGTTCAGCAGAACTGGGGAAATTGAATGGGAACATTAGGTCTGGAGTCAGCGAACTTTCCCTAAGCAATCAACTGAGAGGCAGTAGTTCTGCCATTTCATTCTGTTGACCCTACTTGTCCAGGAACAAACAGTCTACCCATCACCTAGAGTCACTGTGCTCACTTCACCCTCCAGACAAGGCACATGTCCCCGAGGCCTGGACACAGTCCCAGCTTATTTGCTGTGCTCACTCCTTACTTTTTCTAGAAAAGTGCTTCAAGTTTGCATCATTGTGTATTTCTCAAGTTTGTCTGTACAAACTCCTTTTCAAAATCCCCTCCTTTGGTGGTTGGTCAAACCTATTGACTATCTTTTGTTCAACATCAGAGGCCAGGGATGGGGGTTTGGCCTATTGGTAAAATGTTTACCTAATATGCATGAAGACCCGGGTTCAATTCCTTGGTACTACATACATAGAAAAAGCCAGAAGTGGCCTTGAGAAAGCCCAAGGACAGTGCTCAGGCCCTGAGCTCAAGCCCAGGGCTGGACAAAGAAAAAAAAAAAAAAAGATCAGAGGTCATTCTTTCTTAGCTTAGCTCTCAGTGTTGAAAGAATAGTCTGCAGAATAATAAGTTATGGCTGGGTGTGCTCTTGGCTCACATCTGTAATCCTACTCAGAAGGCTGAGATCTGAGGATTCAGAAAAGTCTGTGAGATTCTCCAATAAATTACTTAGAAAAAGCCAGAAATGCTGCTATAGCTCCAAGTGATAGAGCACTAACCTTGAACCAGAGAGGTCAATACCCAGGCCCTAAGTTCAAGCTCCAAGACTGGCAAAAAAAAAAGTCACATATTCAAAAATGAGAGGAAGAAGAGGAGGGGGGAGGATTTTCAACCCTAGTGGGTAATTTTTATGAACCAGTGTTCTCCACCTGGGGTCCTGTGTCCAGGCCTTGGGGGGCGGGGGTCAGTGAATCTAAAACTAGGCAGAATTTTATATAGAAATACATTTTACCAGAAAACATGCTGGCTTTTCGGTGTTTCCCATGGTTATTAAAAAGAATTTCATTCTGTCACCTCTCCCACAGGATGTGGCTTTTTTCCCCCTTTTAAACCTAATGTGATCTTATTAAAGCTAATTTTATCCAGTGGCAATTTTCAGACCTTTCTATTAGAACATGCAATGTTTCTTCCCAGCATTCTATTTTGCTTTTTCTTATTTTTTTGGAGGTGGGGTGGGGAATAGTCTCACTATTGTAGCCCAGGCTGACCTTGAACTTGTAATCCTCTTGCCTTGTCCTCCTGAGTTTTGGGATTTCAGTGTATAACATCATACCTGGCTTCTTCCCAGTGTTTTCTCAGGTTAAAATAGAAGCTGTGAGCTGGGCACTGGTGGCTCACACCTGTAATTCTAGCTACTCAGGAGGCTGAGATATGCGGATCACAGTTCAAAGCCAGCCTGGGCATGGAAGTCTGTGAGACTTACCTCCAATTAACCACCAGAAAACCAGAAGTGTCATTGTGGCTCAACTTTGAGTTGAAAACTCAGGGACAGCACCCAGGCCCAATGTTCAAGCCCCATAACTGTCAAAACAAGTAGAGGCTGTGTCCCTAATTTGTGTGAGAGTTATTGTCTTTTTTTTGGGAGGGAGCTGGGGCTTGAACTTGCTTGAGCACTGTCTCTGAGCTCTCCAGCTCAAGGCTACTGCCCTACCCTTGAGCCAAGCCCCACTTCTCATTTTCTAGAAGTTAATCGGAGATAAGAGTCTCAGGTTCATTTGTGCCCCGGCTGGCTTTGAACCTTGATATTCAGATATGAGCCTCCTGAGTAGCTAGGATTACAGGCATGAGCCTCGGTGCCTGGCTTTTTTTTTAAGTTGGTCCTGTGGCTTGAACTCAGAGTCTGGGTGCTGTCCTTGAACTTTTTTGCTCAAGGCTAGCACTTTACCAATTGATTCACAGCTCCACTTCTGGCTTTTTGGTTGGATTACAGGAATGTGTCCCAGTACCCAGCTAAGTGCTATTATCTTTGAGTTAGGTGAACTTCCTAACCGTGGTGGCACATGCCTATAATCCCAGTGCTTGGGAGACCAAGGCATGAGGATTTCAAGGAGACCAGTGTGGACACATAGCAAATTTGAGGACAGACTAGACTATATACTAAGACACTGTCTTACAATAAAAACCAAAAAACAAACAACCCCCGCTCCAAAAAAAGAGAAAAAGCCAGGTGTCAGTGGTTTATGCCTGTTGTAATCCTAGCTTGTGACTTACACTGGGAGGAAGGCCTAACAGGCAGAGTGGGGAGACACAAAAGAGGATTGAGGAGAAACCTGGCAAGAGTTCTTTTGTTGTGTTGTTGTTGTTGTTGTTCATGGGGCTTGAACTCTGGGCCTGGGACTCTGGGGCATTGTCCCTGAGCTCTTCAGCTTAAGGCTAGTGTTATACCACTTAAACCACAGGGCTGCTTCCAGGTTTCTGGTAGTTAATTGGTGATAAGAATTTCATGGAGTTTCATGACCAGGCTGGATTTGAACCAGGATCCTCAGATCTTGGCCTCCTGAGTAGCTTGGATTATTAGCATGAGCCACTGGCACCCAGCTCCCAAGCAAGAGTTCTAAACCCTTCTCAGCCATTTCTTTCTTTCTTTCTCTCCCCCCCCACACACGCACGCGCGTGTGAATGTGCGCTAGTGAAGCAGCTGAGCTGCCATATCTCCAAAGAACTAGACCAGGAAAGGTAAGGCATCCCTGTGTTTTTAGTAACACAGGGGTCATGTGTGGCTAGTAAATGGCAGGCCTTAGATCATTCAACTCCACATGTAGAATTTTTCCCACTTTGCATCTTCTGGTTTTAAAAGATTGATTGGCAGTGCCCTGGCAGCTGCATATCAGGCTGGCCAGCCAGTTCCCTAGCTAACGCTCCTCTGCCTCCCAACAGTAGCTCACGAAGATTGCTGACTTGAGCACTGTTTTATCCTTGTCAGTGATATAAAGCCATTGAGAGCTTTTACCTGTCAACCCAAGAACTAAACCGGCTGTTTCTGTTTTAAAAAAAAATCATTAGAACTCATGGGGGGGGCAGGGTGGCCCATGGGAGAATGAGTGGCAGATCCTGGAAACTCTAGTTGTGATAAGTGTGCAGGCAGGCAGAGAGGCAGAGCAGAGCTGTCATCTTTTCTTCCTCCTCCTCCTCCTCCTCCTCCCCCTCCTCCTCCTCCTCCTCCTCCTCCTCCTCCTCCTCCTCCTCCTCCTCCTCCTCCTCCTCCTCCTCCTCCTCTTCTTCTTCTTCTTCTTCTTCTTCTTCTTCTTCTTCTTCTTCTTCTTCTTCTTCTTCTTCTTCTTCTTCTTCTCCTTTGTTCAAGGCTAATGCTCTACCACTTGAGCCATAGCTCAGCACCACTTTCGGCTTTCTGAGTGTATGGTACCAAGGAATTGAACCCAGGGCTTTGTGCATGCGAGCACTCTACCACTAGGCCAAACTCCTGGCTCCCAGCTATGACCTTTTTTAACTTCTTTATTTTTTGGTTTGGTTGGTTGTGGGGTTTGGATTCTGGGCCTGGGCACTGTCCCTGGGCTCTTCAGCTCAAGGCTACTGCCCTACCCCTAGAGCCACAGCACTACTTCCAATTTTCTAGAGGTTAATTGGAGATAAGTGTCTCATGGGCTGTGTTTGAACTACAATCCTTAGATCTCAGCCTCCCAAATAGCTAGGACTACAGGCGTGAACCACTGCACCTGTCTTTTTTTTTTTTCATTTCTGATCTTACTTTAGGCCTTTATTTCTGTCAGGAATTTGATTGACAGGTCTTGAAAATATCCCTATATTGTGCTAAGTAGGATTTCAAAGCAGGGATCCCAGATAGCACAAGCAAGTTTGGTACTGGCCTGGAAACCTTCAGCCACATGTGGTTAGGACATCTTCATGAGGTTTCATTTCTGGAGAAAAGATTGGAAAACTAATGCTTCCTATGTTGAAATCAGAAAAAGCAGACCTTCTATCTCACTCTGCAATAGGCTGTTTCTGTTTGTTGAGTCTCAGTGATACTGACCAAGAACCAACCTTCCCTGGGTGAATGAACACAAGGCTGAAGATTAAGGAGAGGTGGGCTGGGAATGTGACTTAGTGGGAAAGTGCTTGCCTAGCATGTATGAAGTCCTGGGTTTGATTCTTCAGTACCACATAAACAGAAAAAGCCAGAAGTAGCTCTGTGGCTCAAGTGATAGAATGCTGACCCTGAGTAAAAGAAGATCAGGGACAGTGCCTAGGCCTTGAGTTCTATCCCCAGAACTGGCTAAATCTAGCATACAATCTGTTTGCTTATTTTATTCTTATTTTTATTTTTATTTTTTATCAGTAGTGGGGCTAGAACTCAGGGCACTGTTTCTGAGTTCTTCTTTTTTTTTGGGGGGGGGCTCTTATTTTATAATTGCCTCTGGGTGTGTGTGTGTGTGTGTGTGTGTGTGTGTGTGCGCGCGCGCGCGCGCATGCACGCATGCTAATCCTTAGGCTTGAACTCTTGAACTCAGTGCCTAGGTGCTGCCCCTGAGCTTTTTGTGCTTAAAGGAAGTGCTCTACCACTTGAACTAGAGCTCCACTTATGGCTTTCTCAGAAGTTTATTAGAGTCTCATGAACTTTCCTGCCTGGGTTGACTTCAAACTATGATCCTCAGATCTTAGCCTCCCAAATAGCTAGGATTATAGGCATAAGCCACTGGCACCCAGCCACCTGCCCCCCCACCCCCCGCTTTTTGAAAGATTTTATTAACACTGATTTATACATCATATTTCCAATGTCATGTTTAACAAACAAGTATTCAAGAAGGAAATCTATATGCAATACTGACATATAGATTTTAGTACATAATTAAAATTAAGCTGAGAGTTTGTTTGTCATAGATACATATCAATTATATAATATAGCATTATATCTATAGAGTATATATCCCATCATGTCTATGTAATTATATTTATATCTCCAAGACCATATCAATAACCTTGGATACCTGAATATTGAGTCATTGTTCTTGTACTGTTTGGATCTAATATCCACATATCAAGGAGACCAAAAGCCTTTTGGTCTTGACTTATCTTGCCCAACTGCCCATTTTTAAAGAGGAATTTTAGGTTCAGCAAAATGGAAAAGAAAGTGCTCCATACATCCCTCCCTACTTTGTCTTCTGTCAGCATCTTCCACCACTGTGACATTTGTTACCATGCATTTGGTCAAATATATAATGGTTTGTCTACAACTATAGAATCATGCAGACTAGCTCCACTACTCTAAAAATCCACTGGCTTTTATAAATAAAGTTTTATTGGTACATGGCAGAGCCCACTCTTCCTTCCTTCCTTCCTTCCTTCCTTCCTTCCTTCCTTCCTTTCTTCCTTCCTTCCTTCCTTCCTTCCTTTCTTCCTTCCTTCCTTCCTTCCTTCCTTTCTTTCTTTCTTTCTTTTTTTCTTTCCTTCCCTTCCTTCCTTCCTTCCCTTCCTTCCTTCCTTCCCTCCCTCCCTCCCTCCCTCCCTCCCTCCCTCCCTCCCTCCCTCCCTCCCTCCTTTCTTTCTTTCTTTCTTTCTTTCTTTCTTTCTTTCTTTCTTTCTTTCTTTCTTTCTTTCTTTCTTTCCTTCTTTCTTTCTTTTTTTATTTCTGTCCCAGAACTTGAACTCAGGGCCTGGGCACTGTACTTGAGCTTCTTTTGCTCAAGGCTAGCTCTCTACTACTTGAGCCATAGCACCATTTCTGTCTTTTTCTGTTATGTGGTACTGAGAAATCAAACCCAGGGCTTCATGCATGCTAGGCAAGCACTTTACCACTGGGCCACGTTCCCAGCCGGAGCCCACTCATTATCTAACATCCATGACTACTTGTGCACCAAAATGGCAAACAAGCAATTGTGACAGAAACCATATAGCCCATTATCTACCTATAAGCAGAAAAAAAATGTAGCCTCCTAGACTAGAAAATTTCCAGGAAACTATATTATAGAGTCTTTGATCTTCTCAGAGGTGGTTCTATAGTTTCACTCTCTGCATACTTAGTTTTTTGTTCTTCCCTTCATCCCACTCTCATTGCCTGTCTCTCTTTGGCCCTGTGTGCTGCCACAGCTGCCACTGTCCCAGAACAGAGGACCGTGACCCTGGACGTTGATGTGAACAACCGCACGGACCGACTGGAGTGGTGCAGCTGTTATTACCATGGCAACTTCTCTCTGAATTCAGCCTTTGAGATCAAGCTGCACTGGATGGCCGTGACTGCTGCAGTGCTCTTCGAGATGGTAAGGTTTCCACACGTGTGGTCATGACCTCAGGCTCACCTTGAAGAGATGCATGGGGGATGCGTCACAGAGATTTAGAAAGCTTTGTTTTTCAGCTCAGCCAGCCTCCTGTTACCTTCCACCCATCTGCTGGCCATAGCCTTTTTGTGTGAATGCTAGCGCTGGGCCTGAGCCTGGGCTATGTCCCTGAACTCAAGGTCTGCACTCTACCACTTGAGTCCTAGCTCCACTTCTAGAGCTTTTTGAGTAGTTGACGGGGTGGGGTGGGGTGGGGTGGGGGTAGGGGTAAGAGTCTCACAGGCTTTCCTGCCTGGGCTAGCTTTGAACCTCTATCCTTGGATCTCAGCTTCCTGAGACACCAGGATTACGGCTGTGAGCTCCTGTGCAGTCATTTAAAAGTTGAACATAATAAAAACATTGAACAGGGTACAGAAATACTTTTATTTATTTTTTTTCTGACAGTGCTGGACATTGAACTCAGGGCCTCACACTTGCTATGCAAGTGCCTGCTCTTCCAGATCAAGGTTTCTTAAGCTCGGCATTGGTCTAATCTGGAGCTATATTACTGTTTTAAGGGACTGCCACATGCATTGTGAGCTACTGAGCAATGTCCCTACCTCTTCCTACTTTATAGCAGGAACACATCCCCAGTTCTGATAACCTAAAGCTCTCCAGAAATTGGTACATGTCACTAGGGAGGAGGAGTTTTGCCTCTGGCTGAACAACAACAACAAAAAATTACTTGTCCTAAAGTATCAGGAGTGGCAAGATTGAAAATCTGTGTGTAGCTGGCCTTGCTGCTGGTCTGGCTTGGCCTACTTCTCTAATCAGGCCATTCTGGGCCATCGCTCCATCCCCAGTCCCAGTACCTATGGAATAAACACTCCTAGCCAAGTGGTCCATACCTTCCACAGGCCCTTTCTTTGTTTGTTTGGGTTTTTTTGTTTGTTTGTTTGTTTTTTGCCAGTCCTGGACTTCAGCTCAGGGCATAAGCATTCTTCTCAAAGTCAGAGTTCTACCACTTGAGCCACAGCACCACTTCTGGCTTTTTTCTATGTATGTGGGACTAAGGAATCGAACCTGGGTCTTTGTGCATGCTAGGCAAGCACTACCACTAGGCCAAACTCCCGGTCCCCACAGGCCCTTTCTTAACTGTCACTACAGTCTGCCATTCCTCTTTAGCACAATGATTCAGCCCCCACAAATATTTTTCAGTGTCTCGGCTGAGGCCCACTCCACTGTGACACCAGCCCAAGCATTTCATCACACAGCTGAGAGCAGCTGCAAAGCTCAAAACTTGTTTACTGATAACTGGGAGATGACCCAAGAGAAATGAGTACAGCACTGGCCACCAAGTTTTATTGTCCAGAGCTTGTAGGCCCAGTTTTGTCCCAGAAGACACAGTGTCCTGGGGGAGAGATATGTCCAGATCTGTGTCTGCCAGAAGTAATCTGCCTCCATATATGGCAGTAGTGCCTTCAAAGACCCCTTACTCCCAAAGACCCTATCCAGGAAACATCCTTAAGACCCATATCAACAAAGATACTAGCTATCAGTGTGTGATATATTCCTGGAATCTCAGCACTGGAGAGGCAGGAAGATTGTGAATTCCTGGGTCAGCCTGGGTTATGTAGTGAGACCCTGTCTCAGAAACAAAAGGGAGCTCACCTCTGTAATCCTAGCTACTCAGGAGGCTGAGATCTGAAGATCAACATTCAAAGCCAGCCTGGGAAAGAAAGTCCATGAAGAAGTGGTAGAAGCACTGGCCTTAAGCACAAAAGCTCAGGGACAGTGCCCAGGACCTGAGTTCAAATCCCGCCCCCCCAAAAAAAATACAAGAAAGAAAAAAGGAAATTAAAAGGAAAGAGGAGGGCCAGGAGTTTGGCCTAGTGGTAGAGTGCTTGCCTAGCATGCACGAAGACCCGGGTTTGATTCCTCGGTACCACATACGTAGCAAAAAGCCAGAAGTGGTGCTGTGGCTCAAATGGTAGAGTGCTAGCCTTGAGAAAATCCAGGGACAGTGCTCAAGCCCTGAGCCCAAGCCCAGGACTGGGGGGGAAAAAAAAAAAGGAAAGAGGAAAGGGGAGGAAAGAGATAGGAAGGAAGACTTGCTGCTCTTGCAGCTTAGTTTACCGCCTACACGGGTTGTTGACATGGTCTAGCTAGTTGACATGGTCTGACTCCCCCCTCCAGGCTATACTAACCTTTTGACCTACTATGCCTAAGTGTTCTTCTGCATACCTTTGCCAGATAAGGATTCACAAAACAGCGTGACCAGGACTTGCACGTACACGCACATACACATACTGTCAGAGTTGGGCAGGAAGAATGTGGAAGAAATGTTTATTTCTGCTGAGGAACTATCTTTTTTTTTCAGTCCTGGGGCTTGAACTCAGGGCCTGGGCACTGTCCTTGAGCATTTTTTGCTCAAGATTAGCATTCTGCCACGTGAGCCACAGCACCACTTCTGGCCTTTTCTGTTTATGTGATACTGGGGAATTGAACCTAGGGATTCTTGCATGCTAGACGAGCACTGGGCCATACTCAGCCCAGCAGCTATCTTTTAAAAGTACGTTTTGTGAATCTATGTCTATGAAACCTACTGAAAGCTGATAGTTGCTTCTATTACACTTTTTTAAAACTAGAAGGTAGGTATGTTATTATTTTAAGGCACTGTCCATATTTGTTGTAAATCAAACTGTATAATGATCAATATTACCTAAAATAAAAAGTTGTTGACTAAGCCTTAGGAATCAGATTGGTCAAACCAAAACCAAAGTCTTGGTTTTATTGTTGTTTATTGTGGTTATGAACATTCATAAGGAATAATCTCTCTCTCTCTCTCTTTCTCCTTTATTTTACAGAATTGTGTTTAAGTCAAGAAATATAGCTAAGTACCTGTGGCTTATACCTGTTATCCTGTGTACTTAGGAGGCTAAGATCTGAGGATCATGATTCAAAGTTAGCCTGGGCAAGAAAGTCCAGGAGTCTCTTATCTCCAATAAACGACTACATCTTTTTATTTTACTTTATTTAATTATTTATTTATTTAATGTCTTTTTTTTCATGGGTCATGGGTGCTGTCCCTGAGCTTTCCTGCTTCAGTCTGCTCAAGTGGAACCATAGCTCCACTTTTGACTTTCTGGTGCTTAATTAGAGATAGGAATCTCCAGCCTTGGCTGGCTTTGAACCGTGATCCTCAGATCTCAGCCTCCTGAATAGCTAGGGTCACAGGGCTGAGCCACCAGCACCTGGCCTACCTGTGGCTTTCAATGTAGCTTATTGTTGAGTTTGGAGTCTCAGTAACTTTGCTTTGGCTAACCCAGTACCTTGATGCCTTCTGAGTAGTTGAGATTACAACGTACAGGTTGATACTATGCCCAGCTGGACTTATTAATTCTTTTATATGATATTGAGGTTTGAACTCAAAACCTATGCTTGCTAGGCAGATACCAGGTTACTTGAGCTATGCCCCAGTCCTAAATTTTTAATCTATAACAAAATTGCAAAGATTTGACCTTTATTCTTTGATTCTCTTTCAACATTCCATAAAAAGAAGGGTTTGAGCTCTCTCTAGTCTGCAAAAAACAACAACAACAACAACAACAACAAAAAAACTGAAGCTTCAGAAAGCTGGGGTCATGAAGAGTTGTGTCCTCCCAGGAAGTGAAACTGCCCTTTTCCTGTCCAGGCCTGGAGCCAGTGCCTATGAATAAATGAACATGTCAGTCATTTCACGTGTCACCACTCTGGCGGGTTTGCTTTTTGGGGCTAGAAGTATCTTGTGTGAAAGAGCTTGGAGATGACCCTATCTATTTTTATGCTTTTCCACTAGGTCCAAGGTTGGCATCGAAAAGCCACCTCCTGTGGCTTCTTGTTGGTCCCCGTTTTAGAAGGTCCTTTCGCTCTGCCCAGTTATCTGTATGGTGATCCCCTCCGGGCCCAGCTCTTCATCCCACTCAACATCAGCTGCTTGCTCAAGGAAGGCAGTGAGCATCTGTTTGACAGTAAGACACACACCCCATTTGAAGTCCTGCTCCAAGGACACCGCTGTGGGAGGTCTGAATCAATACAGTGTCATTAAAAGACAGAGTTGTTCCACCAGGACCAAAGGGATCTGGGTTTCTATCCTGGCTCTTAACTTAGTGGCTGGGTCACCCTGGAAAAAAATCCCCTAATGTCTCTGAGCATTGAATTCTATACTTCTGAAATAGACTTGGCTAGAGGTGCCTTGCCAGCTCAGGAAGGCCATGGTGAGGCCTGAAGTTAGGCTGGCGGTAGGAGAGGGCATTGTGCACTGTGACTCTGACAGCATTACTACCTTCCCACACCCTCCTTCCCAGTGCTGTAGGCTAACTGGTTTGGCTACAGGAATTTGAACCTCCTAGGAGGCCCCTGTGCTGTTCTATATCTCAGAACCCACAAAAAGGGATCGTTGAAAGCTAAACAGGAAGCAGGGTCCCACTGTGCAAGACTGGCGCTGTGGCAGCCCCCTGGAGCCTGCGTGTATCTCAAGTCCTGCATCTGCAGGAAGACAAAGCAGAGCTTGGACTCAGATGAAGACGGCAGGACCCAGACAAGGGCCCATCCTGACCTGTCCCTCAGGGCCAGTGCACCGGGCTTAGAAGATGAGCTCTAGGCTGTGTGTAATGTGGCAGTTTATCGCCAAGCGTCTTTGCAGGTGGACATATAAATAGCTCCTGTAAAAGCTTCAGGTGAGCTCACAGAGGATGCTTTTGAAAATGAACACATCAGGAGTCCCAGCTACAAAGATTCGAAAATGTGAAAGAAAGGACTTTTGATGAGAAGGAGATGCTTTCTTCTTGTGCCCTTGAGTCTGTCTTGTGGTCAGTAGCAGAGAACCAGCCCAGAGGAAGAGGGTGACAGGGATCGCCAGGTAGTACAGGGCAGGCCAGGTTCCGTGTGGCTGTGCCTTGCGTGTGACTGGCTGCTCTTGTGGCTTAAACAGCTTTTCTCCCAAAGCTCCATCTGTGTATTCTTTGTTTACAATCTAGAAGACATTTTTTTTTTTTGTATAGACACAATGTTCTTAGAGATGGTTGGAGTTCTAGCCAAAACCCACAGAGTCCTTCCATACTGAAGGCCATAGATTCTGGGGGATACATAGAGCTTAAAAAGTTTCCTTTAAACCCCACAGCATGACAGAGAGGACTGTTGATGCAGTCAGTCTCGAAATGCCAGATGATTTGAAGCCAGACAATTAATAAGCCAGGCAGTTTTCCTAACGTGTTGTGGGTGTATTGAGGAGACAGGGCAATGGTCTTTCGTACTGTCTAGAGAGCCTGGTTCTCACCCCTCACCGTACCAGAACAGGATTGCCTACAGAGCTGGCATTGCAGGATATGTTTGTACCAGTTGGTGGCTTTCCCTGCCAGTGGTAACCCAGTCTTCTTCAAGACCAGCATCCTCAGTTGGTTGCTATGGTTACAAGCTAGAGATAAGCTTCATAGTTCAAAGGATTCCTATCTAAAAAAATCAATTTTCTTGATTCTGTGCCTCCCTTTCCTGTAACAGTGAATTCAGACCCAGGAGAATCTTGACAAGCATATATGTGCAGGGTGGTGGGTGGATGTGTGTGCGCGTGCGCACGCATGCATGCACATATGTATGTCATTGTTATTAAAATCTCTTAGAAAATTCTAAATATCAAAAGAATGGTAAAGCCGCTGTGGGTATTCATAGTATTTGGGATATAACTATATCTGTACCTGTATCTATATCTATAAATCTATATCTATGCAATTTCAGACCCCGCCCTGCTGCCTGTTGCTGTGACAGCCTCTCAGCAGCAGCAGCAACAGCAGCAGCTCTGTAGCAGGAGCAAGGCTAGAATAATGTAGTAGGTAATGGGAGAGGGGACCTGTCTGCTCTGGCCCCCTCCCTAACTAATCAGTTCTCAAAGATCCATTTTTACATGCTCTTGCTTCCATTTCCCTACCCCTGAAATGGAGCTTGTGTAATTGCCTTTCTGTTTTATTGCTCTACTACTTGAGCCATAGCTCTACTTCTGGTTTTCTGGTAGTTAAATGGAGATAGGAGTCTCAGGAACTTTCCTGCCTCTTTTGCTTTGATCTCAGATCTCAACCTCCTGAGTAGCTAGGATTTACAGGATTGAGCCACCTATACCTGACTGCCTCTCTTAATGGGAAATTGGAAGATCATTGATAGAAAAACTTGGATGCACGGGGACGTGGTGTTTTTTTTGCGGGGGGGGGGGTTGTTTTTTGTTTTTTGCCAGTCCTGGGGCTTGAACTCAGGGCCTGAGCACTGTCCTTGGGCTTTTTCCTCAAGGCTAGCACTTTACCACTTGAGCCACAGCACCCCTTCCAGCTTTTCTGTGTATGTGGTACCAAGGAATTGAGCCCCAGTCTTTGTGCATGCTTGGCAAGCACTGTACCACTAGGCCACACTCCCGGCCCCTAGAGGATATGGTTTTTAAAAGCAGCTACCATGCATGTAAGTTTTGTCTTGTGTCTGTAGTTTAATACAGTCCTCATTAGAATGAGTCTGAGTTCTTGGAGTCGTCTCCTGATAGCTCCTGTCTCCTGATGGCTCAGTGTATCTCTAGACCTCTTACAGCTTAGGGGAAGGGCTGGCAGAAACTCAGCTGTCCTTTCTTTAACCTCCAGGAGAGGTAGAGAGGGTTAGCTGCTTTGGGATCACAACTCAGCTTCTATTTTCTCCTTTCAGGCTTTGAACCAGAAACATACTGGGATCGCATGCACCTCTTCCAGGAAGCCATTGCCCACAGGTATGTCCCTTACCACGAGGACCCTGAGGGAGGGCATCCGTATTCATCCCCTGAAGCAGCTGTCAGTGTGAAGCCCAGATCCTTTGGCTCTTGGGAAAAGGGATCCTTCCCCACCAGTGACACTCATTGCCTGTGGACACCAGGACTTTGCCTTTCTTCCTCCTCCTCCTCCTCTTCCTCTTCCCCCTCCCACTTCCTCCTCCTCCTCCTCCTGCTCCTCCTCCTCCTCCTTCCTCTCATTTTTTCCTCAGTCCTGGGGCTTAAACTCAAGGCCTGGGCACTGTCCTTGATCTTTTTCAAGGCAAGAGCTCTACCACTTGAACCATAGCACCACTTCCAGCTTTTTGTGTGTATGTGTAGCTTGTAACCTTGTTTTTTCAAACTTCCTTGTCTTTTCCAATTGAGGGGAGAGCTTAGCAAACCCTATTTAGCCCCCAACAAGAACCCGAGCCAGTTACCCAGGAGTTAAGCTGAAAGAAAACATTATAAACTTTGTCAAGCAGATCTGAATACAAACAAAAAGCCGTAGATGAACAAGCAGATATTTCTTAGCATCTAATACATGAGCCGGCGGGGAGGGAGGGAGCCTTTTCTAGTCTTAGACCAGGGAGCAGAAGGCGGCACACTGTGCCAATCCCAGACATCACTAGTCAGTGGCCGATTGCTATTTCACATTACTAATGGGGAAGCTAAGCCTCCTGTTCTTGCTTCCGTGGCCCTGTCACTGTACCTTACACGGTATCAGGTCTTTCCTTCACCCAGGCATCTTCCACTGTTGCCACCCCATCCCACCTCCACCTCCACCCTCACACCCTCACACCCCCACATCCCCATACTCTCACACTCACAGCTACAAGATGAGACTCCTCTAACCTCTCCTGCCCAATTTGGCCCTGGCTTTTCTAAGACCTCATTAAGGTGTATACTTGGCTCAGGTGCTCAGTAACAGCTGATTTATCTCTTCAGTAAAAGGGGTGCAGGAAAATGAAAAGGGTTTTTTTTTTTTTTTTTTTTTTTTTGTCAAGACTGGGACTTGAACCCAATACTTGATGTTTGTGCTCGCTGGCTAGTGCTCTACCAATGGAGCCATACCTTCAACCCCAAGGAAAGAAGGTCCTGATGTGGGAAGCAGATAGGCCTGGTCCACAAACTACCCCCACCCCACCACAACCTCATCTGCCTGAGAAGCTGAAAAGGTTCTGTGGCAAGTCTAGGCACCATAAACGTTCGTTTTTCTCGCCTCACACAGTGTTGAAGGGCGTGTGTGGTGAGTCCTTCATGAGTCATTAGGAAGACTCTTCTTGCTTCTGGGCTGGTTAAAAGCAGCTCTTACCCTGCCTGCTGTATACCTCTTTGGAAAGTCCTTGCATTCACTGGCTTGGCTGGGCCTCTCTTGGGACATGACCTTTATTTACCAAACCCACATTTTTTTCCTTTGTAGTCTCCTCCTGATCTCCTGCTGTGCTGCTCCTGGTCATATTTTTCTCTCAACCCTGCCCTTTCCTCTGGAGCCTGCTTTTCCAACCTCTGATTTCCTCATGTGTCTTTCACCCGGTCCCCACCTCCACTCCATGTCACTGCTGCAAACTCTGCTGTGTGTCACCTTCTCCCTTGTAGTCTCAGCCCATGCTCCCTCTTAACCTGTCAGACCAGTGTTCTAGGAGGGCTCCCCTTCTGAATTCCTATTTTCTGCTCTCCAAACACCTTCAGTTTGTGGTCTGGAAGGCAAAAATTTTTTTTTCTGCCCATCATGGGACTTGAACTCAGGACCTGGGTGGGCACTGTCCTTGAGCTTTCTCCAGGCTAGGACTCTACCATTTGAGCCACACCACCACTTCCAGTTTTTTGTGTGAATATGGTACTGAGGAATTGAACCCAGGGCTTCATGCATGCTAGGCAAGCACTCTACCACTAGGCCAAACTCCCCACCCCAGAGTTTACATTTTTGTCACTTTTTTTTTTTCCTTTGGTTGGTTGCAGGACTTGAACTCTGGGCCTGGGCACTGTCCTTGAGCTCTTCAACTCAAGGCTAACACCCTACCCCTTAAACCACAGTGCTATTTTCCATTTTCTGGCGGTTAATTGGAGATAAGAGTCTCATGGGCTTTAGTGCCTGGGCTGGCTTTGTATGGTGATCCTCAGATCTCAGCCTCCGGAGTAGCTAGAATTACAGGCGTGAGCCACCGTGCCCAGCTTGTCACTTTTGATCCCTTTGCAGTGTCTAGCAAAATGTCTTGCCTTGGGTAATTGTTTTGCTTGTAGCTTTGGACTGGAGTACAGCTCTCACTGGGAATGTGGCTCTGCAGTGACACATTAGACCACACACAGCTCCATCTCTCAGGATCCCCTCTGCTGGGACTCCTGGTGCCTCCTAAGACTTTGATAGTTGGGGTGAGACTAATAGATCCCCTTCCCCAGGATAGGGAGCCCCCTTTCTTCATGGAGATCCTGCCTTGCCTTTTCTGACAGTGGAATAATAATAATAATGAGGAGGAGGAGGAGGAAGAAAAGGAGGAGGAAGATTTTTGCTAGATGCCAGTGGCTCATGCCTATAATGCTAGCTAGCTACTCAAGGAGTCTGAAATCTGAGCATTGTGATTCGAAGCCAGTCAGGGCCAACAAATCCAGCACTCTCATCTCCAGTTAACCATCAGGGCTGGATTGTAGATGTGGCTCAAGTGGTAGAGTACCAGCTGTGATCAAAGAAGTGGAGTGAGATTGTGGGGTCCTGCGTTCAAGACCCAGTCATCAGCACACACACACACACACACACACACACACACACACAAATAGGCTTGGTTGAAAGTAGGGAGGGAGCAGAGGCATGGTCTATGATGACAGCAGCCTGCAGGTGAGCGAGCATGCGGAGCACATTAACCTGTCTATTCCGTTCACATGTTTGATTTCATGTGCTATTTACTAAGTGGTGACAGAAGGCAATGTGGAGATCCTGCCTGAGATGCTCAGCCTGAGGAGGGGGAGTGGGGGGGGGAGTTTGACCCCTCTAGTTCTGCCTGCACCCCTGCCTTCATTACATAAGCCCCTCAGACTAGAGGGTGGGAGCCGCATCTGCCAGCCTGTCCGTCCCAGCCCTTAGCAGGTAGGGCTGTAATAAATGTGCTTTATGAAAATAGAAAGACCAGGAATAGAACAAGCCATAGACGAGAAGTGGAGCAGAACAAGTCATAGGTGGGAAACGGCTCCTGCTGCTGCCCACTTCTGGGGCCCAGCAAAGCAGCAGCTCCATTGCTGCTGCTCAACATGGTTCGTTCCAGAGCCTTTTTTGAGAGCCTTGTACTTTTAGCATGAGGAGAGAGGGGGCAAAGGGCGAGGCATGGCTAAGGAGCATCAATCTGAGGGAGGTATGCATCCTTCCCGGCAGGTCATGGGCAGTTTCTAGGGCAGGGTGACTGCTGGTGGTGGGGTTAAGGGCTGGCAGAGGGACTTCAGAAGGGAGGCTAGGCAGGGAGGAAGGCCGGTGAAACATGCATTGATGCTGAGGAGTGAGGATGGAAGTAAACAGGCTACATGGTCCATCCTGCATGAGACCTTGCCAGATCTCTAAATGGAGCCATCTTAGCCACGCCATCTCTTGTCCCAGTGACAATGGAGGCCCTAACCTGTGTCTTCCTATCATGCCTTTAGGTTTGGGTTTGTGCAAGATAAATATTCTGCCTCTGCTTTTAACTTCCCTGCTGAAAACAAGCCTCAGTATATCCACGTGACAGGTGAGGAGCCAGGGGCAAGACAAGTGGGCATTTGGGTCCCTCGTAGCAGATGCTTGAGCTTCCCTCCACCTGCAGCCCCATCCCCCAACCCCAGAAGAACTGGGCCCTTCCTCCTGAACCACCCTGGCCAGCCACTGGGGTGGCTGCCACAGGCCCTGCCCTTGTCTCCCTCAGGCACCGTGTTCCTGCAGCTGCCCTACTCTAAGCGCAAGTTCTCTGGGCAGCAGCGCCGCCGGCGGAACTCCACTAGCTCCACCAACCAGAACATGTTCTGCGAGGAGAGGGTGGGCTACAACTGGGCCTACAACACCATGCTGACCAAGACATGGCGTTCCAGCGCCACAGGGGACGAGAAATTTGCCGATCGGCTGCTGAAAGACTTCACGGACTTCTGCATCAACCGAGACAACCGGCTGGTCCTGTTCTGGACGAGTTGTCTGGAGAAGATGCATGCTAGTGCCCCGTGAAGCCAGGGAGCCCAGACTCAGGAAGTCGTGTGTGTGTGTGTGTGTGTGTGTGTGTGTGTGTGTGTGTCCAGAGTGGGGGGGCGAGGATTCCTATCAGAATCTCAGTGTCCAAGAGTCGGGGCTGTTGCTTTCATTCTGGTCTTGACACAAGTGTGTCAAGTAGAAAGACTTGGGAAACAACTGTCACCATGACTGCCACCCAGATCCCTGCCAGTGAGTGCCCAGCGCAAGTGGGAGGCACAGATTGTCTGTGGGTGGGTTTCGGCGTCTGGGAAAGAGGGCACACAGCCCCCGTGAATGTCCCCGGAGAACGGTTGGCTCTCGTTAACATCCTTTTCCTCCCAACAACCATGGAAAACAAGGACCAGAATCTGCTGCTTCCCTACCTAGGAGTTTGCACCGTGTGTAAGATAATCCTGTGAAATAATGTGCCATACGCTCATGCCCATTGTATATATCTGTACAGAACCAGAAGCAAATAAAGCGTCTCCCATCCCAGTTCTATACCAAGGTCACTGCAGAGGACCCAAGGACTCTGGATACCCTGGCCTGAACCATCCGCCTTGAGTTGCCTATGAGATTGTGAGGCCACACTCGGACTTATACCTGCACTGGAAATTAGTTTGTGACCCTATAACCCAGTCCCTCGACTCCGTGCCACCCTCATCACCTCTGTTGCACCTCCTGGTGAGGCCAGGTCACTGAGCAACACACCCACACAAGAGGGTAGAAGACTCTTTCCCTCCCTTCCTCTCTCACACAGTGAAAAGGCCAGATGCAGAGTTAATTCCTACTCCTTTCTGTCCTCGGGACATCTTGTGATGGTTGCTTGAACCAAGTCTTTTTCCACCAATGTGTACTCTTTGAATTGTATCCTAATACTTAACACAGCCTTTGATCCCTACCTCTAACATTCTCTTAATGTCTCTAGAGAGACACAGTTGTTAAAATTTGCTTGTGTGTATTTTTTTTTGGGGGGGGTGTCATAGGGCTTGAACTTGGTCTGGGCACTGTCCTTGAGCTCTTCAGCTCAAGGCTACCGACCCTTTAGCCACAGCACCACTTCCCATTTTCTAGAGGTTAATTGGAGATAAGAGTCTCAGGTCCTTTAGTGCCCAGGCTGGCTCTGAACCTTGATCCTTAGATCTCAGCCTCCTCAGTAGTTAGGATTACAGGCGTGAGCCACTACACTGCTAAAATTTGTATGCTTGTACTGGAGCTTGAACTCAGAGCCTAGGCTCTGTCCCTTAGCTTTTTCCAAGGGTAGCATCCTATCACTTGAGCCTTACACACATTTCTGATTTTTCTTTCTTTTTTTTGATCAATTTGGAGCTGTGATCTTCACCTCTTGACTTCTTGAGTAGCCAAGATTGCAGGTGTGGGCCATCAGTACCTGGCTTCGGAATTTTATTCTTAAGCTCATGGCATCCCAAGGAACATTTTGATATTGGTTTAACCCTAGTAGCTCCTACCCTGGGCCATTGTTAAGGGCAGATGTTCTGTTCCTCCCCTAAGCCACGTGTCCTTAGGAACTGTGTGCCAGATGGTGGCCAGGGCTCTGCCTGAGGCAAGCCCTAGAAACTTGTCCCAAAGGCTATCTCTAGACACTCACGTAGCACACCCTTATAGGCCCAGCTACTCAGGAGTTTGGGGTAGGAAGATCACTTATGCTTGGGAGTGGAAGACTAGTTGCCTGGGCAACATAACAAGACTTGTTTCTTTTAAAAACAAAAACTACCCTGACTCCTTCTAGGTCCCTGGGATAAAGCAATCCAGAGATTACTAGACCAGGATTCAGAGCTGAGTGTGGCGTTGCCTGCTGGGGGACACTTGTGATAACTGAAAGCATTCTCTAGACATTACTCAACTACAGGGGTGCATCTAAACACCCTTCTGTGCACACTTCAGGCATTCAACCTCACATTTCAAGTATCAGATTGGAACACTGATGACAAGACTGGGCCAGTGGAAGATCCAGGGAGGAGACCCCTCTTGACTGGAGCAGGAACTTGGCCATTGTCTTGAGCCACATAGTAAATTGTGGAGGGAACCAGGACTAGAATTCTGGTGGTGATTCTTCTACTTCTGCCTCCTGAATAGCTGAGCTCCCTAGGTTTGTGGTCTGAGGGCCTGGACTTGAATTCAGTGTCTGACACTTGTACTCATTAGCTGGCATTCTACTACCTGAGCCACACCAAGTCCCAAGAATTTTTTTTTTCTTTTTCTTCTTACAACTTGCTGGAAAGTACGTGTTGCTCATCTTGCACAGAAAGCATCCATCATAAATTAAGTACACATGAAGAATTTGTGGAATTAATTCAGTCAGATAACATTGATGCGAAGCTGAGCAATATGGCTGCTGTCCTCTTGATGAAGAGAAATACACATGAAACAGCAACTGGTGCTGGACCCACAGTCTGTGCAGTGGTGCCGAGAGCTCCAGAAGTAGAGGAGATAGCTTTGTAGGAGAGGGAGGAAAGTGCAGAAAAGGAGCATTTGGGATGGGTTTGGGCAGCTATGTAAGAGTTTGCCTAGCAGATAAGGGAGTTGGCAGAAATGGAGAATTAGAGAGCTTTGATCCCAGAATAGTGGAGAGAAAGTGGCTGGGATAAAGATGTCTGGATGGGGAAGGGGGTGGGGGAGAGAGAAGGGGAATATTTACAAATCTCCATTCGGCCTGCCCTTGCCATTGGTGTCTGAAGGGAGGTGAGTACTGTCTTCTTGGCAGGGTAGGAAACTGACCCTGGGGTCATGGCAGGTGGGCCTTTACTCACTTTCTTAGGCTTTGCTCTTCCTGGCCCTGGGTCTGGGTAGGACAACGGGAGGTGGCCAGTGCCTTGGCTAGGACAGAAGGGGCTTCTTCCCTAATCCCCTTTCCAGGGAGCCAGCCTTCCCAACCCCAGGCTCAGACTTCTGCTTCTTCACCATGTGACCCAGTGCAAGCACCTCCAAACCACCCAACCCATGTTTGTCTCCATAGTGACAAAGTGGGAATTGTTAAGTCTTTGAAACTGGTGTAAGAACCTAGAAGGGGCTGTGCAATGGTTTTGAATTGAATTCTACAATCTGAGGTGGAATTACTGCTATTCTTTTTTTTTTTTTGCCAGTCCTGGAGCTTGAACCCAGGGCCTGAGCACTGTCCTTGGACATTCTCAAGGCTAGAGCTCTACCACTTGAGCCTCAGCACCATTTCTGGCTTTATCCTGTGTATGTGGTACCAAGGAATCAAACCCAGTCTTTGTGCATGCTAGGCATGCAGTCTACCACTAGGCCAAACACCTGGCTTTCTTTTTAATTCTGGAATCAGGATAGGCTTGAACTTATAACCCTCCTGAGTGTGTGAGGGTTATAGGCCTCAGCATACCATCATTTCCTGATCAAATCCATTCCTTCCTTTGCCAGGATCATGATTTGAACTCAGGATTTCACAGGTGCTAGACTAGTATTCTACTACCTGAGCCACAACTCCAGTCCAGCTTTTTGTTTTTTTTTCTCACTGGTTATATTGGATATCTGCCAAGGCTCTCTATCCTCAAACTATGATCCTCTGGATCTCAACCTCCTAAGTAGCTAGGGTTCCAGGTGGGAGCTGCAGGTGTGATTTTTTTTTTAACCTGTCCTGGAGCTCGAACTCAGGGCCTGAACACTGCCCTTGAGCTTTCTCAAAACTAGTGCTCTACCACAGCACCACTTCCGCCTTTTTCTGAGTGTGTAGTACCAAGGAATGAAACCCAAGGCTTCATGAGGGCTACACAAGCACTCTACGCCTAGGCCAAACTCCCGGCCCTACAGGTGTTATTCTTGTCTGTGTGATCCTGAGCAAGTGTCTTCATCCATTGGACCTTAGGTTTCGGTTCCTAGGCCGCCTCTGATGCGTCAGTGGTGAGGAAGCATTGTGGTTAACCTTGTACAAGTATGTGAGGGGTGCAGAGTGCTCAGTCAGTCTTTTTGGTTTTTGGTCAGTCCTGGGGCTTGAACTCTGAGCCTAGGCACTATCTCTAAGCTCTTCAGCTCAAGGCTACTGCCCTACCCCTTGAGCCACAGTGCCACTTCCAGTTTTCTAGTGGGTAATTGGAGATAAGAGTCTCACAGCCTTTAGTGCCCAGGCTGGCTTTAAACTGCAATCCTCAGATCTCAGCCTCTTGAGTAGGTGTGAGCCACTGCACCTGGCTTTGCTCACATCTAGACAGGCATTCCAACATTGGCCTATACCTACAGACAAGTGATCTTTTATTCTCTTTTGGAGGATATAGTACTGGGGATTGAACTCAGGGCTTCACATTTGCTAGGCAAGCCCATTAATCTTAAGGCAGTGTGATATACATTCACTCCCCCACCCACCCCCATAGAGGCCAAATGTGCCATTTTAAATGCACCCTTTAAATGGCAGGTGCACAGAAACCCTCCTATGCCACCAGCTAGTCTGGAACTTAGAAAATAATGGACAAAAGCATAGCAAGAAGCTGGGTGCCAGTGGCTCACGCCTGTAATACTAATTACTCAGGAGGTTGAGGTCTGAGGACTGTGGTTCAAAGTCAGCCCAAGCATGAGAGTCCATGAGACTCTTAATCTCCAGTAAGCCACCAGAAAACTGGAAGTAGCACTGTGGCTCAAAGTGGTGGAGTGCTAGCCTTGATCTGAGGAGCTCAGGGACAGTGCCCAGGCCCAGAGTTCAAGCCCCAGGACCAACCTCCTCCCACACACACACACCCCCCAAAAAATGTACAACAAAAGCCAGGCGCTGGTGGCTCACACCTATAATCCTAGATACTCAGGAAACTGAGATCTGAGGATTGTGATTCAAAGCCAGCCTGGGTAGCAAAGTCCAGGAGACTCTTTCTGTCCAGTTAATGACCAAAAAGCTGGAAATGGAGATGTGGCTCAAGGAGTAGAATACTAGCCACGCGTGAAAAAGCCAAGTGAGAGCTCAAGGCCTGAAGTTCATTTTCCAGTACTGGCACAAGAGAGAGACAGAGAGAAAGAGAGAAGGAAGGAGAAAGGAAAGAGACATGAAAAAAGAAGAAAAAAGAAAGGAAGAAAGATGGGAAAAAAAGGAGAATAAAGGAAGGAAAGGAGAAGAAAGAGAACCCTAAATAAGTGCTTGTGTATGGTTCTGCTAGTTAGGGACAGCCAGGTAAGTAACAGAAACCCCTACTTCTCAGAGGAGAAACTGAGTCTCAGGGAAATGGAGGGCACAACCTGGGTGTTTGACTATACACATTGCAGGGCACCCCCACCCTCTGAAGGGACTGAGTAGGGCGGGAGAGAAAGGAGTGTCAGAGGCCTTCACTCCAGGAAGCCTGCTGAGGCTGTAGGAGCAGGCAGGGCTAGGCCTCTGGCTGCCTCCGTGAGAGCCGTGTACCCTAGGCCTGTTTCCCTGGCTCTCCTGTTCCTGTATCCCACAGTGGCACTAAGGGCCAGAGCCCTCATGGGTGGTCTGACACAACAGAAGTGTCTCGCCCCAAGACAGAAGTGAAAGCAAAAGAATCCCCTAGCCAGACAGGAGGTGAGTCTGGAAGCCCCCAACATGTCTGCTTTAGATTGGAACCAGGACCTGAGCCCAGCTTCAGAAAAGAAATCTCACTAAAACAGAAGGGTCTCGGTCACATTCCTGGATGGCTCTTTTTGTTTTGATTTTTAAAATGTTGTGTGTGCCTATCTTGGGGCTTGAACTCCAGCCCTGAGTGCTATCCTTGAGACTATTGCTCTACCACTTGAGCCACAGTTCTATTTCCAGCATTTTGGTGGTTCATTGCAGATAAGTCTCATGGACTTTCCTGCCCAGGCCGGCTTTGAACTGTAATCCTGGAACTAGGCAGTAAATGTACTCAATGCCTTGTTTAGGTCTAGCAACAATCTCTCAGTGAGATAGGTGTGTGTGTGTGTATTTCTAGAGTTTGAACCCAAGACCTTGGAGTTGCTAAGCAAGTATTCTACCCCTGAGCCAGGCCCAGTCCTTTTGTTTTTATTCTCTTTCAGACGTAGTCTGCTGCTCTTGTTTATGCTCCCTTCCAATCTCCATCTTCTATGTCTTTTACGTAGCTGGAATTACAGGCATGTACCACCACGTCCACCCTGTTTTGAGTGATTTGGGCAACAAGGTCTTGCTCTGTAGCCCAGGCTGGCCTCAGACTCACAATCTGGCCTACCTCATTCCTGTGTGTGTGTGTGTGTGTGTGTGTGTGTGTGTGTGTGTACTAGGGCTTGAACTCAGGGCCTCTAGTTCTCACTTGGCTTCTGTGCTCACTTTGAAGCATAACTCTACTTCTAGCTTTTTGCTAGTTCATTGGAAATAGGCTCTCATGGAGTTTTCTGCTTAGGAGCTGACTTCAAACTATGATCCTCAGATCTCCACGTCCTGAATATCTAGGATTACAGGCGTGAGCCACCAGTGCCCAGTTACTTACTGTCTGTCTTTTATAGGTAGCTAACTGAGAATTGCGGTTACCTACACTGGCAAGAGGCACAGTGACCTTGTCCAGTAAAAGGTGCCCCTTTGGGGCTGGGAGTTTGGCCTAGTGGTAGAGTGCTTGCCTAGCATGCACAAAGACCAGGGTTCAATTCCTAGGTACCACATATATAGAAAAAGCTGGAAGTGATGATGTGGCTCAAGATGAAAAAGCCCAAGGACAGTGCTCAGGCCCTGAGTTCAGTCGCCCAGGACTGGCCAAAAAAAAAAAAAAAAAGGTGAACCTTTGGCTTGTGTCCTATTGTAGATTGGATTTTTACCTGATTTGAGCCAATTGCAGGAGTCAGAGAGCAAGTTGGTAAGCCCAGGGTTTGGGCTCTTCCTTTGGCAAGTGGCTGCTGGAGTTACTGCTGCTCCCCCAAAGTGTCACAAGACAAGATGACCAAGCAGGAGTCCCCTCAGTGGTGAATGCGGCCACCCCTTTTCCACAGAAATCCAGAGAAGGATACAATTTGTCTGAAGTCTGTGGAGCTGAGCCAGCCTCCCACCAGGCCTCTCCTGCATAGCTGGGATGGCAGACATACACCACCAGGCCCGGCTTGTATGTTATGTAGCGGCTTGCTAACATTGTGTCTTTTCTTGTTCTTTTTCTTTCTTTTACCCAGGCTGACCTCAACAAAGTGTGGTCAAACTGGATCTCTGCCTCTTGAGTGACTGGGATTTACAGTCAGGTCTCACTCTACCTGGCTCTCCACTGAGACTCTCCGGCCTTGATCCCATGTGTGAACTAGAAGCTGCCTCCCCCATTACCTTACCTTCAGAGCCTCTCATTAGAAGTCTAGGAACAATCATCACCTTGATATGTCTTACAACACAGATCTTGATTTAGCTCTGCACTCGCCCTCATCCCCATCTAAACCTGTGCCTCCCACAGCTTTCCTCAGTTTAGCATCTGTACCGTCATCTCCCCAGTTATTCAGGCAGAAAGGCTCAGAATTATCCTATATTTTCCTTCCCTCAACCCCCACAGCCATCCATTAGCAAAAACATATTGTAATCCAACCGTTCTCCCTGTCTCCTTCCTCAGATGCGGCACAATCAACCGGGTCTCAAGCACGCAGTCTTCCTACGTCCTCTTTGATCCTCAGTAATTTATTCTGCTGCTTTATTCTGTTGATAGCAACTACTGTCTTGCTTTCCCACCCCCTCTTTTCTTTGGGGGCGGGGGCAATCCTAGGGCTTGAACTCAGGGCCTAGGCACTGTCCCTGAGATTCTTATTTTCAAGGTTAGCACTCTACCACTTGAGCCACAGCACCACTTCTGGCTTTTTCTGAGTAGTTTTATTTGAGATAAGATTCTCACAGACTTTCCTGCCAGGGCTGGCTTTGAACTGCAATCTTCAAATCTCAGCCTCCTGAGTAGCTAAGATTATAGATCTGAGCCACCACCTGTGCCTGATTTATGTTACATTTAATAGCAAGCACATGCCAGGCACTGGTGGCTCATGCCTGTAATCCTAGCTACTCAGGAGGCTGAGATCTGAGGATCGAGGTTCAAAGCCAGCCCGAGCACTAAAGAACCTGAGACTCTTATCTCCAATTAATCACTAGAAAACTCAAAGTGGGGCTGTGGCTCAGGGTGGTAGCCTTGAGCTGAAGAGCTCAGGGACAGCACTCAGGTCAAGAGTTCAAGCCCATGACCCACAAAAAGAAAATGAAAATATATTCATTCCAAATGATTGTTATTTAATAAGACAACCCTGGGGCTGGGAGTTTGGCCTAGTGGTAGAGTGCGTGCCTACCATGCACGAAGACCCAGGTTCGATTCTGTGGTACCACATACATTAAAAAAAAAAAAAGCCAGAACTGGTGCTGAGGCTCAAGTGGTAGAGCTCTAGCCTTGAGAAAGTCCAAGGACAGTGCTCAGGCCCTGAGCTCAAGCCCAAGACTAGCAAAACAACAAAAAATAAGACAACCCTGTTCTGTGAATTCCTCCTCCTCCTCCTCCTCCTCCTCCTCCTCCTCCTCCTCGTCCTCCTCCTCCAGGATATTGTGCCTGCTAGGCAGGTACTCTACCACTTGAGCCATGTCCCTAGCCCTTCCTTTGTTGTTTTTCCCATACGTTCTTTCATTTATGTCTAGCCCAGCTGTGGGGGAGGTAGTTCTCCTGTTTCTTTGCACGTTGTCCTTGAATTATGATACTCTTGATCTCTGCTTCCTGGATAGCTAAGATTACAGATGTGAGCCGCTGGTGTCTGGCACTGAGAATTTTTGAAGAGTGTTTTTTGGACTAGGCTGTCGTTCGGTGGCACAGTGCTTGCCTAGCGTGAATTTGATCCCCAGAAGTTATTTAGATTTTTGTCAGTGCCACCATTTACTAGCTATGTGACTTTTGAGTGAATTTCTTTCTTTTTCTTTCCTTATGTCACTCATGGGGCTTGAACTCAGGGTCTGGGTGCAGTCCCTGAGCTTTTGTGCTCAAGGCTAGCACCCTGCCCCTTTGAGCCACAGCTTCAGCCTCCTGAGTAGCTAGGACTACAGGTGTAAGCCACCAACACCTGGCCCCTCCTTCCCTCCTTTTCTTTCTTTCCTTCCTTCCTTCCTTCCTTCCTTCCTTCCTTCCTTCCTTGTTTCCTTCTCTATTTCCTTTTTATTGGCAGTAGTGGGGTTTGAACTCAGAGCCTTGATACTTGCTAAGCAATGGTCTACTACTTGAGCCACTTCCAGCTCTTTCATTGGTGTGTGTGTGTGTGTGTGTGTGTGTGTGTGTGTGTGTGTGTGTGTGTGCAGGCATGCGCATGTGTGTGTGCTCATATGTTTGTCAGTGTTGGGGCTTGAAGTCAGGACCTGGACACTGTAACTGAGTTTAACTGTTCTACCTCTTAAATCACATGTGCACTTTTGGCTTTTTGCTGGTTAACTGATAGCCTTACAGACTTTGCTGCTCCAGCTGGCTTGGAACTTCTATCCTCCGGTCTCAGGAGGTTAGGATTACAGACATGAGCCTTCGGTGCTAGGCACCAATTTTCTTTTCTCCACTCCCCTCTATTTTCCCAGCACTAGCTCCATGTATAGGAGGCATTCAACAAATATTAAATGACTGAATGAATGAGTGAGGGCTAAGAAATTCCAAGCCTATGTGGCTGGGAATGTGGCTTAGTGGTAGAGTGCTTGCCTAGCATGCATGAAGTCCTGGGTTCAATTCCTCAATACCACATACACAAAAAAAGCTGGAAGTGGCCCTGTGCCTGGGCCCCAAGTTTAAGCCCTAGGATTGGCAAAAAAGAAAAAGAAAAAAATTCCAAGCCTAGAAAGTTGTCTTTGCAAAACCAATTAGCTTTCTTCATTGGCCACCCCATCTTGGAGCCAGAAGAGCCTTTCTGACTTTCAGAATGTTTCCCTTGCTACAATCATGGCCTTGAAAGATCACGGGGTGCCTAGGGAATTACAAAAAAAAAAAAAAAAAAAAAAAAAAAGACTTTGTCCCTCTAAGCTGAGATGGAAAATGGCCAAGGAAGTCACAGTACAATGAAGTCTGTCTCAATTCCTAAGTTGTCAACTTCCCTCTAGTTTTCCTAGCTACTTGTAGAAGTGTGGTACGGGAATGTGGGGTATACTGGGGCTTCAACTCAGGGCTTGGTCACTGTCCTTGAACTTTCTTAAGGCTAGCACTCTACCACTTGAGCCACAGCACCATTTCTGGCTTTTTCTATATATGTGGTAGCAGGAATCAAACCCAGGGCTTTATGCATGCTAGGCATATACTACTAGGCCACACTCCTGGCCCCAAACATTTTTTTTTTCTTGGTCATGGGGCTTGAACTCTGGGTCTGGGCACTATCCCTGAGCTCTTCAGCTCACTGCTACTGCTCTACCATGTTGAGCCACAGTGCCACTTTCCCAGCCTGGCTTTTTGCTGGTTCATTGGAAATGGAGTCTTTTGGACTTCTGAGGCTGGCTTGGAACTATGATCCTTTGGATCTCAGCCTCAGCCCCCCCCTAGACCTGAGCTATTGGTGCCCAGTTAAGGCAAGGTTTCCTTTAATGGGTCTAGGTCAGTTTTCCACAGAGCTACCCCCAGGACCTGGTGAAATCAGAACAGTGAGGATGATGCAGGGAGTTTTCAGAAAGCTAAATTAACTCAGAGATTGTCTGCCCTAGTTTTATTTTGTCTTTTTTTTTTCTGTGTCATGCTGCCCTTCTTTTATGAAATCAGGGTGGTAGGAGTTTTATTCCCTTGCTGGTCAAAAATCACCTACTTACTTCTCTTGTGAAATCTCTCCAGGGCGGACCATGCCTAAGCTGGGATGGGAAGGCAGGCTGGCCAGCTCCAGGTTAGCATGTCTTTCCCTGAGGGCCCTCCAGGAAGAGGAGGACACAGGCTGCCTTGGGGAAAAGGAGTTTTGGTTAAAACCAGGGTCACTGGCTAGCAGTTTCAGACAAGTATACTTGTCTGAAAAAAAATATATTATTTAGTTGTACAAAGAGATTACAATTCCATGAGTCAGGCTATGTGACACAATGCATCTTGGGCAATGTCACCCTTTTCCCTTGTCCTCCCCCCATTTCCCCCTCCCATCCAGTTTCATAATTCAGATTTACCCAGTGTACATGGATTATGTCTGCATTCACTTTCCCTTCCTCTTCCATTCCTGTACCCTTCTTCCCTCCTGCCCTGCCCCCAAACATGTTTCCACTTCCCGGAATTTGGCTGATTGGAGATCCACTTCTGTCTTTTTCTGTATATGTGGTACTGAGGAATTGAACCAAGGGCTTCATGCATGCTAGGCAAGCACTCTCCCACTAGGCCATGTTCCCGGTCCCAGTATACCATTTTGTTTTAGTTAGTTGGCTTGTGTATCTGCATAGAGCCCTGTACATGTTCCAATGCATGCTTGTAGTTTATCTAGCTTCCACATATGAGAGGAGACACGTGCCGTTTGTCTCTCTAGGCAGGTACATATCAATTGGGTTAGCATGAGGACTGTGAAAGGCAGGTATTCAGCAACTGATCAGGTTGCCCTGGGCCCCACACCTTTGCCGGCATGCATGCCTAGTGCAGGAGCCATAGACAGGCTCTTTGAACCAGAGGCTTTGAGTTCAAATAGACCCAGGTGTCAGCACCCCAGTCTCACTATTTATCATTTGTATGATTTGTGCTACTTAATTTGGGGGGGAGGGGATGCAATACTAGGGTTTGAACTCTTTCTGCTATTTCAAACAACAATGGACTGATGGTATGGCCTAGTTGGTAGAGCATGGCCTGGCATGCCTAAGGCCCTGGGTTTGGTCCTTAACAGTGCAAAAAGAAACATAAGAAAAGCCAGACACTATTGGATCACATCTGTAATCCTAGCTACTGAGGAGGCTGAGTTCTGAGAATCATAGTTTGAAGTCAACCCGGGAGTGAAACTTGAGACTTACATCCTCAATTAACTACCAAAAAGTGGGAAGTGGAGCTGTGCTTCAAGTAGTAGAGCACTGGCTTTGAACAAAAAGCTAAGGGACAAGGGCCTGAGTTCAAGCCCTAGCACTGGCACAAATAAGAATAAAATAACAATAACTATAATTATTATGTGTTATCAATTATTATTGTATTATTGTTATTAAAAATAAATACAGGGATTATTATGCTTACTTCAGAATCCTGTAAGGATTAAGAGAGAGTACATGTGCAATGTCTGGAACAAAGGCTGGCTTTATGACGTGTGAGTCTCCCCATCAGTCCCCAAGAACTTCCTTTAGAGTCTAGTAGAAAGGAAAGAGATTCACTGAGAAAGAATATAAACAGTTTATGATCTTGAGCCAACAGGAGTGGTGCCAGGCAGTTGTGTGGACAGGAGATCAGGTGTGAGCTGAGTTATCAGGGACAAAGTAGCTTTCTTATCCTTTTTTGGGTCGGTTGTGGGGCTTGAACTCTGGGCCTGGTCTCTGTCCCAGAGCTGTTTAGCTCAAAGCTAGTGTTCTACCATGTTGAGCCACAGTGCCACTTCTGGTGTCCTGGTGTTTAATTGGAGATAAGAGTCACAGACTTCCGTGCCCGGGAAGGCTTTGAACTGAGATCCTCAGATCTCAGCCTCCTGAGTAGCTAGGATTAACAGGCATGAGCTGCCATCACCTGGCTGACAAAGTAGCTTTCTAGCCTCTGCCCTGTGTAGGTAGAGAGGAGAGGGGGGAAGCTTCTCAGGTGGCCAGCTTGCTGTAGCCTCTGGCATGTGGTAGGAAGGAGGTGGTTGGAAAGAATTGCTATTATCCAAGTTCCCACAGCACTACAGGTACATTCCTGGCACATCAGATGCTTGGCTGACATTGAATGAAGGGGGGAGATTGTCTAGCCACAGACTAGAGGGAATTGGGATTAGAATAGATTTAAGGAAGCTGAGTAGAAAACTGTCTATACATCCAGCATATTCCCATGTATCACCTATCCATCCTTCCATCCATCAACCCACCATTCACCTACCCATTTATATATTCACTCATATTCCCCGGACATCTATCCATCCATATTTCTCTCCATCTGTCTATATACCCTTCCATATACTCATTCATATTGTTTCCAACCCTCACCCATATATCCACTGATTGATTTTATCATCCATCCATCCATCCACCCATCCCTATACCTTTCCATCTACCCACCCATCCATATATTTTTCCCTTAGGGCTTAACTCAGGACCCGAGTGCTGTCCCTGAGCCTCTTTGTATGCAAGGCTAACACTCCACCACTTTAGTCATAGCTCCAGTTCTGGCTTTTTTTGGAGTAGTCTATTGGAGATAAGAGTCTCATGGACTTTCCTGCCTGAAGTAGCTTCAAACTATGATCTCAGTTCCCAGCTTCCTGAGTAGCTAGAATTATGGGTATGAGCCACAGTGTCTGGCCAGGACAATCCTTCAGCTAACAACCATCCATTTATATTCCTGTTTCCAGCCATTCACCCTCATAACCATTGATTAATTTACCCACATACTTATCTATCCATTTACCTATCCACCTACCTAGTCATTTATTCCTTTCCTATATTTCCATCCACCTACCCATTTATCCATTGATTGATTTCATCCATCCATCCATCCATGTTTCAGGCAAACAAAAGACAAGTCTTTTTTCTTATGGGGTACAGAGCTCAAAAATATGAATCAAATAATTGCACAACACAGTGCGAGAAAGCAGCACTTGGTGCAGAAGAGCCTGTCAGAGAGCTCCCGGATTTGTTCTATGAAGTCAAGAAAAGCTCTTAAAGAGCTACCATTGAGCAGGGTGCTGGTGGTTCACGCCTGCAATCCTAGCTACTCAGGAGGCTGAGATCTAAGGATCATAGTTCAAAGCTAGCCTGGGCAGAGAAATTGTGTGAGACTCTTATCTTCAATTAACCACTTAAAAACAGAAGTGCCTAATTGTGATTAAGTGCTAAATACTAAGTCCCAGTGATTGTAAATAGAGATTCCCTCTTTGAACACTTGTATGTTAAACTTGTCATTTAAAATATGATGTACAAATATAATATTAGCTTGTATATACTTAAGTATGCCCAAGTCAAGCAAGCCAAATAAATGAATCCCTATACTATAAAAAAAATAAATAAAATAAAATATGATGTAAAAATCAACGTTAATAAATTCTTTTAAAAAAAAACCAAAAAAACAAAAAAAAAACCCAAAAAACAGAAGTGGATTTGTGGCTCAAGAGGCAGAGCACTAGCCTTGAGCAAAAAAGCACAGGGATAGTACCCAGACCCTGAGTTCAAGTTCTACCCCTCTTCCCTCACCCACCCACTAAAAGATTGTTCTGGGTGTGGTTTGGGGAGGGAGCTAAGCATAAAAATCAAAGACCTATTGAAAGCAGACACATGGTTTTCCAAGAAATAAATTCATGCTAGAAACTTGGACTGAGAACGTGGTAGGGAAAGAGAGGAGTGGGTGGACTTGGGGGAGGGGAATTTAGGAAATAAAAGGGACGTGACTGAGTTCTGGAATTTCCAGGAAGGATGATGGTGAGAGAGTCTAGGATGACACCTAGGTTTGTGGATAGAACTGTTGCCAAGCAACAGACTAGAATCTAGAGGGCTCAGGGAAGAGAAGGCTAGCTTTCCCTGGTAGCTGTTCTTATGCACATGTTTGCAAAATAAAAGGTGTTAAAGGTACAGGTCCTGATTGCTTCCTAATTGCCTTCCCCAGGGTGAGAGGTAGGTATTGGAAAACCATACTCCATGGGCTCCTAATTTTGGGTAAACTCTGTGATTTCAAGAAAACAACTACACTGAGCAACTGCTCACTGCTACCGTGACAACTGCTCAGGCCTGGAATCCTAGCTACTCAGGAGATCAAGATCGGAGGATCACAACTGGAAAGCCAGCTCAGGGCAGAAAAGTCTGTGAGACTCTTATCTCCAATTAACCACCAAAGAACCAGAAGTGGAGCTGTGGCTCAAGTGGTACAGCCTTAATCTAGAAAGCTCAGGGAAAGTGTGCCGGCCTTGAATTCAAGCCCTAGGTCCAGCATGAAAAGAAAGAAAGAAAGAAAAGCAAAGAAACAGCAAGAAGAAACCACGACAAGCTCAGGCTAAGTTCAAGCCTCAGTAGCAGGAAAGAGAGGTGGTGGGGGAGGGAGAGAGAGAGCACAATATTATCCCTTTGCATTTAAACTCTAAACCCTCTTAGGCTGACAATTTAAGGGCATAAAACCCCACCCCATTCTTACTAATGTCCACTGTTACTATTTGTAGAATCCTTCCTTGGGGAGTTAGTTCTTACGCAACCGTTTTGTCCCCATCCTAAAGGTAAAAGGGATTGAATCTAGAATGTTCTCTGAAAGGCACAAACCACAAAACCCAATTGTGTAATTTTACAGAGGAGAGGGACCTAAGTGTGTGAACCTTAATCTCTGCCCTCCTGCACCGTATCTTTTTAGAGGGAGTCTTTTTCTTCCTTTAGTGGGGGAGATTTTTCTACCACTTATGGCCTCTGTGCCTTGGGCGTGTGGAACTCTGGCAGATGAGTGTGGGTGGGTGAAGATCAGAGATGCAGGTGTTGCTGAGCACGGGGGTGAGGGGAGAGAAGATGATGAAGACGCAGCTGAAGCCTTGCTCTGCTAAGCTGGGCTGTTTCCTGACTGGTTGAAGATGCCTCTTAACATGTACCATTGCTATGTGATTCCTGAATAACTTCCCAGGGCTGTAAGATGCTCTTAAGGGAGGAAAAAGATGCAGAAAGCCCAGCTCACACTCCCTGCAAATGAGACATGGAGATAAAAAAACATGGTTTGAATCTCACTGCTGAGGTTTCCATGGTGGCTCCACTCTTCCACTCTTCCCATTGGCTAAGATGTCCTGCTCTGGCTTTAGCAACAGAGGCTCAGATGTGGGTCTCCTCCCTGATTGGTCAGCCTGAGCTGCAGCACCATGGCAACAGAGGCAGAGGGACCAGTCTCTGCCAAATGACTTGAATAACCATCTACCTGGGGTGGGCTGAGGTCCAGAGGGCTGCAAAGAGGGAATAGGTAGCTCCTACCTCAGCTCATAAGCAGGGGACAGCTGTGCTCTGCATGGGGTCTTGAGAGGCTGCTTCTCTTGTCTACCCTGTGGCTTGCAGCATATGTCTGGCCTTTCTTTTCCTCCAGGGCTTTCTGTCTTCTTTAGAAGAAAAAAAATCAAACCTCTGGCAGTGATGAAAGTTAATGTATTTGTCCCGTCATGCAAGCTACAAGCCAGGATTTGAACCTATTGTATTATTGTCCGACTTAGAGGCTTTAGAAGGTCATTGCTGGAGAATTCAGAATCCCTTTTAGTTTTAATGTCTATCCACCATTAGTTCATCGAAGAGTGAATGCTAGGCCAAGTGCTGGTAGCTCATGGCTGTAATCCTAGCTACTCAGGAGGTTAAGATCTAAGGTTCAATGCAGCCCAGGCAGAAAAGTCAGTCAGTAGACTCTTATCTCCAACTAAACACCTAAAAACGAGAAGTGGGATTGTGGTTCAAAGTAGGAGAGGGCTAGCCTTGAGCGCAAACTCTCGGGGACAATGTCCCTGAGACCACCCTCAGGGACAGCACCCAGGTCCTGAGTTCAAGTCCCATGACTGATTTTTTAAAACTGAATATATATATATATATATATATATATATATATATCTAGGAACTTTGGGCTAAAGATGGAGCGATGGAGTGTTTATCTGAAATGCATGATGAGGCTCTGGGTTTGATCTCCAAGATAACGACCTCCACCAATAAAAAAAGAATAGAAGCTGGGTGCCTGTGGCTTATGCCTATAAAGCTACTCACTAGGCTGAGATCTGAGGACTGCAATTTGATGGCAACCCAGGCAAGGAAAGTTATGAGACTCTTATCTCCAATAAACTACTCAGAAAAAAAGCCAGAAATGGAGCTGTGGATTAAGTGGTAGAATGCTAGCCTTGAGTAAAAGAAGCTTAGGGACAGCCCAGACCATGAGATTAGGCCCAGGACAGTATGGGGGGAAAACACACACACACACACACTACTTAGAAAAAGGCAGAAGTGGTACTGTGGCTCAAGTGGTAGAGCTCTAGCCTTGAGAAAGCCCAAGGACAGTGCTCAGGCCCTGAGCTTAAGCCCAGCACAGGCAAAAAAAAAAAAAAAAAAAAAAAAAGAAAAGTACTCAGCAGCTTGACAGTACTGGAATTTGAACTCAGAGCCACCCACTTGCTATAGGAAAAGTGATCTACCACTTGAAGCACAGCCTCATCCCTTTTTACTTAGGTTTTTTCTTTTCTTTCTGGTCAGTCGAGGGCTTGAACTCATGACCTGGATGCTGTCCCTGAGAGTGTTTTATTTTGTTTTGTTTTTCCTCTCAAGGCTAGCACTCTACTACTTGGAGCCTTAGCAGTCATTTCTGGTTTTCTGGTGGTTAACTGGAGATGAGTCTCATAGACTTCCCTGCCCAGGGCTGGCTTTGAACCTTGATCCTCAGCTCTCAGCCTTATGAGTAGCTAGGATTTAGGTGTGAGCAACTGGTACTTGGTTTGCTTAAGTTACTTTTGAGATAGAGTTTTGTGTGTTTGTTTTTTGTTTTTGGTAGGGGGCAGCCTGGATTGTGATCCTCCTATTTCATGCCACCTAAATAACTGGGATTAACAAATGTGGCCCATTAATGCCCAGATTTTTCACTTGAGATGGGGAAATCTCCGGAATTGTTTGCCGAGGCTGGCCTTGTACTTTGATCCTTCCAAGTAGCTAGAATTATAGGCATGAACTAGCAGCACTTGACTTGTTTGTGTTTGAAGCTGTACTGAGCACAGATGGTCTCCATGGCTTCTCATTCATCCTCTTAACTGTTAAGTCTTTAGTGTCTACTGTTTCTAGTGTCTACTGAACGTGGTGATCAGGAAGGTTATGCAGAATGGGCAAGGTCACACAACAGTACAGGCTGAATTCTAGTATGATGCTATTTGACTCGGTCTGCAGAGATATTGTACAGACTGGATATCTCAAAGAGGCATTTGAGAGTCCATGGTTTTACTCGTGGGTGTGTGTTGTTTCCTCCAGCAGGGCTGGCAACCAATTGCTTGACACTGCGAAAAGCAGATTCTGAAGGCTGGGTGCTGATGGCTCATGTCTCTAACCCTAGCTACTAAAGGAGGTGCAGAGGCGAAAATCACAGTTCAAAGCCAGCCTGGGGTAGATAACTATGGGACACTCTTATCTCTAATTAACCCGCAAAAATCCAGAAGTGCAGGTGTGGCTCAAGAAGTGAGAGTGCTAAGCCTTGAACCTAAAAGGTAAGGGACAGCACCCAGGCTCTGAATTCACGCCTCAGTAACTGGCTTGAGAGTATGTGTGGAAGAGAGAGAAATATTGGGGCCTTGAGACCGGCATGGGCTTTGTGGGTCACCTAAGACTCCAACCTTTCTTTTTCTTTTCTTCCCCCCACCCCCTAGGGGAAAGTACGTAGGACTGCCAGATTTAGCAAAGGAAAAGAATCCAGGTTGTCTTGTTCTGTTTGAGATACAGGTAAACAAAGAATCTGTTTTTCTTCTTGGCTCCCTGGTCTGCGCACGCGCACACAGTATCTGGGCCACCTCTGTTCTGGAGCATTGGAGCCGGGCCTTCCGGATTCCCTCTGGATACCCCAAGTGTGGGATCCCAGATGGGCTTTAAGCGGGGAGATGACAGCATCGGGGTTTGCATTTGGGGAAGTGCTCAAGATCAGGGGACTGGCAGAGACCTGGATTGGGGGGGGGCGGGGAGGACGAGCTTCCCGGCACTGTCTGGGAATAGGGCCCTGCCATGGCGTCTGCTTCCCCACTAGCGGGTGGCCTGGGAAGAGGCCCAGGGCTGCCCTGTGAACCTTGTGAGCAGTCTGCTTCCTTCTAAAGCACTGGATGGAGGCCCAAGCCGGGCGGGGCAGTGACTCACGCCTGTAATCCTAGCTGCTCAGGAAGCTGAGACCTGAGGATCGCAGTTCGAAGCCAGCCCTGGTAGGAAAGCCAGTGAGACTCTTTATTTCCAACAAAGTACCCTCCCCCTCAAAGACAGTAGGTAGGGCATGAGCCTGTGCACAAAAGCTCAGGAGAGTATCTCAGGCTCTGAGTTCAAATTCCAGGACCCAGCGCTTCTGTGCCCCCTCCCCCCACAAGGAGGGCCTGGCAAGCAGAGAAGGGGCCCATTACTTGTCCTCTAGCACCATGATGGAAAGTCCAAATGCAAAACCACTCTTTCCTGCTTCCTGCCATTTCTCTGGACAATGAGTGGAAGCCACTCATGTCTTGACTCTCCAGCTGAAGTTCCATGTCTGGTTTGGGTAAAGGGTCTCAGCAACTTCGGAGAACCTACTATGTGTTTTGTGCCCCTACTAGGGCTTGAACTCCAGGTCTGGGCACTGTCCCTTAGCTTTTTCTCTCAAGGCTAGTGCTCAGTCACTTGAAGCTCAGGGCCACTTTCAGCTTTTTGCTGGTTAACTAGAGATAAGAGCCTCTCTGGGTTAGATCTGAACTGTGATCCTTCAATCTCTGCCTCTTGGTTAGCTAGGATTACAGGCTTGAGCCACCAGCTCCCGGCTCATTTCATCTTTTAGAGCATAGAAGTCCTGCATAGAAGGACTTAGCTCCATTTCACAAACCACAAAGCCCGTAGCTCCACCCCCCTACTGTCTCCAGGAAATGTCCCTGGAATCTTCTAATCCCCCATTTATGCAGGGCTCAGGCTCAGTCAGCAATCTCCTTGTCCTGTTATGTGCTGCCCTGGCTCTTTCTGAGTTAAGCCAGGAACGAACGGGCACTGCTCTAATGCTCATCTCCTGTCAGCTTTAGGAGTTCTGAATTCCTTTCCCATAAATGCCCTCCTTACGACCCAGTGGAGCCAGGACACAGCCCCTCTAAGCTCTTCTTGCTGCAGCTCTGCTGCAATGAAGGCCACATTAAATATTAACAGGGCAGCTCCTGGCCCGGCTGTGTCATCAATTACCATTTGAGGGCTGCGGCTGCCTTGCCTTGCCCAAGGTGAAGCAGTGACCGGAATTCGGCTGGCTCCAGTGGCACCCCAGGAGGCTGTCAGGCCTTGGAGAAGATGCTACTAATGTAAGCCATGGCAGGAGTCCAGCAGCCTTTCTCTGATCTCCCTGGCTCCCTCCAGGCTGAGTGGACCTCAGGTAGCTTTCTGATGGCCGCCTGGTATGTTCAATCATCTGACAAGTATTTGCTGAGGACCTGCTGTTGTATGCTGAGCACTGGGCTGGGGGCTGGAGGCAGGGTGCTGTGGTAAGATACACAATGCCTTTTCTCAAGGAACTTTCTTCTTCCTCTTTCGTCTTCTTCCTTTTCCTCATCTTCCTTCTCCTTTCGTGCAGTACTGGAGTTTAAATTCAGGACCTTTGGACTTGCTAGGCACGTGTGTTACCCCTTAAGCAATTCCCCCAGCCCCAGCTTTTTGAAACACAAAAGGGAGAAATGCAGTCCTGTAGGGCTTGAGAGGTGCCCACCCCTGCCTGCCACCTACGAACCATTTAGAAGGAAGCCAAGATGCTGGAAACTGATAGCTTACATCTGAAATCCCAGCCATTAGGAGGCTGAGATCTGAGGATCTCATTTCAAAGCCATCCCAGGCAGAAAAGTCTGCAAAAGTCATATCTAAATATCTAGCAAAAAGCTGGAAGTAGAGTTGTTGCCCAAGTGGTAGAGTGCCAGCCTTGATTGAAAAAGCTAGGCCCTGGAAGGCCCTGAGTGCCAGCTCCAGTACTAGAACAATAACGAAAAGAGAAATGGACTGGAGGCGTGGCTGAAATGGTAGAGTACCAGCTGTGGAGGTGGAAACAACCAGTGTTGGTTCTGGGGGCATAGCTCCAGGTTGAAAAAGGAAAGAGATTTGCTAGGTGTGGTGGCACATATCTGTAATTCAGGCACTTGGAAGGCAGAGGCAGGAGTGCTTAAGGCAAGCCTATTTAGTAAGAACTTGTCTCAATAAAAGAGTCATTGGCTGGGAATGTGGCTTAGTGGTAGAGTATTTGCCTAGCATATGTGAAGCTCTGAGTTTGATTCCCCAGTACCACAAACACAGAAAAAGCCAGGAGTGGTGCTGTGGCTCAAGTGGTAGAGTGCTAGCAAAAGAAACTCAGGGACAGTACCCAGGGCTTGAGTTCAAGTCCAAGGACTGGCAAAAATAAATAAATACAAATAAAAGTGCCAGGTACTTGGTAGTTTACTCCTGTAATCCTAGCTACTCAGGAGGCTGAGATCTGAGGATGGCGGCTGGAAGCCCACAGGGGCAGACCAATTCAGGAGACTCTAATCTCCAATGAACCAGCAACATGCTGGAAATGAAGGCATGGAATCAGTAGAGTGCCAGCCTTGAGGAAATAGCTATATAAATAAGCTGGTTGGCCCTAGATGTCCAGGGATGGACAAGTGTCATTCTGGAAAGAGCCAAGTGGGAGCAGCTGGTATCTTTCTGGGACAAGGGTCAGATCCATGGCCCCAGGGACCATTCAAGATGTGGCTCTCGAGTCCAGGGCACTGGAGCTGGTTTGCTCATGCCCCTTTGGTCTTTTCTAGATTTCTCTATTTTCCTGAGTCAGGACCAGCCTGCTGCTATTGTCAGGAAGAAGTCAGGAGGCAGAATGATGTTTGCTTCTATGAACATCTTGGGAAGGAGGAAAGGAAGATGTGAGTGCCAGAAAGGGTGTGTGCTTGTATGTCCATGCGTGAGTGGACATGTGCGTGCATGGGCGCGTGCCAGTCTTGGGGCTTGAACTCAATGCCACTTCTGGCTTTTCTTTCTTCCTCTTTTCTTTTCTTTTCTTTTTTTGCCAGTCCTGGGCTTGAGCTCAGGGCCTGAGCACTGTCCTTGGACTTTCTCAAGGCTAGAGCTCTACCACTTGAGCCTCAGCACCACTTCCAGCTTTTTTCTATGTATGTGGTACCGAGGAAATAAACCCAGGTCTTTGTGCATGCTAGGCAAGCATTCTACCACTAGGCCAAACTCCTGGCCCTCTTCCTTTAAAAAAAATTTTTTTTTTTGTAGCTGGGCACAGTGTCTCATGCCTGTAATCCTAGTTACTCAGGAGGCTAAGATCTGAGGATCAAGGTTCAAAGCCAGCCCGGGCACAAAAGGACCTGTGTCTCTTATCTCCAATTAACCTCAAGAAAATGGGAAGTAGGGCTTGGCTCAAGGGTAGGGCGGTAGCCTTGAGCTGAAGAGCTCAGGGACAGTGACCATGCTGAATTCAAGCCCCATGACCCACCCCCTACCCCCAAAAACTTTTGTGCCAGTCCTGGGGCTTGAGCACTGTTCTTGGGCTTTCTCAAGGCTGTCGCTCTACCACTTGAACCACAGTACCATTTCCAACTTTTTCTATGTATGTGGTACCGAGGACTCAAACCCTGGTGTTTGTGCATGCTGGGCACAAACTCCTGGCCCCTCTTTCATGCTTTCTTTCTTCCTTTCTCTTTTCTTTCCTTTTTTTCTTTTTGAGTAATGCATAGGAGATAAGAGTCTCATGAACTTTCCTGTCTGGGTGGGCATTGAACTGTTATTGTTAGATCTAGGTCTCAGAGTCTTGAGTAGCTAGAGTTACTAGCATGCACCACAGTTGCATTTTGAAGAATCACTGTTTCACCGGGAGTTGTCACAATCTTTATTTGCTGGTCTTCCAAAGGTGGCACACCCTAGATCTTCACAGCCAGAGAAACAAAGTTTAGCATCTCTACCTCACAGAGAAGGAACTCTTGGGCTCAGAGACAAAGTAACACCCTTCTCGGGCCGGGAGTTTGGCCTAGTGGTTAAAGTGCTTGCCTAGCATGCACGAAGACCCGGGTTCGATTCCTTGGTACCACATACATAGAAAAAAGCCGGAAGTGGTGCTGAGGCTCAAGTGGTAGAGCTCTAGCCTTGAGAAAGTCCAAGGACAGTGCTCAGGCCCTGAGCCCAAGCCCAGGACTGGCAAAAAAAAAAAAAAAAAAAACAACAAAGTAACACCCTTCTCTTGGCTCTCCTCTACTAGGAACCAGATCTAGAAAATTCTCACTGAGGGCTGGGAGTTTGGCCTAGTGATAGAGTGCTTGCCTAGCATGCACAAATACAGAGTTAGATTCCTCGGTACCACATACATAGAAAAAAGCCGGAAGTGGTGCCGAGGCTCAAGTGGTAGAGCTCTAGCCTTGAGAAAGTCCAAGGACAGTGCTCAGGCCCTGAGCTCAAGCCCAGGACTGGCAAAAAAAGAAAAAGAAAAGAAAATTCCCACTGAGAAACCAAGCTAGGGCATGGTAGTGCATTCCTGTAATCTCAGTATCCCAGAAGCTGAGGCAGGAAGATTGTGAGGTTGTAGTTAAACCCTATCAGATGATGGAAGGAAGAAGGAAGGAAAGAAAGAAAGAAAAGGAAGGAAGGAAAAAAGAAAGTAAGCATATACCTGCAATAGCAACTCAGGAGGCTGATATCTGAGGAGTTCAAAACCAGCCTCAGCAGAAAAGTTCATCTCCAACAAACTACAAAAAAAAAAAAAAAAAAAGCCGGTAGTGGCTCTGTGGCTTAAATTCCAGAGTGGGAGCCTTGAGCAGAAGAAGCTCTGGGACCATGCTCAGGCTCCAGGTCTGCGGCACACCCACAGAAGAAGAAGAAGAAGTGGCCAGGAATTTGGCCTAGTGGTAGAGTGCTTGCCTAGCAGGCATGAAGACCTGGGTTCGATTCCTCAGTATCACATACTTAGAAAAAGCCAGAAGTGGTGCTAAGGCTCAAGTGGTGGAGCTCTAGCCTTGAGAAAAATCCAAGGACAGTGCTCAGGCCCTGAGCTTAAGCCCAGGACTGGCAAAAAAAAAAAACAGGAGGAGGAAGAGGGGGAGGAGGAGGGGGAGGAGGAGGGAGAAGAGAAAGGCAGAAAGGAAGGAAAGAAGGAAGGGAGGAATGACACACATTCCCCTACTTTCCGCAGAATAGAAATAAGGCCCTTTTTCCCCACTCTCATCCGAACTGTGGTAGGTGACAGCTTTGCCTTTTCTCCTAGAACTGAGTTCCTCTGAATGAGTCTGAAAGAGGCAGGGGACTGAGAGCGAGCTCTGAACTCCATCAGCTCCCAGATTGCATTTTCCAGGACATTTTCACACTTCTTAATGCCAAAAGCTGCCTTAAGTGCATGAGGTTCCAGAGCAGTCTTTAAGAGGATGATGGGGGCTGGGATGTGGCTCAGTGCAGGTGTCTTCCTGGCATGCCTGAGGTCCTGGGTTCAATCCTTGGCATCCAACTTAGGAGCAAAGAGAGCAATGGCAGGTTCTAATGCTCTCATTTGGCTTTGTCTTCTCAAGACTGGGTGTTTGACCACTTAAGCCACAGTTCCACTTCCAGCTTCTCTTTTTCCTGTTGGTCATGGGGCTTGAACTCTGGGCTTGGGTGCTGTCCGTAAGCTCTTCAGCTCAGGGCTAGTGTTCTACCACAGAGCCACAGTACCACTTCCTGTTTTTTGGTGGTTAAATGGAGATAAGAGCCTCACAGACTTTAATGCCCAGGCTTTGAACGGCAATCCTCAGATCTCACCCTCCTGAGCAGCTAGGATTACAGGCATGAGCCACTGGCACCTGCCAATTTCCAGCTTTTTGCTGGTTAACTGGGGATAAGAGCTTGAAGGCCTTTCCTGCGCAGGCTGGCTTTGGACCATTATCCTCAGATGCCAGCCTCTAGAGAATCTCCCACCTGAGTACAAGTGTGAGGTACCAGCTCCTGGCTTGCAGATGCTATTGTTGCTGACATTATCATTGACTAGGGAATCAGGAAAGTCACCTTGGCCTGGAGCAGTCTGCACTGGGTGAACCATGTTTAGGTGACATTCATTTCTGCTCAGGTGGCCCCTCTGGCTCGAGCTGGTAACCATGACAACCGTGCGAATGCCATCTCTCTGAAACAATATCACTTCTTCTTTGTCAAATGTCCCTTGGTGTCTGAGTTTCTCGGGTGGCTCTGGGAACAAACAAACAAAAACAAAGCAAAATAGGGTTTTGTTTTTGTTTTTGTTTTTTTTCAGGATAGCCCCTTCACTGATTCCTTTGGAAGGTTCTGATAATGGTTTGGGAAATTCATCCTTCCTGCCTGAGTGGCAAGTCATTACTGCTGGCTCAGAGGAGAGTCTAGCAAAGAATTGCTGTTTAGCTGGGCTGCCTGGCACATTGCTCTGTCAGCCTTGGGCAGGCACTACGTGGATATCACATGCATAAACCTTCTCACTCCTAGGACAGCCCTCAGAAACAGGCCTGGGGAGAGCTATTTCACAAGTGGGCTTGCCTAAGGATGTTCATTTGGTAAACAGCAGAGCAGAATTTGAATGGAAGCCTAGAATCCTTCCCCATCCCCATTTGCCCCTCCCCCACTTCAGCTGCCATTGTACTGCGATACACCTTCAGAGAGCAGGTGGGACTCTGGTCTGATCCCTAAGTCCCTTCAGCAAAGATGCATTGTCTGCGAGCTGCAGACAGCACTGATCCTGGGAATTAGAAGGCATGTCGATGCTGATTGGCCGGTTTAGCTTGCTCAAGGGCTGTCTTTGGAGCTGTTCAAAGGCATTTTTATCCACAGGCATGAGCCCTGAGAGAGGGGGGACCTGACCCAGGATATCTCTTGGGTTTAATAGGCTTTAAAGAATTGGTCAAGGGGCTTGGAGTTTGGCCTAGTGGTAGAGTGCTTGCCTAGGATGCATGAAGACCTGGGTTTGATTCCTTGGTACCACAAACATAGAAAAGGCCGGAAGTGACACTGTGTAGAGCTATAGCCTTGAAAAAGCCCAAGGTCAGTGTTCAGGCCCTGAGTTCATGCTCCAGGACTGGCAGAAAGAAGTAGAAGGAGAAGATGAGGAAGAGGAAGAAGAGGTCAAGCCAGGCACTGATGGTTCACCTGTAATCCTAGATACTCAGGAGGCTGAGATCTGAGGCTTAAGGTTCAATGCTAGCCTGAATAGAAAAGTCATTTGAGACTCCAATTAACACCCCAAAAGGTAGAGCTGTTGCTCATGCAGGTAGGGTGTTAGCCTTGAGCAATAAAGCTCTGGAACAGTACCTAAGCTTTGAGTTTAAGCCCCAGGACTGGCATATATACTCACAAAAAAGAATTGGTCAATGTCTGCCCAAATTGAAGAAGGGAGGTGCTAGTAAGAGCCCGGGTGGAGGAGCTCTGTCTGTGGGGGGGAGGATGGGTGTGTGCGTGCGAGCCAGTGCTGGGGCTTGAACTCAGGATCTGGACACTGCTCCTTAGATTTTTCCACTCAAGGCTAATGCTTTACCATTTTTTAAATACCTTATTTATTTATTGCCGGTCCTGGGCCTTGAACTCAGGGCCTGAGCACTGCCCTTGGGCTTTCCTCAAGACTAGATCTCTACCACTTGAGCCATAGTACCACTTCTGGCTTTTTTTTTTTTTTTCTTCTATGTATGTAGTACCATGGAATCGAACCTGAGCCTTCTTACATACTAGGCAAGCACTTTACCACTAAGCCAAACTCCCGGCCCCTCTTTTTTTTTTTTTTGGTGGCTAATTGGAGATAAAGTCTCACAGACTGCTTTGCCCAGGCTGGCTTTGAACTGCTGTCTTCAGATCTCAGCCTCCTGAGAGGCACGAGATTATAGTCAAGAGCCATGGGCAACTAGCTACATTTTACATTCTAAATGATTCTAAAAGGGGAACCATACTTTGAATCCTGTTTAGCTTCCTTCATACAAGGCAGCCTGGAGCAGCAGATTAGGGCTCCATTGAATCAGGATTTGAGTTCTGACTCTGTCAGTCCCCAGCTTTGTTCAAGTCATGGAACTTGAGCCACTACCCTCCCGTCTGGCTACGTGGTAGAGGGTCACTTCCCTTTCAATAGTGAGCATGGTTAGGCTACCCAGAATAAGGTACCTGAGAAGAGCGCCTTAGCCTGCAGCCCTTAGGAACATTAGCACTTCAGGGTAGGCTAAGACAAGCCCAGGGGTTGGAAAAGCTGCTCTATTGGTAGAGCCCTAGCCAGTGAGTGAAAGTGGCAGGTTCCAAGTTCGAAGGAACAACAGAAGAAAAGAGATGGGCAAGGAGAGACAGGCAGCAGTTGTCTCCAGGGTAAGAGAGGAAGAGTAGGAAGTATCCTTGAACTTGACAAAGGCTGATTTCAGTGACCTGGAGTACACTGTGCTGAGAGGTAAATCACAAATGGGTGAAGGGGAAAGGAAGCTTTGAGGGAGAAACAGCATCATTTAAGTCATTTCTTAGCATTCTATGTTACTATAATGGAATGCCAGATTGAGTAATTTAAAAAGAACAAAGTGTTTGCCCCACAGTTCAGGAGTAAGGGAAATCTAAGAACATGGCTTTGGGGGAACAGTGTTCAGGCCCTGAGTTCAGTCCCTAGGACTGGCAAAAAAAAAAAAAAAAAAAAAAAAAAAAAGAAGAAGAAGAAGAATAACATGGCAGTGGAAGAAATCTGTCGCCTTTGCTGAGTCCCCCTACCAATACTGGGACCTGAAGTTTAAAGTACTCTATTTTCCTTTTAAATTTTTTTGATAGTCCTGGCTTGAGCTCAGGGCCTGAGCGCTGTCCTTGCACTTTCCCAAGGCTAGAAGCTCTACCACTTGAGCCTCAGCACCATTTCCGGCTTTTTTCTATGTCTGTGGTACCTAGGAATTGAACCCGGGTCTTCGTGCATGCTAGGCAAGCACTTTACCAGTAGGCCAAACTCCCGGCCTCTCCTTTTTAATTTTTTTTTTTTTGCCAGTCCTTGGGCTTGAATTCAGAGCCTGGGCACTGTCTGTCCCTGAGCTTCTTTTGCTCAAAGCCAGCACTCTACTACCTGAGCCTCTGCAACTTCTGGCTTTTTCTGTGTATGTGGTAGTGAGGAATCAAATCCAGGGTTTCATGCATGCTAGGTAAGCACTCTACCACTAGGCCACACTCCTAGTCCCAGTTTCCTTTCCTGATGTTTATTTCCCTGGTGGTTTTTCTTCAAGGTTCAGCTTCCCTGCACCTTTCTGTCTGTCTGTCTTTTACTCAAGGCTAGCATACTACCACTCTATTTCTGGCTTTTAAAGACTCATGGACTTTCCTGCCTCGGTTGCCTTCACACTTTGATCCTCAGGTCTCAGCCTCCTAAATAGTTAGGACTACAGGTGTGGAGCCATAGGGGCCCAGCCTCTCTTTGTATTTTAGTTATTTAGAAGCTGGGCTGTGCATTGGGAAGGTTGCTCCAAAGCCCCTTCTCCAGTCTGCCCTTGCCATGTATTGGTCAGGGATTTGCCGGGCCCAGGAATGCTCCCACGGAATGCCAGGACCAGAGCCACCTTTCACATCCCTTCTTTTTGTGATCCCAGGAAATCCAGTCTGAATGTGAAGTCAGATCCCCCTCCACTCCACTCCCAGGATGTTATAACCTGGAGCGAATCAGTTACCTCACTTTACATCCTCCCCCGCCCCCCCCCCCCCCGCTTTGAAGAAATGGGAGCCCGTGTGTGTGTGTGTGTGTGTGTGTGTGTGTGTGTGTGTGTGTGTGTGTGTGTGTGTAGGGGGGCTGGACCCCCCAAGGACCGGATGCAATCCTGCCCCTGGCCGCGGTGCAGGGGTGCAGGGTGTGGCCCTGCGGTGCAGATCCGCGGGGCTGGCCGGCAGGACGCGGGGCCGGGCCCGGTCACCCCGCCTCTGCGTGCCCGCGGGCCAGGGGCTGCTCTCGGGGAGCTTTTTCCAGTCCCAACTCTAACGTGGATCCAGTGGCGACTTTTCAGGGTGGGGTCGTGACAATGCATAGAGCCAGGGCAGAGCCGCCATCACCCCCGCCCCTCCAGGCCCCCGCCTACCGGCGCTTCCTCTCTTCCCACCTCCACCTCTGCGGCGGTAAAACTGCAGTAACGGCAGGGCGCATGCGCGGCTCCCCAGCGCGGGGCGGCGGCAGCTATTTATAGTAGGTGACGTCACCTTGAAATAGACCGTTAGGGTGGGCCCGCCCTTCCCCCCCCAGCCAACGGCCGCCGCTCCCCGCCGCCCAGCGGGGCCTCTCCGACCGCGCAGGCGTCGTCCACTCCGGCCCTCCCTCCCTCCCTCCCCCTCCCGCGCCCCTCCCCGCCCCCACCCTCGCTCGCCTGTCCTCCCCGCGCGGCATCCGCGGCGCGAGCCACTGCGCGCCGGGCGAGCCAGCGAGAAGGGCGCGAGCGGCGCAGCCTGCAGCCCGGGCCAGCCTGCGAGCCAGTGCGCGTGCGCGGCCTTGCCTCCGCGGAGCCCCGGGAGCGACCGCGAGCCGGGATCGGAGCCGGGATCCGGGATCGCAGGACTGCCGAGCGCCGGGCCAGGCTGAGCGGACGACGACATGGGGGACCGAGAGCAGCTGCTGCAGCGGGCGCGGCTGGCCGAGCAGGCGGAGCGCTACGATGACATGGCCTCCGCCATGAAGGCGGTGAGAGAGGCTGCTCCGGGGACGACCCCGGGCGGCCGGGAGCGGGGCGGGGGGGGGGAGCCCGGCTGCAGAGGGAAGAGGGGAGATGCGGTGGCGGGGCGGTGTCCTCCCCCCCCCACCCCACGGGGGCCCGCGGAGGACCCAGCTGGGCGCGGCCACCCTGCGCAGCCCCGTGCTTCCCGCGCCCAGCTGGGTCGCCCCGCCATTTCCGGAGGCCCGGATCCAGCCAGGGTGTGGGGCGGGGGGGCTGCACTTCGTGGAGGGGGGAGGGGGCGGGTTCGAGGTCACGGATGCAGTTCTGCGGGGAAGGGGATGACCCCGGGGAGGAGCGGGGGGTGGGTTCCCGAGGAAACACGAGGGAGCCAGGTTCCTGCTTCTCGATCGTGCTCCGGGACCTGCGCAGGGGTGCGGTGGGTGGGGTTCACCCCGCATCTCCTTCCCACCCTGCACCAACTTGTAATAAAGAATCGCCTGGTGAGCGGCGCCCTGTCTCTCTCCTGCTTTTTTTGTTTTGTTTTTTTTTTTTCCTCTTCTTCCCGGCCTCTACCTGGAAACTGTGTAATTCGCATCTCTTGCTCTCTACTGGCTCCACATCGTGCTCTCCGCACCCCACCCCACCGTCCCGCACCCCTGGTCTGACCTTATGTGCAAAGACAATCCTCCCCCCCCCACACTTTTCTGCAGTCTTGGCATTAATAACGAGGGCTGGGGAGGAGAGGGTGTGTGTGTGTGTGTTGGGGGGGGGATCCTTCAGGATGGATGCGGGGGGGGGGGTGTCTGCCTGGAGGTTAAAAGGAGAGGTGACACGGGGAGTGCCTTTGCACTCCCCGGCCCCTCCTAGATGGATTCTGCAGCTTGACTTCCGGTGGGGAGTCGGGGAGCCCAGCCACACCCTAATCAAATACCAGCCAGCACTAGACACCACCCGCCTCCCCCCCAAGGCACCACCTGCATTTCGGGAGACTTGGAGATATGGTTACCATCTACTACCCCTCCCCTCTCCCCTCCCCCCCTCCGGCCGCCCATCTCTGCCTGTTATCTTAGGCTTTTTCTAAATGACTCTTAACTTTTCTCAGTGTCAAGGTCACTACAACCGCGGCCATCATCCTGAGTACAATCTCCTGACACAGCCTGGGCCGATCCCCTCCCCTCACCCGGGACTCCACTGGAGACCTCCAGAAGATGTAGAAATTCCCCGGAGGAAGTGGGGAAGGAATGGGGAAAGTGTTTGTGTGATACACAGAAATCTGCATTTTAATTCGTAGGCCATTTGTAACAAACTTCAATATTATGTAGCTCATCTCATCTAAGGGTGGCCATCTCTTAAAGGAGATGAAAGGGAGGGGGGAAAAAGAAAACCTGCCTGCAATTCTTGCTGCTTAGAAGTCTGAGATTTGAGGATTGAGGTTTCAAGCCAGCTCTAGCCGGAAAGTCTGAGAGTCTTATCTCTAGTTATCTACTAAAAAGCTGGAAATGGTAGAACAGTAGCCTGAAGCACAAAAGCTCAAGGACTGTGCCCAGCCCTGAGTTCTGGCTACAGAACCTGCAAAACAAACAAACAAAAAACACCTCAAATCTGCAAACCCAGATGATCCCTAATATTTTAGATTAATTTGAAAAAAAATTATTTTCCCTTTCTCCCCCCCCCACCCTGCTAGTCCTGGGGCTTAAACACAGGGCCTAGGCTAGGAACCGTCTGTGGACACTTTTTTGTTCAAGGCTTGAGCACTCTGCCTCTTGAGCCACAGCACCACTTCTGGATTTTTCTGTGTATGTGATTCCAGGAAATCAACCCAGGGCTTCATGCATGCTAGGTGAGCACTCTACCACTAGGCCATGCTTCCAGCCCTGAAAAAATTTCTTTTAAGGATATGGTGTAAATAGTATATGACACATAGAGTAGAAGCCCATATTGAAATTATCCAGGTAAGAAAGATACTTATTTAGTTATCTTTCCTTTGGTTCCCTTGTTATTTATCTAAGTGGGTGGCAACGCCCAGGTCCATTTAGTGATTCTGTGTTCAGCATTCTGGCATGCAGATGTGGGTTTATATAGAGAATTTTTCATTTAAATCAGGGGTCAGTCTGGGTTTGGGGTCTGCACTTTTAAGAAAGGTTGAGCCCTTTTTTTTTTTTTTGCCAGTCCTGAGCTCAGGGTCTGAGCACTGTCCTTGGATTTTTCTCAAGGCTAGAGCTCTACCACTTGAGCCTCAGCACCACTTCCAGCTTTTTTCTATGTATGTGGTACCAAGGAATCGAACTGGGTCTTTGTGCATGCTAGGCAAGCACTCTACCACTAGGCCAAACTCCCGGCCTCATGTTGAGCCCTTTTTTAAAAAACATGAATTTGGGATACATATCATTTTGTGACTTTTACAGAAACAGAACTGACTCTAGTCACGTAAGTCAGTTAAGGGAGCCTCTTGAGCCTAGTAACTAGGTTCTGGGATTATCCAAGTGGAAGTTGCCTTTGGGCATTTTGCTAAGGCCCTTGTTGACCCTGTGAATGGAGTTTGAAGGTTGCGGAGTCCTGAGCCCTTTGGGGAATAAAGGAAGAAGGGATGGCTGAGTGCTGTTAGCCCATGCTACTCATTCTAGCTAGTCAGGAGACAGATCTGAGGATCAAGGTTCAAAGCCAACCTTGGCAGGAAAGTCTTTTGTGACTCTTCTCTCTGACCAACAAAAAGTCAAAAATAGAGCTGTGGCTCAAGTGGTAGTTCACCAATCTTGAGCTAAAAAGCCAAAGGACGGTGTCCAGGCTTTGGGTTTTAAGTTTGTTGGTGAACAAATACGCCAAGATAAAAAGAGACAGGGCTTAATGGAAGGTGAATTGAGGGTAAGGAAGTCTGGAGCCATTAGAAACCTGACACTACTTGAGATGGGAAATGAAAGGATGGACAGATATTCTCCAAATTTATTGAGAACAGGAAGAAAAAAAGTGACTTTCTGGTCTTCAAAAATAGGTTTGAGCAAAGCTTTTCTCTGAGTCATTAAGGCAACATGTTACGAACTGAAGGATCCATCAGTACATTAGAAATTTATAATATCAGAAATGCTTGGGAAAACCACTCAGTATTTAATACTCTATTTAAATACTGTGCCATTAGAATTGTGACAAACTATTTCTCAACTCCTACTAAAAGTGATATTTTTAGAAAACACTATGATAGTTTCTTAAATCAAATTAAAAAGAAAATTCTTTTGGAGGTAGGGATGTGTAGCCCAGGCCAGACAAGAGGGATTCCCAGAAGGAATTTGAGATCCTGCCTGTGCTCTCTGAATGCTGGGATTATAGGTATGTACCACCATGCCTGGCAAATGTTTCATCTTTTATTTACTTTTGTGCTGATCTTGAACTCAGGGCTTGAGCACTGCCCTTTGGCTTTCTCAAGGCTAGAGCTCTGCCACTTGAGCCACGGCACCACTTCTGGCTTTTTCCAAGGAATCTAAACTCAGGCCTTCATGCATGTTAGTCCTCCTGAGTATAGGCATGAGCCACTGGTACCTGGTTCACCCTTTTTTCCAGAGCTGAGGACTGAACTCCAGGCCTTGCTCTTGCTAGACAAGTGCTCGTTTACTAAGCTAAATCCCAACCCACCTTGCTCATTTAAAAAAAAAAAAAATTTTAATTGCGTATTTTTTAGTGCCAGGAATCAAACGTAGGGCCTTGAACATTGCTATAAGTAACTGTTCTGTCAATGACCTGTGCCCCAGTGCCCTAAATAATTTATTATCTAAGTTAATGAAGTATATTATTGATAAATGAAGTTTTTTTTTACCCATTAAAATGGTATCTAGATCTATCTATCTTCCCTTCCTTCGTTCCTTCCTTCCTTCGTTCCTTCCTTCCTTCCTTCCTTCTTTCCTTTCTTTCTTTTTCTTTCTTTCCCGGTCTGGGAGCTCAAACCCAGGGCCTGTGAACTGTCTTTGGATACTTTTTGCTCAAGGCTAGGACTCTGCCACTTGAGCCACAACACCATTTCCAGCTTTCTTATTCTGTGTATGTGGTCCCGAGGATCGAACCCAGATCTTTGTGTATGCTAGGTGAGCACTCTACCACTAGGCTACGCTCCTGGTCCCTTATTTTTCTTTCTTACTTTCTTTCTTTTTTGCATTAGTAGGGTTTTGAACTCTGAGCTGAGCTTGCTAGGTAGGTACTCTACTACTTCAACCATGCCCTCAACATTATATATTTTTCCAGTCCTGGGGCTTGAACTCAGGGCCTGGGCTTTCTCAAGGCTAGAGCTCTACCACTGGAGTCACAGTACCACTTCCGGCTTTTTCTCTGTATGTGGTACTGAGAAATTGAACCTGGGTCTTTATGCATGCTAAGCAAGCATTTACCGCTAGGCCATACTCGCAGCCCTACCCTTTCTATTGTAGTTCTTTTCACTGTAGGGTCTTGTTTTTGCCCTGCTGAACCTTGGTTCTTCCTGTTTGTGCTTTCCTTATACCTGGGATAACAAGTGCTTGCTACCACACCCAGAGAGTTTGTTGAGATGGGGTCTCGCTGATGTTGAACTACTGCCCTGATCTCCGCTTCTCAGGTAGCTGCCATCACAGGATTACAGGCATGAACTACTACACTTAGCCCTAGATTACATTCTTTTTTTTTTGGGGGGGGGGGTTGAAATCTGGGCCTGGGCCCTGTCCCTGAGCTCTTGAGCTCAAGTCTACTGCCCTACCCTTGAGCCAAGCCCTACTTCTCGTTTTCTAGAGGATAATTGCAGATTCTCAGGTCCTTTTGTGCCCAGGCTGGCTTTGAACCTTGGTCCTCGGATCTCAGCCTCCTGAGTAGCTAGGATTACAGGTGTGAGCCACCATGCCTGCCCAGCAGTACATTATTTTATTTATTCATTTTTGTGGTGCTAGGGATCAAATGTAGGTTGTTTTTTTTTTTTTTTTGTCCTGGGGCTTGGACTCTGGCCTGAACATTGTTTCTTTTTTCTATTTCTTTTCTTTATTTTTAATTGTAGGGGTAATGTATAGAAGGGTTACAGTTACATTAGTTAGGTCGTGGGTGCATTACTTCTATACTTCTCATGTTTTTGTCCCCGTTTCCCTCCCTGGGCATTGTTTCTGAGTTCTTCAGCTCAGTGCTAGCACTCTACCACTTAAGCCACAGCACCACTTCTGGTTTCCTGGTGGTTTATTGGAGATAAGAGACTCAGGGATTTTCATGCGAGGGCTGGCTTTGGAACCTCGATGCTCAGATCTCAGCCTCCTGAGTAGCTAGGAATACAGGCGTGAGCTACTGGTACCTGGCTGAAACTAGTTCTTGAGTGTACTAGGCAAGCACTCCACCACGGAGATTAAATTCTTCCTTTTGCCAGTCCTGGGGCTAGAACTCAGGGCCTGGGCACTGTGCTTGGGCTTTGTCAAGGGTAGCACTCACCCAAGGCTACCGCCCTACCCCAGGAGCCACAGCGCCACTTCTAGTTTTCTAGTGGTTAATTGGAGATAAGAATCTCATGGACATAAGTTCACAAGACAGCTTTGAACCTTGATCCTCAGATCTCAGCCTTCTGAATAGCTTGGATTACAGGCATGAGCCACTGTACCCAGCAAGATTAAATTCTTAATGAAGGTTAGTGGGGCTATCTAGGCCTCTTTTTTTTTTTTTATTGCCTGTCCTGTGGCTTGAACTCAGGGCCTGGGCACTGTTCTTGGGCTTTCCTCAAGACTAGTGCTCTACCACTTGAGCCACTGCACCACTTCTAGCTTTTTTTCTATGTATATGGTACCGAGGAGTCGAACCATGCTAGGCAAGCACTCTACCATTAGGCCAAACTCCCGGCCCTAGGCCTCATTTTTATTAATATAAAAAACATTAACTAGAGCCGTCAGGAAGAGTGAATTCTCCCTGAGTTTTTTTCAGGGCAAAGGAAAGGCAGGTAAGTGGATGCCAGTGAACGTGGAACAGGGCACCTGGGCTGGGGGTGATGTGTTGTCATTATTCTGACCTTGAAACTTGGTCCTCTTGGCCTTAGGCCCTTAAGGAATAATACATTGTGATACTGATATTAAAAAAGAGTCCATTTTTCAGCCTTATTAGCATGTTTCTATTTCCTTTATAATGTAAATGCTGTGCTGTTACCTGCCTATGATGACTGGTATTCTTAAATGTGTTAGCGTCACCTGGAGAATGTCGGTAAGAAAAATCATGAGTATCCACACACAATGATGTTGGAGAACTACACTTTTCTGCCTTACCCATATTCTAGCAAAACACTCACTGGTGGCTCATGCCTGTAATCCTAGCTACTCAGGAGGCTGAGATCTAAGCATTGCGGTTTGCAACCAGTCACGACAGACAAATTTGAGAGACTCTTAGCAACAGGTAACCATCAGAAAGCCAGAGATGGAGCTATGGCTCAAATGGTAGAGTACTAGTCTTGAGTGAAAAAGCTGAGCCAGAGCATGAGGCCCTGAGTTCAGTTCCTAGTACCAGCAGAGAGAGAGAGAGAGAGAGAGAGAGAGAGGTAGGGGGGAGGTTTAATAAAAGTATCATCAGGCTTTGATAGTAGCTTACGTGGATTATAATTGACGAAGAAACATAGAAGATCTTTATCAAGTGATTTTACATAATCCATAATCTCTGATAAATCATCCTCTGAGAAGGAGGATCAAAATCTATTATGTAGACAAATGACTGAAAAGGAAGTGGCGTTTCCAGGGGTAGTGAGGGGTGGGTAGAATTCAGTTATGTCTTCAACTGCCCTAAGTCACTTGTACTTGGGTGTTGGCAGGTTAAGGAATGTACCATTTAGGGTAACACGAGGTAACGGAGGACATGAGACAATTAAGTGCAGGAAACAAGAGTCCAAGAGGAAGAGGCCTTTGACCCCAGCCACTGGCAAAGACTCTTTCTCCAACAGCTGTGGGATAGGAACGGGAAAGGAGCAGGTGCTGGGTGTAAGAGTGTCACTGAGTGGCCCAGGGAGAAACATCAATGTGGAAGACATTAAGGATTGTGTGTGTACTGGGATTTGAACCCAGGGTTTTGTGCTCTTACTTGGCCTTTTTTCCCCCTCAAGGCTGGTGCTTTTTTTGAGCCATAGCTCCATCTCCAGGTTTTTTGATGGTTAACTGGAGCTGAGTCTCAAACCCATCATCCCTGGCTGGCTTTGTATCCTTGATCCTAGATCTCAGCCTCCTGAGTAGCTAGGATTATAGGCATGAGCCACTGCGTGGACCTAAGGATGAATCTGATTATAACTGTGGTTAGCATGAAATCTTAAAGTCACAGTGGTACTATTTGAAATAGATGAAAACTGGGGAGCCTTCTTCATGTGGTCATTGGAAATGTGACTGCCTCTCTGTCATATGTAGACTAAGGAAAGATGGGGCCCTGGATTGCTTTTGTAACTCAGGACCATGGCTTCCTGGGTGCACTCTAAGTCCTGTGTTGAGTCCAATACACAAAAAGGAAGATATTTCAAGTGGCTTTATTCCCCAAAGTGGCAATTGTGACCTCCATCCGCATTTTGGTTTCACAGTTAGGAACCACATTAATCATATCCTTACAGAAACCCCAAATGGGTTATCTGTATCTTTTTGGGTTTTATATTAGTGGTAGGCTATTATCACACTTTCTCTTGGCTTGGGAGAGGATATCCCTAGGTGTTTTCTGTGTGACTATATATAATTTGCCAGACCTGGGGCTTCAACTCAAGAGCCTGGGCACTGTCCTGGGATTTTTCAGGGCCAGTTCCCTATCACTTGAGCCATAGCACCATTTCTGGCTTTTTGTATGAGGTACCAAGGAATTGAACCCAGGGCTTTCAAGCACTCTACCACGAGGCCACACTCCTGGCCTCTCTGTGACTTTTGATACACTAATGAAATCGATCACTTTTTAGGCACTCAGAAAATGGTGGCTACAATTTTGTGTGCATAATCTCATTGCCTGAGCCTTTTCTGGGACTTGAACTCAGAGCCTGGGCATTATCCCATAGCATTTTCACTCAAGGCTAGTGTTCTACCGCTTGAGCCACAGCTCCATATTTGTTTTTTTGTTGGTTGATTGGAGATGAGTATCACAGACTTTCCTTCCTGGACTGGCTTTGAACCATGATCCTCATCTCTTCTGAGTATCTAGGATTACAGGCCCAGCTATTTTCATACAATTTACTTGGTGGAAGCCTTCTGCCAAGTTTGATTAAAAGCTGAATATACCACTCATGTCAGCTATATTAGACTAATGTAAAAGTAAAACTCACAGATCTGCTTGTTCTCTTGAAGGCTAGAAGTAGTTTTTAGCCGAAGTTAAATGTTGGTTGAATTTGCCTCCCTGTTAAGAATTAAGTTGCAAACCTATGGATTCCAAAACTTCAATCTCCAAACCCTAGAAGCAGGCGGCCCCCTAGGGCCCCCTAGCCAGCCTGGGGAGGCCCTCTCCCTCTTGTGACATTTCCATTTGCAGTGGTGGATGTCAGCCTTTGCCTTGGCCTCTGAAGCTGCCAGTCCTGGTGCCTCTGGGGACAGTTGCATACAACATTCAGGTGTGATTGTGTTTAATACCTGCCAATCTCTGTGACAGTGCTCTTTGATATCAAAAGCAAGGCACATGGACCCATGGTATCCTTCAGGGAGTGACTTGGCCTCACATTCTGGGCAGTGAGTTGGCAAAACTCTCCCTGCTTGCTCTGGAAGCATTCTGCTGTAGAAGCCGTTATATTAATCGGATGGTGAGGATTGCGCTGTGTTGCAGATGTGCATTGGAAGGAAGCCTAGGGGTGGCGGGTGGGTGCGGCCACCTGGTGGAAGGGGACGGTGGCTGGGTATTTGTCTCCGAAAGGTGGATGGCTGGTTAGAATAGTGGTATTATACCTCATGGACAGGACAGTCTGGTGGCAGCTCAAGTGGCTTTTTTGTTTGCTCAGTATTACTTTCGATGTTGGCTGTCTCCCAGATGAAGAATTCCATTTTCCTAAATAGTAACTGTTCTATTTTTGGCAACTAATCTCTTTTTTTACTCACCACACATAGTGTATTGCCTTATGAATAGTGGGAGGAGGCCCTCAGGGAGTTTTGAGTAAGCAAATGGTGTCCTAGGAAGAGGAATGAATTAGCGGCAGGCTGGGTACTTTGTGACTTTTTGTAACGCTGGGGAGTCTAGAGCAGAGAAAATGGGTTGTAGCTAGTCCCTTAAGGTTGAGAGTTGGTCTAGTCCAGGTGGCGAAGACATCGATTCTTTCTTTTTGTTGGTGTGTCATGGGGCTTGAACTCTGGTCCTGGGTGCTGTCCTTGAACTCTTTAGCTCAAGGCTACTGCCCTACCATTTGAGCCACAGCTGCACATCCTGTTTTTTAGTGATTAATTGGAGATAGAGTCTCACAAGCGGGCACGTGGCTCACGCCTGTAATCCTAGCTACTCAGGAGGCTGATATCAGGATCAAGGTTCTAAGCCAGCCCGGCATTAAAGAACCTGAGACTCATTTCCAGTTAACCTCTAGAAAATGGGAAGTGGGGCCTGGCTCAAGGGTGGGGCATTAGCCTTGAGTTGCAGAGCTCAGAGACAATGCCCAGGCCCAGGGTTAGGGAGGTAGCCTTGAGCTGAAGAGCTCAGCTCAGGGACCGCGCCGAGTTCAAGCCCCATGACCCACCAAAAAAAAAAAAAAAGTCTCACGCTCTTTAGTGCCTGCTGGCTTTGAACTGTGATCCTCAGATCTCAGCCTTCTGATTAGCTGGATTACAGGCATGAGCCACCATGCTCAACTGTGAGTCCACTTCTTAAACGTAGACGGGTCCCTTTTTAAATGGCTTGTCATTCCACTTAAGGTTTTCAGGAAGGATGGAGTGGGTAGGATTAAGTGAGATGGGAAGCAGGGTGCTGGTAACTCATGCCTGTAATTCAAGCAACTGAGCAGGCCAAGATCTGAGATCCTGGTTCAGAGCTATAGAAATTTGTGAAAGTTATCTCACCACCAAAAAGCTGGGAAATGAGATGTGGCTCAAGTGGTAAAGCACCAGCTGTTATCCAGTAAAGCTAAGCAGGAGCATAACACGCTGAGTTCAAGCTCCATACCAGCAAAAAAAAAAAAAAAGACTAGCTGCAAATCTTTTAAAATGGACCATCTTTAAAAAAGCTGTATTTGGAGGATGGGGGGACTTAGTTTTTTTTGTAGTTGTTGTTTACTTGGTCACCTAACCACTTTTTTGGGGGGCAGGGGTTATGGGGATTGAACTCTGGGCCTGGGTGTTGTCCCTGAGCATTTCAGCTCAAGGATATGGCCCTACCCCTTGAGCCACAGCCCTACTTCCCCTTTTCTGGTGATTAATTGGAGATAAGAGTCTCAAGGACTTTGAACTTTAGTGCCTGGGATGGCTTTGAACCGAGATCCTCAGATCTCAGCCTCCTGAGCAGTTAGGATTACAGGCGTGAGCCACCGCGCCTGGCTCAACTCACCACATTCTATAAGTTTCCTTTTCTTAACTGAATTCTGGTTTAGGAATGTTACAAACCCTATGTCTGAATGTCCCCAGTTATTTCCTAGTTAGGCTGTGGCTTAGCTACGTTAGTCACTCTCAGCTGACGCTGGTGCTGATTCATTCAGACAGGCAGGCAGCCAGACGATTGTTACATAAACACCAATACCCCTCGTCAATGATTTTCTCTGTGAAGGTGCCGTCCTCAGCACTGCCAATAACCCTTTTTGGCAGTTTATTCAGAGGAAGAAGAAATATCATTACATGAATTCCTGAGGCTCACATACATCATGTCTCAACGCCCCACCCTTTTTTTTTGGGTGCCAATACTAGACTTGAACTTGAATGCTGGGTCTAGACACTGTCCCTTTGCTTATTCTGTTTAAGGCTAGTGCTCTACCACTTGAGCCACAGCCACACTTTCAGCTTTTTGGTGGCTAATTGAAGATAAGAGTCTCTCGGACTTTCCTACCTGGGCTGGCTTCAAAATAAACCTTGGTTCTCAGACCTTAGCCTCCTGAATGGCAGGCGTTATAGGTATGAGCCATGGGCGTCCAGTTTTTTGTTTGTTTGTTTTTAAAGAGACATGGATTGTCTCTATGAACTAGGCTGGCCTTGAACCTTTTATGTGCCTCATTCAGCCTCCAGGGAAGCTGAGATTTACAGGCATGGGCCACTGTGGCTTGGCTTCTGCCTCTTTTATTTATTTATTTTTTCTTCAGTGCCAGTACTAGAGCTTGATCTCCAGGTCTCTTGCTCTTGCTTAGTTTTCTCTCTCCAAGCACTCTGCCACTTGAGCCATACTTCCACTTTAGATTTTTTGATGATTAATTGTAGCTATGATTCTCTTTGGTTTGTCTTCTGGGCTGGCTTTGAACCAGCATCCTCAAATCTCGGGCTCTTGAATAGCTGGGGGTTACAAGTGTAAAACACTGGTGCCCAGCCTCCTTTTTTTTTTTTTTTTTGGTTGGTCATGGGTTTGAACTTAGGGCTGGGGTGCGATCTCTGAGCTCTCTTGCTTAAAGCTAGCTAGTACTCTACCACTTTGAGCCACACTTCTACTTCAAGATTTTTCTGAAGTTTATTGGAGATAAGAATCTCATGGACTTTCCTTTGTGGGCTGGCTTTGAACCCAGATCCTCAGATCTCAGCCTCCTGAGCAGCTGGGATGCAGATATGAGCCACCGTCACCCAGCTTCCTTTGATTTTTTTTTTTTTTGCTAAACCTGGGACTTGAACTCAGGACCTGGGCATTATCCCTGAGCTTCATTTGCTCAAGGCTAGCACTTTACCACTTGAACCACAGTGCCATTCTGACCTTTTTTGTGTATGTGGTACTGAGGAATTGAACGCAGGGCTTCATGCAAGGTAGGCAAGCACTCTACTACTAAGCCACATCGCCCCCCCCTCTTTTTTTTTTGCCAGTCTTGGGGCTTGTACTTAGGGCCTGAGCACAGTCCTTGGACTTTCCCAAGGCTAGAGCTCTACCCCTTGAGCCACAGCACCACTTCTGGCTTTTTTCTACGTATGTGGTAGCAAGGAATCGAACCTGTGTCTTGTGCATGCTACGCAAACACTCTATCATTAGGCCAGACTCCTGGCCCCTTCCTTGCTTTTGATATCTCCAAAAGTTATTGTTTGCAGTCACACAGTTAGACTAAACTTGTTGATGTCTTAGGTTTTAGGAATTATGTTGCCCCATCTATAAGCAGTGTATGTGATTGTTCTTCAGATATTCATTCATTTCATTTGGTGTTGTATTTCATTTGGTGTGTGTAGCTTCATAACCATCTATCAGAAGCAGTTTTGGGCACAGGGCGAGCTATGCTATGGCTCCCATGTGAATATCGTTTGTAAAGTCAAATGCCTTCGCCAGTTGTAATTACTGTGAGAACTAAAGAGTTCTTCAGTTTTTGTTTTTTGTTTTTTTCCCAGTCTTGGAGCTTAAGCTCAGAGCTTGAGCACTATTCTTGGACTTTCTCAGCCTAGAACTCTACTACTTAAGCCACAGAACCACTTCTGGCTTTATTTTTGTATGTGGTACCAGGGATTCGAACCCAGGTCTCCATGCATGCTAGGCAGGCACTCTACCTCTAGGCCAAACTCCTGGCTCCTTCTATGTTTTATTGAATATTGTTCTAGAAAAGTGAGTCATTTTGCAGGAGCCAAGCACCCCAAGAATTGCTTCTTTTAATTATCGCCAGGCCCTGATGTCTCGGGTCCATTAATGTAGCTATTTAGGAAATTGAGATCATGGGGACCATGGTTCAAAGCCAGGCCAAGCAGAGAAATTTGCCAGACTCTGTCTCTTAAATAACAAGAAAAAAAATGAAACAAAAACAGCAAAAAGTTGACTGAGGCATTGGTAGGACACAGCCCAGTAAACTAGCGGAGCAAGTGGAATGCTCCAGAACAACAAAAAGTTGGGCCTTAGTGGTAGAGAGCTGGCCTAGCATGCACGAAGCCCTGGGTTTGATTCCTCGGTACCATATAAACAAAAAAGGCTAGAAGTGGCACTGTGGCTCAAGTGCACTGTGGTCCTTGAAACAAAGGATCTCATATTCAGTGCCCAGGCCCTGAGGTCAAGCCCCAGAATTGGAAAAGAAGAGAGAGAAGAGAGAGAGAGAGAGAGAGAGAGAGAGAGAGAGAGAGAGAGAGAGAGAGAGAGAGAGAGAGAGAATTATTAGCAAAGCCTCTGTGTTTTTCTTTGAACAAATGTGAGGGAGGGAGTGAAGGGAGAGAAATGGAGACTAAAACATGAGAAGGGGTGGGCCGGGAGTGTGGCCTAGCATGCACGAAGACCCGGGTTCGATTCCTCGGTACCACATACATAGAAAAAAGCTGGAAGTGGTGCTGAGGCTCAAGTGGTAGAGTTCTAGCCTTGAGAAAGTCCAAGAACAGTGCTCAGGCCCTGAGCTCAAGCCCAGGACTGGCAAAAAAAAAAAAAATATGAGAAGGGGTATCAGTGTGTGAGGAGTAATGCACCTACTATCTGATGAATGTAACTGTAACCCCTCTATACATTACCTTGACAATAAAAACAAAATCAAAAACAAAAACAAGTGTGAGTATGTGTGGGTATGTTTCTATATGTGTGTGTATATATATATATATATATATATATGTATATGTATATGTATATGTATATACACATATATAGACATATCCACACATTTTTACCACTTGAGCCATAGCATCACTTTTACACTTTTCTGTGTATGTGGTATGGAGGAATGGAACCCAGGCCTCCTGGCCTTTGTGCGTGTATATATTTAAAAGGCACTTCCTCTAGGAAAACTGGGGTGGAGGTGGGCGGTCTTACAGGTCTCTGACTGGATTTGAAGGCAGCGTGGACTTCAAACTCCAGGAGAAGGTTGCCCCTGGTAGGGACGGATCTTGGGGTTGTGTGTGTCAGGAACTAGTGTGTATGTGAGCAGAGAGGAGAGCCTGGCATGAGGGCAGCCTCCTGGGGTAAGGATTCCATATTCCAGGGCCATTCCAGTTCCTGTCAGGTTGAACAGAAGAAAGGTGGCTGCTAGGTAGCTTTGCTTCCTTTCAGCAGAGGCTGCGGGCATTTACCAATGCCTTGTTCCTTTCTGGTGGGGGAGGGCAAGGGGCATGGCAGGGAGGAAGAGCTAACCACAATGCGTGGAGTTTGGTGGTTTTCCTTAGCATGACCTTTACAGCCTTTCTGTGATGATCTTTATTCCTCTTCCAAGATGAAAGCAACATCTTACACAAGACTCAAACTAGACATTTCTGAAGGCCCTGTCACTTTGCAGTTCCAGACTATAAGCCTTCCTTCAGATAGGACCCACGGCTGTACTTCTTTTGAGTGTTTTCTAGTACTGGGGCTTGAACTTAGGTCTTTACACTCTAGCTTAGCTTTTTTTGCTCAAGGCTGGCACTCTACCACTCTACCACTGGAGCTCCACCTTCACTTTTGGCTATTTGTTAGTAATTGGGGGTAAGAGTCGCATAGACTTTCCTGCTTGGCCTAGATTCCAACCTCCATCCTCAGATCTTGGTCTTCTGAGTCGTTAGGATGACAGCTCTGAGCTACCCGCTTCCAGTTCTCTTCACTGATTTTTAGCCCTTTAGTGCTTTTCGTTCCTCAGTGTGGCTTGTTCAGACTCCTGCTCTTGAGAAGGGTCATCGGTTGTGTTGGAGGATTCGTGCATTTCCAGATTCGGCTCTCAATGTTTCTATCTTGGGCTTTTGCAGGTGACTGAGCTGAATGAACCTCTCTCCAATGAAGATCGAAATCTCCTCTCAGTGGCCTACAAGAACGTGGTTGGGGCCAGGCGATCTTCTTGGCGAGTCATTAGCAGCATTGAGCAGAAGACCATGGCCGATGGAAATGAAAAGAAATTGGAGAAAGTGAAAGCATACCGGGAGAAGATTGAGAAGGAGCTGGAGACGGTTTGCAATGATGTCCTGGCTCTGCTGGACAAGTTCCTCATCAAGAACTGCAACGATTTCCAGTACGAGAGCAAGGTGTTTTACCTGAAAATGAAGGGTGATTACTATCGCTACCTGGCCGAGGTGGCTTCTGGGGAGAAGAAAAACAGTGTGGTGGAAGCTTCCGAAGCGGCTTACAAGGAAGCCTTCGAGATCAGCAAAGCGCATATGCAACCTACGCACCCCATCCGGCTGGGCCTGGCCCTCAACTTCTCTGTCTTCTACTATGAGATCCAGAATGCGCCCGAGCAGGCCTGCCTCCTAGCCAAACAAGCCTTTGATGACGCCATAGCTGAGCTGGACACATTAAATGAGGATTCCTATAAGGACTCCACTCTCATCATGCAGCTACTGCGAGACAACCTGACCCTCTGGACGAGCGATCAGCAGGATGAAGAAGCAGGAGAAGGCAACTGAAGACCCTTCTGGTCCCTTCCCTGACCCTTCCCCGACTCCCCACCAGCCCATCATCACCAACCCGTCTTTACCACAATCACGAAATAATCTAGTGCTAAACCTATCTGTATTGGAGCACAGCTACTCAGATCTGCTCTCCTGTCCCTCGGGAAGCAGCTTCAGATAAACCTTGGGCATTGCTGGACTGATGGTGGCTTTGAGCCCACAGGAGCTCCCTTTTTTGAATTGTGCAGAGGCGTGTGTTCTGAAGGAGGCATTTCCCATGCCTGTCGATTGATCGATGGCAAGTGCAGGCAGAAGTAATCAAGTTTCGAAAGAATTAGCCGACCCAGAAGGTTAATAGTGAAAACAAACCGATAGTGTTTGGTTAGACATCTTGTGCATGCAAAAATGAATTCAACCCTCCCGCGTCTTTCTTCAGCTTACGGAAAACTGTTAAGGGAAGCTGATCCAGAGAGACAACTTGCTCCTATCCATCAGCTTTATAATAAACTGTTTAATGTGAGGTTTCAGTAGCGCCTTGTTTTGCCTCTTTAAATTATGAAATGCACAAACCCTTCTTTTCAATGCAATGCATCTAAAGTTTTGATATGTGTAACTTTTTTTTTCCTTTGGTTGCGATTGTTTAAGAATCATGGATTTATTTTTTGTAACTCTTTGGCTATTGTCCCTGTGTATCCTGAGCGCACCACGCGTGTCAGCCCGTGTCAATCAAGATGGGTGATTATGAAATGCCAGACTTCTCAAATAAATGTTTTGGAATTCCAAGGGTAAATAAATGCTGCTTTGGGGATATCTCTTCTGTGTCTTGCTTTGAGTTTTTTCCTTTCCCACAGGGCTGTGTTGTTATTGCTTTTTTTTTTTTTTTTGGTGTCAGTAATCAAGGTCTCATGTTTTCACTTGGCGAGGATGGTGCTGTAACTCCATGGGACTAAAGATGGACAGAATTCATTGTCAAGTTCATGTCCAAAGTGCATCATCTTCCCTGTCGTTCTGGAGCACAGAAACTGTCCCAAGAGGGGAAAGGACATTTACTGACTTGCATGGGCTAGTCACTCAAGCGGGGCTTTACATGCACTTAAAAAATTATTTAGTGGAGGTGTCCCTCCACTACATAGAGCAGTCATGAATGAAAGAAAAACAGAGGCAAGTGTGAGGCCCTGAGTTTGAGCTGAGCAGTCCTGGCACACACACACAAAGCAACAACACAAAAAGATTTATTGTAAGCTGGGTGCCGTGGCTCATGCTTGTAAGCCTAGCTACTCAGAAGGCTGAGATCTGAGGATCAAGGTTCAAAGCCAGCCTGGGCACGAAAGAACCTGAGACTCTTATCTCCAATTAACCTCTAGAAAATAGGAAGTGGGGCTTGGCCCAAGGGTGGGATGATGGCCTTGAGCAGAAGAGGAAGAGCTCAGGGACAGTGCCCAGGCCAAGTTAAAAAAAAAAAAAAGATGTTTTTGTTAAATAGGGAGATAGAATTTGTTGCTGTATTTCCACTTGTTTACAATGTATTCCAGTCAATCTTACCTCCTCTATTACTCCTATCCTTAATTTTAACAAGTCTTATTGCTCTTTTTATTTATTTCTTTTTTTGCTAGTATTGGGGCTTGAACTCAGAGCCTGGATATTGTCCATTTAGCTTGTATGTTTGAGGCTGGTGCTCTACCACTTGAGCCACATCTCCACTTCTAGCCTTTTTGTGGTTAATTGGAGATGCGGCTCATAGACTTTCCCCCTTGGGCTGGCTTTGAACCTCTATCCTCAGATCTCAGCTTCCTGGGTAGGCAGGACTGCAGGCACAAGCCACTACCACCAGGTGGCATACATTTTCAAGTTCAAGGGCTGGGGGTGTAGCTCAGTAGGAGAGGTCTTTCCTGGCTTGTGTGCGAGACCCTGGGTTCCATCCTAATCACTAATCTTGTGAACTAGACCATAGTGCCAATTGTAAGGTTCAAAGAGAAATGAACTTTTCTCTGGCCACAGCTGGGGACAGCTGAGCTTGTCTGTGTAGGACTGTAAGACCTTGATCCTTCTTGCTCTCATATAGCCATACCTATAGAGTAACAACAGCAAGGCCTGACAAACTCCCAGCAGTTCAGAGGGAAGAGGAGATAAGGCAGATCTCACCAGCCCAAGTTCTCTAAACCTTAGCACCATTGGCTTCAGCCAGTCTGGCTCTGCACTGTTCTACTCCCACCCCAGGCACAGTTTGCAGAGCGACCTTAATGCTTTTCATTCTCATAAGCCTTGGATCCCAGAGAGATACCTGGTGTCCAAGGTTAGAGTGAACTGTCATTCCAAGGATGGAAAGGGTGCCACTGGTTGAAATCCCTCTCTTACCTGTATTTCATGTGTTCAGCCTGCTGTCTTGGTTTTGTTTGAGCCCTTATTCCTATCCAGATGTCAGGAGACACTTCCTCTTCCCTGCCCCTTTACAGTGGCCCATTACAGTGCATGTACCACCCAACGGCGTCCATCACACTCTTCACTTCTTTAAGAATCACACGGAAGCAGGGCACCAGTGGCTCATGCTTGTGATCCTAGGCAGAGATCTGAAGATAGTAGTTTGAAACCAGTCTAGGCAGAAAACTCTATGAGACTATTTACAATGAACCAATTTCCAATGAACCAGCAAAAGGCTGGAACTAGGGCTATGGCTCAAGAAATAGAGTGCCACTGCAGTCTTAAACAAAAGCCCAAGCAAGAGGTTTGGAGGCATGGCTCAGGTGGTACAGTGCTAGCTAATGAGTTGAAAGTATCAGATATGGCATTTGAGTCCCTGTTTCAGATAAGAAAGAAGAAAGAAGCTAAACCATGAGATCCTGAGTTGAAGCTCCGGTATATTCCTCTCTCTCTCTTCCTCCCTCCCTCCCCCCTCCCTCCCTCCCAGCCTCCCTCCCTCCCTCTGGAATTGCTACTGTGTGATGCATGCTGTGATAGCTGGTACACTGACACACACATGAGCTCTGTTCTCTGGTCTTACACTTCAGTGGTAGAAATATATGGAAAGAGAATGAGGTCACTGGAAATGTCAGTCAGCTTCCACTTCGAAGTTACAGCAAGAATTGGTTGAATTCATGAACTGATTGAATAGAAGCCAGAATTTAATCAAAAAACACAGAAAGGACACTGATGACTCCCACATGCAATTCTAGCTTTTCAGGAGGCTGAGATCTAAGGCTCATGGTTGGAAGCCAGTCTTGGCAGGAAAATCAATAAGACTTATCTCCAATTAATCAGCAAAAAGCCAACAGGCGCTACAGCTCAAGTGGTAGACTGTCAGTAGAGTACCTAATACTGGCACACATGGACATATAGACAAAAATGATGAGAAACCTTTCACTGTCCCATCCAAGTCTACAGATGAATCATGGGAGAAAGCAGAGGCTTGGCTCTAGGATTATTTATAAACTGGCTGTGTATCTTTGAGCCAATTCTAGCCTTTGAGTACTCTCCATCAAAATGAGCTTACTGGAGGTTGGAGTATGGCTCAAAAGTAGCAGGTACCTAATACCTAGTTCAAGTCTTGGTTTTGGACCAAAATAAATAAATAACAAAACAAAACTTACTGCTTTAGTTGGCCTCTGGGAACTTGATTTCTGAAATGTTTTATTAGTTTCTCTGTGATTAGTTGGATCTTACCCTCTTCCTGGCTTTTTTTTTTTTGATGGGGGGGTGTCATGGGGCTTGAACAAGACCTGGTCACTGTCCCTGAGCTCTTCAGCTCAAGGCTACCACCCTACCCCTGGGCCTGGGCATTGCCCCTGAGCTCTTCAGCTCTAGGCTACTGCCTTACCCTTGAGCCAAGCCCCCCATTTCCCATTTTTTAGGGAGTTAATTGGAGAAAAGAGTCTCAGGTCCTTTTGTGCCTGGGCTGGCTTTGAACCTTGATCTTCAGATCTCAGCCTCCTGAGTAGCTGAGATTATAGGTACAAGCCACTGGCACCCAGCTTTCCTGGCCTTCCCCTTCTTCCCCCTCCCCACCTTTTCCTTCCTCTCTTTGCATGTGTCTTTTTTGCATCCATCCTCCCCTCCCCTTCCTTTCCTGGCCACTCCAGTTGCTCTAAGATGATTACTATGGGAACCATCTCCTGGAAGTGACATCATTCATCTCCTAGGCAACTGTTTCCAGGGCAGTGACATCATTTGATCACCAGAGCAACCCTCCAATAGGACATTTCTGCCCTGAAACAGGAAAACAGAATTCATGTATTTCTGGGGGTTGGGAAAAATATTAAAAGAAGAAAAACATCCCAGGAATAAGAAGATACATTTTCTCCTTTTGTCTCAGGAACAAGATTGGTTCCTGTGTGCTAGAATCAGTATGGGGTTGATAAAGAGCAGAACCTCTCCCCAGTGGCTCACCCCTTCTCCTGGTCAGGGACTAGGCTGGTCACACGTGTTGTCCATTGGGGTACTTATCTACAGCTCATCTGATAAGCAGCAATTCAGCTCTTTCTGTGTGTCTTTTGGGGATACCATAGTGGGTAAAACCAGCCAAGGTCCTAGACTAAAGGATGGGGTTCACTCTGTGTGTGTGTGTGTGTGTGTGTGTGTGTGTGTGTGTGTGTGTGTGTGTGTGTGAGAGAGAGAGAGAGAGAGAGAGAGAGAGAGAGAGAGAGAGAGAGAGAGAGAGTGAGCGCACATAATCCCACAGTTATTTATCACAGTCACCGTGTATGCTGTGTATTGACTGATTGCAGTGTCCAAATGGAAAGGCACCTAATTCCAGAAACATGTCTAACAAAATGTTCCAGAAAGAGCTTGTACAGAAAGGTCTCAAAGCCCTTCTGGTGGAGGGAAGGTTACTAAAAGGTAAGGAGGACTGGAGATGAGACTATTGGCAGAGGGGTATCAACAATGGGATAGAAGCTGGGCACCAGTGGGTCTCACCTATAATTCTAGTTCCTAAGGAGGCTGAACTATGAAGATTGCAGTTCAAAGCCAGCCCAGGCAGAAAGGTCCACGAGACTCTTCTCTCTAATCAAACTACTCAGAAAATGCAAAAAGTAGAGCTATGGCTATGATTCAAGTGCAGTAGAGTGCCAGCTTTGAGCAAAAAAAGCTCAGGAACAGAGCTGAAACCCTAAGTTCAAGTCCCAGGATGGGCACAAAACCCCCAAAGACAAACAAACAAAAAACTGAAACAATGAAGGGATGGAGACAGGTGAGGAGTCAGAGGGAGTAGAATTCTAGATGAAAAGGGTTTGATGGCAGCGTGAAGGTCTTGCAAAGCTATGGAGGCAGGGCTTTGAACTTTATTCCTCGGGAGGCTGAGATCTGAGGATGGAAGTTCAAAGCCAACCCAGGCAGGAAAGTCCACAAGACTCTTTATTTCCAACTAACCCATACAAAGCCCCCCTCCCCCCACCAAAAAGCCACAGGACAGCAGCCAGGGTTTGTCCAGGAGGTGGCTTGGATGACGGAGACTTGGAGAGAATCTTGAAATGGAGAGGCTTGGTGGCTGTAGCTGGGAAGCAGCACTAGCAGGATTTGCTGAAAATCTGGATGAGGGGGAGTGACAAGACTTTTCTCTCAAATAAGGAAGGTTGTGGATAGGTCTTGCAGTAAGCTGAAGTTGTCTGGAGGTAACATTTAAGAAGCTGGGCTTATGTACTCTCTTCCTTCCTTCCCCATCCTTCCACTCTTTTTTCCCCACTCTTTCTCTTTTTTGTCAGTCATGGGGTTTGAACTCAGGTCCTAGGCACTGTTCCTGAGCTTTTTTGCTCAAGGCTAATGTTCTACCATTTTGAACCCTAGCTCCACTTCTGATTTTTCAGTGGTTAACTGGAGATGAGTCTCATATGGACTTGCCTATCCAGGTTGACTTGGAACTGTGATCCTTAGATCTCAGCCCTCTGAGTTGCTAGGATTGTTAAGTGGGAACCACCAGTGTCTGGTCCTATCCACTCATTTTGAAGCCTCAAGTGTTTGTGCTTTATGGGGCCTAATTGGGGGCTGTAGCAAAACCATGGTCATTGATTGATAGGCCTGGACATAGGGCTGTGATATCTTTAGGGACATCAGGCCTTTCTCAAGTAGACCAGGCTCATCTACTTCTCCAGTCCTGACACAGGACTGGGTATGAGGGTGACAATCCTGCTCTTTCCCTGGCTGGCAGCTGGTGAAGAGGAGGCTTCTCCTGCACCAGCCAGCTGGTTCACATGTCTCTCTACCCTGCCTTTCCCACCCCCATCCCACAGACCCATGTGCCACCCACATACTTTTTGCCCTCCCATCTTAATTCTAAAAGTCACTCCCATTCAGCAATTGCATTCTGCACTGGAGGACCACGGCAAGCTTATGCCCCTCTCATTTAATCTCATCATAAAAGTATGGGCAAGGGGCACTGTGCACGGGTGGCTCGCTCCTCTAATCCTAGCTATTCAGAAGGCTAGCTATTTAGAAGAGCATAGTTTGAAGCCAGTTTGTGTGTGTGTGTGTGTGTGTGTGTGTGTGTGTGTGTGTGTGTGTGTGTGTGTATGGTAGGGGATGGAGGGGGAGGGTAGGGAGAGGAAGTCTGTAAGATACTATTTCCACCAGCAAAATGCTGGACTGGAGTCATGGCTCAAGAACTCCAGCCAATAAGCAGAAACCCTGAGTGACAGTTTGGGCCCCTGAGTTCAAACTCCAGGGCTAGCACACCCACAAATACAAGTGGATAAGGCATAAAGATTAGGTCCTGTAAGACACACACACACACACACACACACACACACACACACACACGGAGTTTCTTAATGTGTCTGTTTACAGAGTCTCATAGAGAAATTAATAGGGAATATAGTTTCATCGTTACTGGCCTTTCCCCCTTTGAGAGGGGCGTGCGACCTTTGAGTACCCCTTTCTCAGGCATCTGCTGCCATCTAGTGATGCATGGGTCTTCAACTCGTTCCAGACACCATCAGGAAAGCAGGTGAGTTTGTCTTCAGGGCTAAGGCCCAGGAAGAGCTGGAGTGGAGAGTTGAGGAGGTGTAATTCTGGGCGCAGTTATACAATCAACTCAAATTCCAACGATTTTTCGTAGGGTCCTTGGAAGCCATTTGGGTGGATGGCTTGGAGGCCAGTGGTTCACTAGGTAGGACCTAGGCTCTGGAGCAGACCCACCCACTGACAGGGGACGAGCGAAGATGGGTGGAGGAAGAGGGGCAAACACTCCCAGCTGTGTGCCTTTGCCCTCCCTGTTCAACACCAGCCACGCCCCAAACCACGCCCCCACAAACTCCTTAACCAATCACGCCCTTCCTCTCACCAGCCACACCCCCTTTATCCCAGGCACGACCACTAGGTGGCGCCTTGGAGCCGCGTAGGAACCTCCCGGGCGCTCTGCACCCCTGGGTGAGTTGGTGTGAAGTGTGTGGAAGGCGGAGGCTGGCAGTCACTGTGACAGCAGCCAGCTTGCCAGCCAACATTGTCAGCCTCCCGTCAGCGCATCTAGTGAGAGTGTCAGACAGTCTTTAGCCTAGCCAGCCCAACCATCCCGGCAGCCAAATGTCTACCATCCTGCCAGCAGGGAAGCAATGCAAAACAATTAAGGCACCGTGGGTCATCCATTGCTGAGTTTCTTGCTACGTGGTCAGCTGACCGTGGATTTTCTTTTCCCATGTGTCCTGATATGGTGGCTCTGCAAACAGCGTGGGCCGGGAGGATTTAGAGAGGGCTGGGAAAGTGTGTGTGTGTGGGGGGGGGGGGTCAGGGAGGAAGAAGAGGAAAAAATATATGGAACCTTAAATTCTGGGTTTTCTCCTTGGGATCTTCCAGACTCTTGGAGAAGAGCAGACAATGGTGGCGACACGACCTTGAGCTGGTATTCGGAGCCATAGAGCTACAGCGAGAAGGATCAGACTGCAGCATCTCAAGTCTAGCCTCTGATTCTGCAGCTCTTGAGACGCCTGTGAAAAGAAGACTCTGATGCCCGCTCCTGGGGTGTGGGGGGTGGGGGGGGAGAGGATTGCATGAGACACCCTGGGGGACAAATCTCCCTCTAGTGAGGCATTGATACCCAAACGTACTGGGCTTTGTACAGCACAGTCTTTACCCCTGTTTATGGTGTGTAGAGTCTAGAACTGATAAAGGGAGTGGGAAAAGAGAGAAAAAAAAGTATTGGTCAAAATCAAGATTATGTTATGTACTGGGGAAATACTAAAGTGAATGCTGACATAAAGAATAAAGCAGGGCGGATCTGGGAGGACTATTTATTTATTTTGGTGCCAGTATGAAGGCTTGAATTCAGGGCCTGAGCCTTGTCCCTGAGCTTTTTCACCCAACCCTGGCACTCTATCACTTGAACCACAGCTTTACTTCTGGATTTTTGTTTTTTTTGTTGGTTGTGGGGTTTGAACTCTGGGCTTGAGTTCATTAGGCTCTTGCTAAGGCTAAGGCTCTACTACTTGAGCCACAGTGCCGCTTCTGGGTTTTGCTTCTGGATTTTTGATGATTAACTGGAAGTAAGAGCCTTATGAAGTTTCCTTTCCAGGCTGGGTTTGAATCATGATCCTCAGATCTGACCTTTTTTTTTTTTGGTCATTTCTGGGGGCTTGAACTTAGGGCCTGAACCCTACCCTTGGGCTTTCTTAAGGATAGAGCTCTATCACTTGAGCCACAGTGCCACTTCCGGCTTTTTCTATGTATGCAGTACTGAGGAATCTTTGTGCATGCTAGGCAAGCACTGTAACACTAGGCCAAACTCCCAGCCAGATCTGACCTTCTTGAGTAGCTAAGATAACAGGCGTGAGCCACTAGTGCCCCACTGTTGCAAACTTTTTCTTTGGATGGTCCTAAGTTTGAACTCAGGACCTGGGGTACTGGCCCTGAGCCCTACTTCCAGCTTTTTATTTATTTTTGTGTGTATAATTAATTGAAGATAAGAATCTTGTGAACTTTCCTGCATAGACTTGCTTTGAACCCTGATCCTCAGATCTCAGCCTGCTGAAAAGCTATCTAGGAACACAAGCGCTTGAGCCAGCGGTGCACAGCTGTTTCAACCTTTTTCCGCATGTCTACTAGAGTACTAAAAATTGTAGTTTTGGTTCCCTTTATTATTATTATTATTATTTTTGTGGGTCACGGGGCTTGAACTCTGCCTGGATGCTGTCCCTGAGCTCTTTAGCTCCAGGCTACTGCCCCACCCTGAGCCAAGCCCACCTTCCCATTTTTTAGAGGTTAACTGGAGATAAGAGTCTCAGGTCCTTTTGTGCCTGGGCTGACTTTGAACCTTGATCCTCAGATCTCAGCCTCTTGAGTAGCTAGGATTATAGGCATGAGCCACTGTGCATATATATATATATATATATATAATTTAAAAAAATTTTTGAGTTGGATGATACTGGGTCTTGAACTCATTGCCTCAAGTGAGTCTTTTCCCCATGCCTGGCATTCTAGCACTTAAATCATACCTCCAGTCCAGCATCTTGTGGCTTAATAACTAGATAAAAGTCTTGAGGATTTATCTTTCCAGCCTGGTTTTGACTCGGAATTCTCAGTCTTCTGAGCAGGTAGGGTTACATGCACGAGCCTCTCATATCCTGCAGTGGCTTGCTCTATTATAGTGTTGGGCTGTGGAGCTGGTGAGCTGCTTGACAGGTAGGCCACTAGAGGGTAGTAGTGGTCAGGAAATTGAAGGCCTGCATGTTTCGTTAACTGAAGCATTTTCAAAACACATCAGTGACCCATGGCCCAAGTTTCCCCAGGTTTTCTTTTTCTTTTAATTTATTTTTTTGCTGATCTAGTAGGAGGAAGAGGCAGGAGGAGTCCAAATAAGTCGCAGTATGAATGACACAGAAGTTGCTAGCTTCCAGCAGCTGGGTCGTTTCTTGCCCTTCATATCATCCCTGTCTGACGTCATGGTGCCTGGGGAACATTTTTTCCCCTTGGGCTGAGCATAATGTGCCAAGCAACAGCTGGGTAGTCAAGGTAAACAGGGCAATAAAGCCTGTAGAAGTTAATTTCTATGAACTAAATGTGGCTGTAGCTCATTTTCAGCCATTAGCATTCTAAACGACTCGCTCAACTGCCCAGATTGTGTTAGTTGACAGCAAAACTGCCATTAAGGAGAAGAGACCAATGAGATGATGAGGTAGGGGTAGGTGAGAGTAAATTCACTCCAGTTCATAGAGGAGAATGAGAGAGATTGGGAGCGGAGTGTGCCAGTCCTAGGACTTGAACTCAGGGCCTAGGTATTATCTTTTATTTTTATTTTATTTTTTTGCCAATTCTGGGGCTTGAACTCAGGGCGTGGGCACTGTCCTTGGACACTTTTTGCTCAAGGCTAGTGCTCTGCCACTTGAGCCACAGTGCTATTTCTGGCCTTTTCTGTATATGTGGTACTGAAGAATCGAACCCAGTGCATGCTGGGCGAGCACTCTACCACTAGGCAACACTCCTGGCCCGTAGGTGTTATCTTTTTACTCAAGGTTAGCACTCTACCATGTGAGCCACAGCTCTACTTTCTTTTTCTTTTCTTTTTTTTTTGCTGGTTAATTAAAGAGAAAGAGTCTCACAGACTTTCCTGCATAGGCTGTCTTTGAACCGATATCCTCATATCTCAGCCTCTTAAGTAGCTAGGATTACAGTCATGAGCCACTAGCTGCTAGCTACATTTATATTTTGATCAGTTATTAATTACTTCTCCCTCCCTCCCTCCCTCCCTTCATTCCTTTCTTCCTTCTTACTTTTTTCCCAGCTTGAATTCAGGACCTGGGCATTGTCTGTGAGCTCTCTGGCTCAAGGTGGTAGTAACTCTACCACTTGAACCACAGCTCCACTTCTGGCTTTTACTTTTGGTGTTTAATTGGACATAAGGGTCTCATGGAATTTTCCTTCTGGGTTGGCTTTGAACCAAGGCCCTCAGATCTCATCCTTCTGAGTAGCTAGAATTATAGGCAGGAGTCACTGATGCCAGCTCCATTATTAATTTTTATTTTGCCAGTCCTGGGGCTTGAACTCAAGGCCTGGTCACTGTCCCTAGGCACTTTTTGCTTAAGGCTAGCACTCTACCACTTGAGTTACAGCACCACTTCTGGCTTTTTCTGTGTATGTGGTACTAAGGAATTGAACCCAGGGCTTTGTGCAAGCTAGGCAAGCACGCTGCCACCAGGCTATGCTCCCTGCCCTTCTTTTATTAATGTTTAATTCTTAAATTAATTTTATTTAATGTTAATCATTTTGCTGTCTCAGTACTATTTATTGAAGGCATTGTTCTTTCTGCTTTGAATTGTGTTGGCAACTTTGTCTAAAATCTGTTGACCATAAATAAATTGCCATCATTTTTATTTTAGTGGTACTGGGATTTGAACTCAGAGCTGCATCCTTGCCAGGCTAGTACTTTACTGCTAGATACACTCCTCTGCTTTACCATGCTTAACTCTGTAACTTAAAACTCATTTTTCGTATCTGTGAATGTATCTGCTAATCATCCAATGTACAATGAATATCGAAGTCCTAGGAAAAGTTTTAGAATCCTGTTTCTGTTTTCAAATGGGAAGAAAAAAAAAAGCAACTTTTAGGCCAAATAAAATATCTTAATTATGTATATTAAGACAGAATTACTTTTTTGTGTGAATGTGTCAGTCTCGGGCACTATCCATGAGCTTTTTTGCTCAAGACTCATGCTTTGCCACTTGAGCCAAAACTCCACTTCTGGCTTTGTGTATGTTGTATGTTAGAGATGAAGAGTCTTGCAAACTTTCCTGCTTGGGCTGGCTTCGAACTGTGACCATCGGATCTCAGTCTTCAGATTAGCTACGATTACTGGGATGAGCTACCAGCACCTGACAATGTTGTTAGTTTTATACCGGTGTGGTTGTGAGGCAGACTTTTTGCTATTTTTGTGGAGTTACAGGATCTGTGGGGGCCACAGTGTACAAAAATCTTATTACAGTCCTGAAAATACCTGTTTCCTGGGGTCACTGTACGCAAAGACCGTGTGCTATGCGGCCCTGTGTGGGCCATCAGTACGTGATCAGCATTTGTGACAGCAGAAATGTGTTCTTTTTTTGGTCAGGCATGGGGCTAGAACTTGAGGCCTTGGCACTGTCCCTGAGCTTCTTTTACTCAAAGCTCTACCACTTTGAGCTCCAGCGCCACTTCTGGTTTTCCTGGTGGTTTATTGCAGATAAGAGTCTTATGGACTTTACTGCCTGGGCTGGCTTTGAACCACAATCCTCAGGACTCAGGCTTCTGGGGTAGTTAGAATGACAAGTGTGAGCTACCAGTGCCTGGCAGATAAAATGTCTTGTGAGGAGAGCCATAGGGCCCGTTCTGTCTCACTGGAGAATGACTGATGACGAAGCACAGGTCAGAGCGAAGGCGCTGCCCGACGGCCCTCATTTCCTGCTCTGACACCTCTGCAGACTCTGGGGAGGCCTGTAGGCTTCTCAGGCGGAGAGGGGAGATGCTGAAGTGGACAGATATGCGGAAGGACTGTTCTACCTCAATGGTTGGTGGGTGGCAAAGGTCTCCAGCTGTGCTGGAACCTTCTGGCTTTGTTAGTTAGGCCTGCTGTCCACCTTCGTGGAGAAAGCAGTCTATACTAAATGACTTAAATGGTCCTGATAGCCAAGGACTTCTTTGGTTTTCTTTTTAATTTTCATTTATTTATTCAGTGGCACTGCCCTCATACTAATTCTGTTTGCTTATCTGGCTGGTGCTCTACCACTGGAGCCATGCCTCCAGCCAAGCTTTCTGCTGATTATTTTGGGGAAGAAATCTAGTGAACTTTTCCATCTTGGCTGACATTGAACCTGGATCTTATGTATCAGCTTCCTGAGTAGCTGGGATTGCAAGCATGAAAGCATGAGGCACTGGCATGGAGACCTCTGTGGCTTAAAAAAATTGATATAAAATTCACAAAACAAAATGAGTCATGTGAAAGTCTATAATTCGATAGCATTTGATATATATATATATATATATATATATATATATATCAGTCCTGGGCTTCAACTCAGGGCCTAAGCACTGTCCTTAGGCTTTCTCAAGGGTAGACCTCTACCATGTGAGCCACAGCACCACTTCCAGCTTTTTTTTTCTATGTATATGATACCAAGGAATTGAACCCCAGTCTTTGTGCATGCTAGGCAAGTATGCTACCACTAGGCCAAACTCCCGGCCCTAGCATTTGATATTTGTATGATACAATTGCATCCACCACCTCTGTCTAGTTCCACTCCTCAAAGAAATACCATAATCTTTTTTTTTTTATTTTCATCAGTCATGAGGCTTGAATTCAGGGCCTAGGCACTGTCCCTGAGCTTTTGTGCTGAAGGCTCTACCACTTAGAGCAACAGATCCACATTTTTTTTTTTTTTGATGGTTTGTTAGAGATAAGAGTCTTACTAATTTTCCTGCCTGGGCTGTCTTTGAACTGTGATCTTCAGATTTCAGCCTCCTGAGTAGCAAGATTTACAAATGTGAACCACCAGTACCTGACTTGAAACCTCATAATTCAAGCAGTCATTCTCTATTCCCCTCCTACCCTAGACTTGAACCACAAATCTGCTTTGGGTCTGTATGGATTGACTTAATGTGGTCATTCCATATACACAGTGATAATATGTGATCATTTGTGTCTAGAATCTCTTATCCAGCTAGTTTTTGTGGTCCATCCATGTTTTAGCATTGGAACTTGACCCAGGGCTTCAAACTCTCACTTGTTTTTGTTTTTCTTTTCTTTTCTTTTTTGTTTTTTTGTTAGTTCAGGGGACTGAACTCAGGGCCTGAGCACTGTCCTTGGGTTTTCTCAAGGCTAAAGCCCTTCCACTTGAGCCACAGCACCACTTCCATTTTTTTTCTATATATATATAAGTGGTGCCTAGGAATCGAACCCAGGTCTTCATGCATGCTAGGCAAGCACTCTGCCACTAGACCACACTCCCAGCCCTTATTTTTGTTTTTGTTTGCTGTCACTCTACCATTCTAGCCACACTTCCACTGGCTGTCATTGAGCCTTGATCCTTTGTGTCTCCGCTTCCTAAGTAGTGAGAATTTACTGGAGCCCTGCAAGGAGACACTCCTGTGTACGTGTGTGTGTCAGTCCTGGGGTTTGAACTCAGGGCACTGTCTCTGAGCTTCTTTTGCTCAAGGTTAGCACTCTACCACTTGAGCCACAGTGCCACTCCAGGCTTTTTCTGTGTATATGGTACCGAGGAATTGAACCCAGGGCTTTGTGTATGCTAGGCCAACACGCTACCACGAAGCCATGTTCCCAGCCCCCAAAGACACTTTTCTTTTTTTTTTTCATATATTTTTTTATTGTAATTGATAGAAGGGTTACATTATTTGCCAGATAGAAGGTACATCAATTCACGTACATTGATACCCTTTCTCATGTCTTGATCCCATTTCCCTCCCCACCCCAAAGACACTTTTCAAATGAGGCAACCTGTGTGTGTTTCAGGCACTGTACAAGGTTCCAGGGATAGACAAAACATGAAGGCATGAATGAATGTGCATCATTCATTACCAGTGGGTATAGTTTCCAATACTAGACAAATATCACAAAATGTACTTACGTACAGGTCAGACCCAAGCAGATTTCCTGACTGCATCTGAGCGCATATCTTTTGTCAATGCTAAGAGAAGGTGCTATGGTCTCTCTCCCAGTGACGAGGAGATTCAAACTGCTCTTCTTTAGACCTACGCCAGTGGCTCATGCCTGTAATCCTAGCTACTCAGGAGGCTGAGATTGGAGAGTATTGCTCCATGCCAGTCTGGGTAGGAAGGTTACACAATCCTTATCTCCAATTAACCAGCAAAAAGCTAGAAGTGGAGCTGAGCTGTGTGGCTCAAATGGTAGACTGCTAGCCTTGAGAAAAGAAAGAAAGAAAGCCTGAAAAGACAAGGAGGATGGGGTAGGGGAGATAAGATGCAAGCTGCCTACAGGAGGCCCCTGTCCTGGCAGCCACCTCTGGCATCATAAAACCTCCAGGGTTCGACCAGAAGAGAACAGCAGGAACTTCCGGGAACAGAGGTGAAAATAAATACTAACTCTAGCCCTGCCTCCATGGCACCGCCATCTCATATCTCAGGAGGCTGAGATATGAGGACTGTGCTCCATAGCCAACCTGGACAAGAAAGTCTGTTGATCTTATGATCAACCACCAAAAAAAGAACAAAAAGCAAGAAAAAGGAAAAAAAGGCCCAAAGTTAGAGTGGTGGCTCAAAATAGTAGAGTGTCAGCCTTGAGCTAGGGCATAGCTCCTAGGCCTCAAGGTCAAGCTTCAGTAATAGCCAGACAACAATGACAACAAAAAAGCCATATACAGAGACGGGGGATGTGGCCTAGTGATACCCAGAGTGCTGGGTTTTCAAAGCCCTGGGTTTGATTCCTCAGTACCACATATGCAGAAAAAGCTGGGAGTGGTGCTGTGGCTCAAGTGGTAGAGCACTAGCCTTGACCAAAAGTGCTCAAGGACAGAGCCCAAACCCTGAGTTCAAGCCCCAGGACTGGCAAAAAAAAAAAAAAAGGCCCAAACCCCAGTGCATCTGTTCATATAATAATCACGTGTGTATGAGGATGTAGGTAAAGGTACAGATTCCTGAATGAAGGAATAATGAAGGCTAAAGGAGTTCAGATGCTGGGCTTTAATTCAATCTGACCAGTGTTAGCCTCATAAGAAGTGAACATAGAGGGGCTGGGAATTTGGTCTAGTGGTTAAAGTGCTTGCCTAGCATGCACGAAGACCCGGGTTCGATTCCTTGGTACCACATACACAGAAAAAAGCCGGAAGTGGTGCTGAGGCTCAAGTGGTAGAGCTCTAGCCTTGAGAAAGTCCAAGGATAGTGCTCAGGCCCTGAGCTCAAGCCCAGGACTGGCAAAAAAAAAAAAAAAAAAAGAAAGAAAAAAAAAAAGAAGTGAACATAGAGCCAGAAGCCTGTAATCCTTGCTTCACGGATCAAAGCCAACCTGGGCAGGAAAGTCTGTGAGACTCTTATCTCTAGTTGTTCACAGAAAAAAAGGCCAAAGTGGCACTGTGGCTCGAGTGGTAGAGTGCTAGCTTTGAGCAGGAGAGCTCAGGGGCAGTGCCCAGGCCCTGATGTCAAGCCCCATGACCGGTTAAGAAAAAAGAAAAGAAAAGATGACCGAGATGAGGAAACCTATCTTAGATTATTCTACAGTATTCGATTCATGCAGAGGTTTATAAAGTGTATGTGCACCCGGAGGCTGTCACCATCTTGTCACGTGGCTTTAAGCAAATGATTTCCCCCCATCGGCCCTGGGCTCCCAAGCTGTCTCACAGGGCCAAGCTGTCTCACAGGGCTTCTGGGAGAATTCAAGAAGCTAGGAAAGATGTAGGTGCTTTGAAGAGCTAAAGAACATTTCCGACTAGCCAGGGCTTATTTTGTTTGGAAAGATGTCAGAAATTCAAGCCAGGGCACTAGTGACTCACGCCTATAATCCCAGCTACTCAGGAGGCTGAGATCTGAAGACAGAGGTTCAAAGTCAACTGGGGCAAGAAAGTCCATTGGATTCTTATCTCTAATTAGCCACCAAAAAGTCAGAAGTGGAGAAGTGGTACAGCGTTAACTTTGAACACAAAAACTCAGGGACAGTGCCCAGGTCATGAGTTCAAGCCTCAGGACTGGCACACACACAAACATTCACAGGAGATAGGTAAGGGCTAGGGTGGTAGCCTTGATCTGAAGAGCTCAAGGACAGTGTCCAGGCCCAGAGTTCAAGTCTCAGGACAAAAAAAGAGGCAGAATTTAACCTGGGGAGCTGAGGTTGCTAGTGGCTCACACCTGTAATCCTAGCTACTCAGGAGGTTGAGATCTGAGGATCAAGGTTCAAAGCCAGTCTGGGCATGAAAGTCTATAAAAGACTCTCTCTCTCTCTCTCTTTTTTTTTTTTTTTTTTTTTTTTTTTACTGTTGTGGGACTTGAACTCTCGGCCTGGGTGTTGTCCCTGAGCTCTTCAGCTCAAGGCTACTGCCCTACCCCTTGAGCCACTTCCGGTTTTCTAGTGGTTAATTGGAAATAAGAGTCTCATAATCTTTAGTGCTCCAGCTGGCTGTGAACCTCGATTCTCAGATCTCAGCCTCCTGAGTAGCTAGGATTATAGGTTTGAGCCCCCTCGCCTGGCTTCCATGAGACTCTTTATCTTCAACGAACCATCAGTAAACTGGAAATGACGTTGTGGCTCAAGTGGTAGTGCGGTAGCCTTGAGCTGAAGAGTTCAGGGACAGTGCCCAGGCCCAGAGTTCAAGCCCCATGATCGACAAAATAAATGAATATATATGTGCATATGTATATATATATATATATATATGAGGGAGGGAGGGAGAGGGAGAGGGAGAGGGAGAGGGAGAAGGAGAGAGAGAGAGAGAGAGAGAGAGAGAGAGAGAGAGAGAGAGAGAGAGAGAGAGAGAGAGAGAGAGAGGGGGAGGTAAGGATTGGCACCTGGACCAGTTTCTGTATGGTAAAGATTAAAAGAGAAAAACCAGTAACCAGGTTAATTTTTGAGTCTTTCCTGGAACTGACCCAGGCCAATTGTTAATCCACTTGACCTTGTGGGGAACTGCGTGGACTCTGTGCCAGGCATATATAATACAAGCTGGCCTTCTAGAACAGCCAAGGAGAGAGCCGAGGGAAGACCTAAGAGGTTACCTTGCCCGCCCTGACCCTTTGCCAAAGACAAAACTGAGGGCAGGAGAGGACAAATAGAGAGACTGAGGTTTCACAGGAATTCAGTGGTCAGTCTCAAACTCAGGTCTGCAGAGTTACAGGCTGGGTTTAGGAGCATGAGGTTGGCTGAGGCTGAGCGTGTCTTCTGCCTCTACCTGTAGCCACAAGATTCTCTGTTCCTGGTGCAGAAGCTAGCCTTGTGTGCTTTCTAGATTCTTTGTGAGTCTCTGAGGTCAGCGGTTCATAGACCTAGGAAATTTAGGGATAACCAGAAAGTTCTCTGGGTTTTCATCTGGGTAACTGGTAGCTTACAGATCAAGCTGTAAACCTCCATCATCATCATTATCACTATCTTTTCCTCCCTCCCTCCTTCTTTCCTTCTCCTCCACCGCCTTCTCATCCTCCTTGTTGATGTCCATTTGGGGCGTGAACTCAGAGCCTGGGCACTGTCCCTGAGCTATTTCTCTCAAGGCTAATGCTCTACCACTTTGAGCAATAGAACAGCTCTACTTCTGGTTTCCTGGTGGTTAATTGGAGGTAAGAGTTTCATGGACTTTGAACTGCTATCCTCAGATCTCAGCCCCCTCAGTAGTTAGGATTACAGGTGCCCAGTCTTCATCTTTCTTTCTTTTTTTTTTTTTCTGTAGTAAACTGTGGATTAGTGGATGATAACTCAATGGTGCCTGGTTACTCTTCTCTTACTAATTTACTTTGTGTTAATTTGTGTTACTTTTCTTCTTTCACTAACAAGCAGGCCCTTCTTGTGCAAATGTGCTCTCATTTTCTCTTTATCATTTTTCGTTATCCTTAGGATGAGTCCAAGTTTTTTTTTTTGTTTTGTTTTGTGGTTCAGGTAACAAATGCTTTTTTTCCATCATAATGACTTTACTCTTTAGTACGAGGTGATTATGAAAATGTCAACAAACATGACTGGATATGTTCCAATAACATTTTGCTGAGAGAGCAGGTGAAGGAGACTCATACTTCTAGTTGTAGTTACTTTGGGAGGCTGGGATCAGAGGCCTGTGGTTTGAGCCCCGGTAGAAAAGTCTGCTAGGTTTAGTTTCTAACCCGCAGAGGGTGGAGCTGCTAGGCTGTGGTTCATGCCTGTAATTCTAGCTCCGCAGGAAGCTGAGGTCTGAGAATCATGGTTCCAAACTCAAGCAGGAAAGTCAGTGAAATTCTTATTTCCATTTTACCACCATCACCACCACCACCAAAAATCCGGAAATGGAGCTGTAACTTAATAGCAGAGCACTGGCCTTAAGCACAAAAACTTAGGAACAGCATTCAGTCCCTGAATTCAAGCCCCAGGACGGCGCCTGCACTCCCTAAAAATAACAGGTGCCTAGCTCAGGTGGCAGAGTGCCAGTCGTGAACAGGAAAACCAAAGAAATACTTTCTCCCCACCCCCAAAGAAAGCTCAAATCAGCAAGAAAATGAATATCAACATGCGATCCTCCAGATTTCAGCCTCCTGAGTTGCTAGGATTACAGATGTGAGCCGCAGTATCCCAGCAATCTAACCCAGCATTTCCTGTGCCCGTAGTCTTATACTGTGAGCCTTGGGGTGGTGATGTGAGAAGGAGAACGGCCTGTAGAGTCTGGGCAGGACTAGGGGGCCAGTCTAGGCTTGCTGAGGTCTGGTGTGGAAGGGCAGGCAGGACAAGGCACTCACATCAGATCTCCTTCCTCTCACCAGGTAGGGAATCTGGTTGATCATGGCCCGGTGATCCACACAGTCTATAGACCAGAACTTTCCTGGTTGGTCATCACATTTTGTTTCCCTATCTACAACCTTTGAGTAGGATTAAGACTACAGTGGAAACACAATTTTTCTCTTGGAGCAATTCATCTTTATCTTGTACTCCTTAACCTTGGCGGATAGCTTGATAAGCAAGAGGAAATGACCTTTGAACCCAACCATGGATGGCAGTCTTGGAAGGAAACGATTTTATACAGGTACAGGAGTGCCTCGAATGGCATCCGTTTTCACAGTACTCTGTATTCTGGTTGTTTATTCCTTTTTTGTTTTTTGAGAATGCAACAATTTAGTGAGGATTGGAACACATGTGCCAGGAGTTTTAATCAACTCAACAGTGCACATACAGTAAAAACAAAAATAACCCCATTTGTAAAGACAAATTCCATGGAGTGTGGCTTAGTAGTAGAGTCCTTGTCTAGCATGCATGAGGCCCTGGGTTCGATTCCTCAGTACCACATACACAGAAAAAGCCAGAAGTGGTGCTGTGGCTCAAGTGGTAGAGCTCTAGCCTTGAGAAAGCTCAGGGCCAGTGCCCAGGCCCTGAGTTCAAGCTCCAGGACTGGCAAAAACAAACAAACAAACAAAAAAACCCCACCAGTGGATCATGCCTTAAATTTAAGTTACTCAGGAGGCTGAGATCTGAGAACTGTAGTTTGAAGCCAGCTGGTGGCAAGAAAATCCATGAGAGTCTTATTTCTAATAAACTACCAAAAAGCTAGTAGTGGAGTATGTGGTTCAAGTGCGAGAGCATTAGACTTGAGCAAAAAAGCTCAGGGATGACATCCGGGCCCTGAGTTCCAGACCCGTAACTGCCAAAAAGAAAAAGTTCTTCAATATGCCCATTTCCCACAATGCCCTCTGTTATAATGATGTTAATAATAAACAGTGCATAAACATGAAGGCTTCCTTGGTTTATTTCCCCCCCTGAAAAGGCCAAGTGACAGCCAAATGAGGTGCCTCACATGTGTCATTCAATTCTGTTTCCTTCATCTTTTAAGGGAGACCTTCTCCATTATCAGTTTTTTCTCAGTTCTGGGGCTTGAACTCAGGACCTGGGAGTTGTCCCTGAGCTTTGCTCAAGGCTAACAACACTCTATCACTTTGAGCCACAGCACCACTTTTGGTTTTTCTGGTGGTTAGGTGGAAATAAGAGACTTATAGACTTTTGTGCCCGAGCTGGCTTTGAACTGCAATCTTCAGCTCTCAGCTTCTTGAGTCGCTAGCATTACAGGCATGAGCCAGGAGTGCGGGGCCATCAAGATACTTAATGGCAAAATTATCCACCTAGGAAGGGGTTGGGTGGATCTGGCATTAGGCAATAAGGGTGGAGGCTAGGTTTGGTTTCAGGAAACAGATTTTCATTTTCCTCTGTCATCTCTATCCTGTTTTTCTGCCTCACTATGTAGCAAGAGATAATGTGGAGCAACAGAAACATTGCCAGGATTTAGGGTTATTGGAAGGAAGTGGGGGGGGATCCACAGAATGTGGGGTCTGGTAGAAGGGAGGGGGTTCCTGTGAAGGGGATATTGGAGCCCAGATTCTGCCTCTTTTTCCCTTCTCTGCTTGCTGGAGGGAGAGGTGAGCATTTTCTCTTTGCCATGGGCGCCTGCATTGGTTTCAGTTCCCCAGAGACAGGGTTGAGTGACGATGGACTGGAACCTGTAAAACCATGAGCCAACATAATTTCTGTTTTATAAGTTGCTTGCCTCAGGTGTTTTGTTGCAGTAATGGAAAACTGACCAACGCACCAAGGCTTTATCCTGACGGTGCCACTGGATCCTTCTGACTGTGCGGGTGTCACTTCTTCCTGGGCTCCCCCTTCTCTTTAGTACAGTGGGAGAGTTGGCATGGCTCCTCTTTCGTTTCCTTCTGGTTTTTCACATTTGAGGCAATGCTTAGAGTAAGGGGACGGTGTACTTCCTTTAAAGGCATCTGCATTTAAACCCAGGGCAGAATAGCTAGGCCAGAGGAAGGAAGAGCTTATGGTGAATCCAGGTGAGTTTCTTCTTGGTCATTGCCTTCTCGGAAAGTACTGCTGAGACGGGGCCTGAAATCAACTCCTGAAACTTGCCTGCGGGCCAGGCCTGACTCATCTTCAAGGAAGGCACTGCGGTGCTCGTCAGGAGGCCGTGGTGAGCAGGTTCCTGGGAACGGGGCCTGTCACTGGATGAGTGAGTCTGTTGGGCTGGATGAAGCCAGATTCCTGGACATTCTCGAAGACTTCCCTAGGAAAGAGGGGGGCCTCTGAGTGGAAGGAAAAGGGAAAGCGTCGCTCAGGAATTGGCGAGATGATTGGGGATCAGTCCCGTGTCTCACTTGTTAGTTGTGTGACTTTGGAAGTTTCTTTTCTCTTTCTGGGCAGCATTTTCTCATATATCTTTTTTTTTTTCCTAGGGCCTGGGCACAGTCCTTGAGCTTTCTCAAGGCTGGAGCTCTACCACTTGAGCCACAGTACCACTTGTGGCTTTTTTCTGTGTATTTGGTATTGAGGAACCGAACCCAGGGCTTCTTGGGCATGTTAGGCAAGCATCCTACCACTGCCCATTCCCATATATTTTATTAAGGAGTTGAATTTTGTTATTGTTGTTGTTAGTTGTGGGGCTTGATCATGGCGTCAGTGCTTTGGCACTCAAGGCTGATTCTTGATCACTTTGAGCCCCAGTGCTACTTTTGCTTTTCTTGTGGTCCACTGAAGATAAGAGTCTCACAGCTTCTCTTCCCAGGCTAGCTTTGAACCATGATCCTCAGATCTCAGCCTCCCGAGTAGCTAGGATTACAGGTGTGAGCCACCAGTGCTCTGGATTTTTATGGTCTCCATGTATTAGCTACTTTGACTCTTCTAATTTCTTACATGCATCACAATCTTGTTTATTTTGGTTATTTGTTTATCTGCAACACTCTGTCACCCCAACAGTTAGTTAGCCCACTTACCTGGCTTACTACTTTCAGGCATGTCTTTTAGTAGCTAGGCTTCTTCCATGAGAAACGTACTGAGTGGGTTACACTAGGGAATGGTAGAGACTGAAAGTCAAAGAGCACATATTTTACTGAGGCTAATCAAATACTTTCAATATTTTTTTTTTGCGGGGTGGGGGGAGGAGGGTGCTAGGTGCCATGGCCATGTTCTCAGTTACAGCGTTGAGGACAATCACAGTTCAAAGCCAGTCTAAGCAAAAAGTTAGTGAGACGGGTCATCTCAATCAATAAGCCAGGTAAGCTGGTGACTGCCTGACATTTAGCTACTTGTGAGGCAATAGATAGAAGGCTCATGATCTGAGGCTGATTCTTGGCCAAAATATGAGTCCTTACTTGAAAAATAAAGAAGGCAGAAAAGGGATGGGCTGGGGGCGGGAGTGGAGGAGAGATAGCTCAAGTGCCCACCAAGCAAGCATGGAGCCTGGAATTCAAAATCCCAGTATTGCCAAAAGTTATTTTACTGTGGCAATTCACATCACATATCTGAATCTTTTTTAGTGTGTGTGTGTGTAGAAATAGCGAGAATCAAGGCTTCATACTTGCTAGGCAAGTACTTTACTAAGTACTTTACTAATTGAGCCACATCCCGAAGTCCCATCAGAACCAATCTTATTTTACAAAATTTTTGAAAATTACCTTATTGTTATTATAGGGATGATGTACAGAGGGGTTACATTTACATGAGTCAGGTAATGAGTACATTTCTCTTTGTACAGTGTCTTCTGTTCCCTCACTCTCTCCCAGTCCCTCCATCCCGTCGCCACCTACGAGTTGTAGAGTTCATTTCATTAAGGTTCAGTTGTCCAGTGAGCCCCACTGATACACTTCCCCGCCCCCCCCTGTTGGTTGTGGAAGCTAGACTGGACAGAAAAGTCCCCATAAAATTCTTTTTTTTTTTTGCCAGTCCTAGGCTTGAGCTCAGTGCCTGAGCACTGTCCTTGGACTTTCTCAAGGCTAGAGCTCTACCACTTGAGCCTCAGCACCACTTCCGGCTTTTTTCTATGTATGTGGTACCAAGGAATCGAACCCGGGTCTTCATGCATGCTAGGCAAGCACTTTAACCACTAGGCCAAATTCCCGGTCCCCCCCCCCATAAAATTCTTATCTAGAATTAGCCACTCAAAAATGGGAAGTGGCACTATGGCTTAACTGGTCAAGCTCTAGCTTTGAGCACAAAGAGGCTCAGGGCTAGCACTAAAAATATTAAAAAACAAAAAAAAGGTTTAGTCACATGTAGTGGTGAATGCTTGGAATCCCCAAATTGGAAGACAGAGGTAAGAGGATCATGATCAGTTGCAAGACCAGTTTGGACTACATGTTAGCAAGCTCAAAGATGTCTCTGAAACCCAGAAACAAATAAAAAGCGATTTTTGTTTCAAGAAGATTTGAAACTTATCACCATAAATGCAACTTCATTTTTCCTTATCTGGCACATCCTCCTTTACACTTTCCGATGTTGGCTCTCCAGATCTCCTTAGACGTATCTTAGGAAGGACTATGGCCTCTAGCACTTTAAAGGGATTTCAGATTTCTTGACTCCAGCTCCTGGTCTTGCTGGTGGTTTTGCACTTAGTGTAGCTTCTGCTGGCCCCAGATCCAGACCACCACAGATCCAGACCACAGATCCAGACCACCACAGATCCAGACCACAGATCCAGACCACCACAGGACCTCTCGATGCAGTGCTGAACCTTGCCACCAGGTGGTGCCATCACTTCCATCTTGGAACATTAATTTTCATCTTGAACATTTCTCTGTTTGCATATTTTTGTCACTCACCGAACAGAAAAGTGATTCACATGGCCCATTACAATTTAAATAGATGACATAATCGATTGTCTGGTTTTGGAGCTCTAACTATATTTTAGGACAATTACCAATAATTTTGTGTCCCTGGAGTGCTCTTAAGATAATAGCAATGTTATTTCGTTAGGAAGAAAAGATATGGGAGAATGATAGCGCAGGCTTACCCAAGGGAGAATATGAGACCCTATGTGAGAAGGAAGGATAGCAAATAGAGCTAGGGGAGTGGCTCAAATGATAGAGTCCTCCTACCAACACAAAACCCTGAGCTCAAACTCGACTTATTAAAACAAAAAGTAACAAAAACTACAGAGAGCCCCTCCTTCCTTCCTTCTTTCCCTCCCTCCCTCCCTCCCTCCCTTCTCTCTCTCTCTCTCTCTCTCTCTCTCTCTCTCTCTCTCTCTCTCTCTCTCTCTCTCTCTCTCTCTCTCTCCCCCCCCCCCCCTCTCTCTCTCTGTTGTAGGTGGAGCTTGAACTTGGGTCCTGGATGCTGTTTCTAAGCTCTTTTGTTTTGCTCAAGGCTAGTGCTCTAGCATTTTGAACGACAGCTCCACTTCCATTGTTCTGGTGGTTAATGGGAGATAGGAATCTCATGGACTTTCCTACCTTGTCTGGATTTGAACCACCATCCTTGAATTCAGCTTCCTGAGTAGCTAGGGTTACAGATGTGAACCACCAGTGTCTGGCTCTTTTTTCTTCTTTCCTCATTACTTTCTCCCTATTATTCTTATTGTTATTATTATTATTTCCCAGTCCTGGGGCTTGACCTCAGGGCCTGAGCACCGTCCTTGTTTGTTTGGTTTTTTTTTTCCCCTCAAGGCTAGAGCTCTACCAGTTGAGCCTCAGCACCACTTCCAGCTTTTTCCATGTATGTGGTACCGAGGAATCGAACCCTGGTCTTCACGCATGCTAGGCAAGCACTCTACCACTAGGCCAAACTCCCGGCCCCCTTTCCCTGTATTCTTTTATGACTAAATGCTTTGGACATGCAAAGTGCTGTAGTGTGGTAGGACCATGAAGGGTTTGGTCATGATGCCTTCTAGAGAACTTTCTAACAAAAGGGAATATTACACTCCCCTGACATTCTGGAGGAAATCTGTCACTTCATTCTTCTCACCCCGGGTTGAGAAGAGGAGAAGGAGCCTCTAGCTTTCCCAGAGAGCAGGCGTGACAATGTGAGTAAGGCCCTTAGTGTTTGTTGTTTTTTTTTTGCTTCTGAGTTAGGCGTGGTAGAAGGAGGGTGGCGCCAGCCTGGGAGGCCAAACTCCTGCAGACCTGAGCAAGCCCGAACTCGCCCCTTCCTGAGTCAGCTGGAGGAATGAAGACGAACTCAAAGGCTGAGAATGAATCTCTTGTATCTCCCGTCATGGAACTGGATCCAATTTCACAGGTCATATAAGGACATTGAGCCCAGGGCAGAGGTTAGCTTTGCTTGAGTCCCGTGTGACTATGGTGGATTGTCCCAGTTTCCTCTTCTGCTCTCCATCTTTGGCTTTTTCTCACATGGAAAGCATGGATGGAGCTCCAGCTGTTTGCAGGGGGCAGCGATGCTTGCATTTGCCTCTACTTTTTATCATAGCATTGTGCTAAGCACCTGCCACACAGGATTTCTAAAATAGGAATTGCTGGGGCTGGGAGTTTGGCCTAGTAGTAGAGTGCTTGCCTCGCATGCACGAAGATCTGGGTTTGATTCCTCGGTACCACATACATAGCAAAAAGCCGGAAGTGGTGCTGAGGCTCAAGTAAGTGGTAGAGGTCTAGCCTTGAGAAAGTCCAAGGACAGTGCTCAAGCCCTGAGCCCAAGCCCAGGACTGCAAAAAAAAAAAAAAAAATAGGAATTGCTATCAGCCTGAAGTCTTGGAATGGTTAATTGGCTGAAGGTTATAATATAGGCAGCAGTAGAACTTGGAGAATAATCAATCTATCTATCTATCTTTAAGGTCAGTTGGATTCTCCAGTGCTAATCCATAAATTATGGATGTGAATGGATAAAGGAATCAGTTGGGTGCTTTAATCCTAGTTACTCAGGAGGCCAAGATCTGAGGATCACAGTTCAAAGTCAGCTGAGCAGGAAAGTCTGTGAAATTCCTTTAATTTATTTTTATTTTTATTTTTTTTGCCAGTCCTGGGCCTTAAGCTCAGGGCCTGAGCACTGTCCTTGGACTTTCTCAAGGCTAGAGCTCTACCACTTGAGCCTCAGCACCACTTCTGGCTTTTTTCTATGTATGTGGTACCGAGGAATCGAACCTGGGTCTTCCTGCATGCTAGGCAAGCACTCTACCACTAGGCCAAACTCCAGGCCGTCCTTTTTTTATTTTTATTTTTGGGGGTCATGGGACTTGAACTCAGCCTGGGCGCTGTTCCTGACTGCTTCAGCTCAAGGCTACCCTCTTACCCTTGAGATAAGCTCCACTTCCCATATTCTAGTGGATTACTGGAGTTTAGAATCTCAGGTCCTTTTGTGCCTGGGCTGTCTTTGAACCTTGATCCTCAGATCTCAGCCTCCAGAGTAGCTAGGATTACAGGCATGAGCCCCTGTGCCCAGCGTCTGTGAGATTCTTAGTTGCCAAGTAACTAGCAAAAAGCCAGAAGTGGAGCTGTGGTTCTAAAGGTAGAGTGCTAGCCTTGACCCAATAAGCATTCAGGCCCTGAGTTCAGTTCATGTCCTAGGATTGGCACATCATCACAAAGAAGCAATGCAAAAAGCACTATATTGGGCCTATGGGAGGTCAACACAGCAATCCATTATGTGTTCTGCTTAAAAAAATAAATTCTTCCCCATCTTGTTCTTGTTCTTCTTCCTCTTGCTCTTCTTCCTTCTTCCTTCCTTCCTCCTCCTCCTACCCCTCCTCCTCCTTCTTCCTCCCCTTCCCCTTTCCCTTTCTCTTTCCCTTCCCCTTTCCCCTTTCCCCCTCCTCCTCCCCCCTCCTCTTCTCCTCCTCCTCCTTCTCCTTCTCCTTCTCCTTCTTCCCTTTCCCCTTCCCCTTCCCCTTTCCCCCTTCCCTTTTCCCTTCCCCTTCCCTTTCTTCTCCTCTTCCTCCTCTTCCCCCTCCTCCTCCTCCTTTTCCTCTTCCTCTTCCTCCTCCTCCTCCTCCTCCTCCTCCTCCTCCTCCTCCTCCTCCTCCTCCTCGTCTGGCATTCTTGCTTGGCTCACAGGTGTCGCTCTGTCATTTGAGTCATGTCACCAGTCCAGAACTTTGCTGGTTGATCAGAGATGGAGTCTCACAGACTTATTATTATTATTTTTTTTGCCTGAACTGGTTTAGAACCTCAGTCCACCAGATCTCAGCCTCCTGAGTAGCGAAGATGACAGATGCAAGCTACTGGTGCCCAGCTCTCTCCTCTAGCCCCTGGTTTTTTTTTAGCTGTTGTTTTTTGGTCTTTTAAAACCTTTATTGGGAGTGGTATATGAGGAGAGCCCTAGGGCATGGCAAATAGAGCAGCTGAATGCATGAGGAGAGGAGGCAGAGGGTGGTAGGGGGCTGGGAACACGGTTACCCATGCTGGAGGACCTTGAACTCAGAGCCTGACATGGTTGGGCAGAATGGATTAGAGAAAGGAGACCACAAACGTCTGTTGCAATCATCCAGGGAAGAGATGAAGTAGCCTGGTTGACGGACAACTCTGGGTGGGGCAAGTGATGAGGAAAACGCAAGAAGCACTGCAAAGGAAGAAGTTTGGGCTTCAGAAGTGGAGGGATGGGATGAAAAGGGGGGGGGGGAGAGGGGACAAGCCTCAGAGGAAGCAGCTTGAGGTCCTTGTGGGTAGATGGCTCAAATTCTGGTCCCCGTTGAGTCACATGACTCTGCCTGGCATCCATGCTCTATTGAGGAAAGGTAGGGGCTGGATTGAGCTGTCTGTAGGGTCCTTGGGTCAGTGTGAGCATTCAAGTTGCTCTTTAATTTCCAGATCTTCAAAAGACTGAGCACTGGTGACTCACACTTGCAACTCTTGTGACTCAGGGAGGCTGAAATCTGAGGATCTGAGGTTCAGAGATAGCTCAGGCAGAAAAGTCCTTGAAACTCTCTTTTCCAATGAACCAGCAAAAAGCTGGAAGTGGCGTGGCTCAAGTGGTAGAGTGCCAACCTTGAGTGAAAAAATATTGAGGATCAGCAGGTAGGCCCTGAGTTCAAGCTCTAGGACCAAGACATACACATACACATACACAGACACAGACACACACAGATGCACACACACACCTGGAGTAACTGCAGATCTGACTTTGCTAAGACTTGATCTGTCTAGCGAGAACAGCGAGGAGTGCCTGCAGCTACACGTGTGTAAGAAGCGATTAGACATTCTGTTCTCTGGGCACTATCATTTTCTCAGTAGAAGTACGTGGACAGGGCTGGGCTGTGGTGTAAATTGTGCTCCTAGGAAGGAGTGAGGTTGCCTTGCTTTCTGAAAGTACCCTACTCATTAGGTGATAAGATTCACGTGCTTGGGCTTTGCTGACGGTGGCAGAGGAAAAGATCAAAGGGCCCAAGCTCAGTCTGTCCAGTCCACAAGGCCATCCAGACTTTGGAGTGGCAGTCAGAAGTCTGGATGTGGCACAGCTGGAGGCATGACAAGGGACTGGTGCTGTGATACTAGGACTCTCCAAACGAGACCCTGGGGCTGAGGGACCCAGGGAGGTTCATGGAGACACTGCAGCCAGGATAGAGGCTTTAGGGAGTTACAGGTGGATGGGAGGGGGGAGGGTGACAACGAGGCAGGGAAGGGCAGAGGCTCAAAGCCAGGGTTGTCTCCTCCTCCTCCTCCTCCCCCTCCTTCTCCTCCTCCTCTTTTGTCCGCTGGGCTTGAACTCAGTACCTGGGCAGTGTCCCTCAGCTCTTTTGCTCAAGGCTCGCCCCCTGCCACTTGAGCCACAGTGTCATTTCCAGTTTTCCAGTGGTTAATTGGAGATAGAAGTCTAATGGACTTTCCTGCCCCAGCTGGTTTTGAGTCTTAATCCTCAGATCTCAGCCTTCTGAGTATAGGCCCGATCCTCCCTCCCTCCCTTTTCTTTTCTCCCATCTCCCTCTCCTTCTCCCCCTCCCTTCTGCCCTTCCCTCCTCCCCTCTCACCTTTCTTTCTGCTAGGGCCCCGCTCTCTGGGCACATGCTTCTTATGTGTACTTGGGCGCAATAGGGTTCAAATTCTAGTTCATTAACCTGCTTAGGTTGTTTCCTTATCTATAAGCACTGGGGACTGGAGATAATAGTCCCAGGGGGGTTGTGAAGACTCCAGGTGACAATATCTGTCCAGCCCTCACTGGAGTCCTCCATAAACAACAGCAAGTGATGAAGTCATGGGATGACTGACCATGCCACCCCTAAACTCTGAGTGAGTGTGGAGCATCACATCGGTCTGAGGTGGAGGTGTTTTTGGAGGGCCCTTCTCCCCTCACACCACCTCATCCACTCCCTGTTTTCACTGACCCCATCAGTAAAGGCCCTCTAGGCTCACCCTTCCTCTCCCTGGCTTCCTTTAGCAAATGTATTCCATTTTCTTTTTCTTCTTGGCATATAGTGTGCAGTTAAATCTCCAGAGCTGCAGGTTCTGAGGCCGGGGGTTCAACTAAGCATGGATGAAAACCACTGAGGAAATCGCATTGGCACTGACTGTTCAGACCCTTTCCTTTGTCATGATTCCCCAGATAATATTTATATTTATGTGCTAGGTATTATACATCTAGAGCTAATGTGAATGGGTAAAGAATGGGCATAGGCTTTTTTCTATGTTTGTGGTACCAAGGAATTGAACCTGCGTCTTTGTGCATGCTAGGCAAGCACTCTACCACTAGGCCAAACTCCCAGCCCAGCATGTTTTTCCTTTAAAAAATTTTTTTGTTTTTTGGTGGCTGTGGGACTTGAACTCTGGGTGTGAGCGCTGTCCCTGAGCTCTTCAGCTCAAGGCTACCTCCCTCCTCCTTGAGCCACAGTGCCACTTCCGGTTTTCTAGTGGTTAATTGGACATAAGAGTCTCACAGACTCTAGTGCTGGGGTGACTGAACTGCAACTCTCAGATCTCAGCCTCCTGAGTAGCTAGGATTCTAGGTGTGAGTCACCAGTGCCTAGCTTTTTTAAAATTCCAGAGTGGCTGTATCTTACAGTCTTACCAGGAAATATACAGTTTCTTTCTTTCTGTTTTTTTTTTAAAAATTATTATCTTTAGGTAGTTATATAAAGGACTTGCCATTTATCAAAGCGGTTTATGAAAACTATGTCTTGACCAATGTCACCCTTTGAATGTCCTCACCCATCCCTCACTCCCCACCCCTTCCCTCACTCCTAATTTGTAGAATATGCATTGGCTTCTCATTGCATTCCCCCCACCCCCTTCTCCTCTTCATTCATCTATCCCTTTTTTTTTGCCAGTCTTGGGCTTGGGCTCAGGGCCTGAGCACTGTCCTTGGACTTTCTCAAGGTTAGAGCTCTACCACTTGAGCCTCAGCACCACTTCCGGCTTTTTTCTATGTATGTGGTACCAAGGAATCGAACCCGGGTCTTCATGCATGCTAGGCAAGCACTTTAACCACTAGGCCAAACTCCCGGCCCCTCATCTATCCCTTTTCTCCAGGCCTCACCTCTCCCTTTTTGAGTACCTGCTTCCTGGTGTTCTGTTTTGCAGAACTTTGATTTACAAAGGTTCTTATTTCGCTACATCCTTGAAATACTTAGAATATGACTAGCCATCCTGGTGGGCGTGAAAAAGAATATAATTTTGGTCAGGATTCACATTTCTCTAATGGTTAATGACGCTAACTCAGTGCTGTGTGCTTGCTAGGCAGACGTTTCACCCCTTAACCCATATTCTTAACCTCTTTTGCTTTTTTATTTGTTGTTGTTTTTTTCCCAAGGCTGGCCTGGACTGTGATCCTCCTGTTTATGTTTCTGCATAGCTGGAATGACAAGCATGTGTCAACATAATCAGTTTTTTTGCCAGTCCTGGGACTTGAACTCAGGGTCTGAGCACTGTCCTTTGGCTTTCTCAAAGCTAGTACTCTACCACTTGAGCCTCAGCACCACTTCCAGCTTTTTCTATATATATGTGGTACTGAGGAATTGAACCTGGGTCTTAGTGCATGCTGGGCAAACACTCTACTACTAGGCCAAAGTTCCAGCCCCAACATAATCGGTTTTTATAAAAATTGTTGAACTTTGGATGGGGATTTTCTGATTTTTATTATTTTTGCTCAGGCAAGTCTCGAACGGTGGTTCTTCTGTCTTTAGCTTCCCAAGTAGCCAGATTTGCTAGTATATATAATATATATTATATATATTATATATAATATATACACACACAAGCCTTGGCTTGCTTTGAACTGCAATCCTCAAATCTCAGCCTCCTGAGTAGCTAGAATTACAGTTCAGTTTGGTTTAGCTCAGTTCACAGCAATTTAATAAAAGTATTCTTTTCATTCTTTTCTTTGAGAGCTGGCTCTCATTTAAAATAAGGACCATGTACAACCAGGTACCTGCCATCCTAGCTATCAAGAAGCTGAGCTCTGGGGGATTATGCGTAAAGCCAGCTGGGGTAGAAAAGACTGCAAGACTCCATCTCCAAAGAACTGGCAAAATGTTGGGACTCAACGTATGGCCCAAGTGATAGAGTGCCAGCTGAATGAGTAAGTGGAGCCAGCCCAAAGCCCTGAGCCCTGAGTTCAAACCTACCACTACCACAAGAGAAAAAAAAAGAGAGAAAATCACCTGGAGGAAACCTGAGTTGCCTAATTCACACAAAAGCTCAGGGGCAGCATGCAGGTCGTAAGTTCAAGTCCCAGGACCAGCACTGCAGAATACTCATGGCCATTGGAAAAATAGGAAACAGTTACCAATGAAAGTCTTCCTTAATAGCTTGGTATATAAAAAAAGCTACACAGGATCCCATATTCTAACTTGCCTCTCATAGTCTTGGAGATTTAAATTGTTCTAGCTCTTCACTGTATTGAAATAATGAAATATCGAGTGTGTTTTTGATTACTGGTGTGAATACTTGTACAGGCCAGCCACCAAGAAGTTGAGATTATGGAATCGGAGAGACTGTGATATTTGATAGATACTTGTTTAAGTCCCATAAGAATGTATATACCCATGAATCAAGTATGTGGATGGTCATTTTCTTGTCACCTCATCAGCCCTGGAACTGTGGCCATCTAAAGATCATAGGTGAAAAAGAAAATCATAGCTATTCACTGGCAGTTTACGAATAGGATCCAAGCTACTCAGGAGGCTGAGATCTGGAAGGCCAAGGATTGAAGCCTGTGGTTCAAAGCCAGCCTGGGTAGGAAAGTCTGTGAGGCTCTTCCCTCCCGCCCCTACCCCCCCCCAAAAAAAGCTGGAAGTGGGGCTGTGGTTCAAAGTAGCAGAGTGCTAGCTCTTGAACAAAAAAGCTCAAGGACAGCCCCAGGCCCTGAACTTCAAGCCCCTGAAACCCATCACCACCACCACCACCAACTAAAGAAATAGAAAACGTGACACTGTTTTATTCAGGCAGCAAGGAGCGGCCTCTCCAGGGCATTTCTCAGCAGTCCTTTGTGGTCTTGGAGGCACTGCATTCCTTCCCTATCAAGGCTATTCACCTAATCACCTCATTAACAACCGCTGTAGTCTAAAGAGGCCTTTGCCCTTTGGATCACAACATTTTCACATGGAACCGTGACTTTGGAATACACTTTGCACCAAAGGAAACTGTCCCAGCCCAAGTGCTTTCTCAAGAACTGGGAGTAAGGAGCAAGCCGGGAATTTCTCAGATGAATCAGAGCACGTGAGGAGGCTGTGGCCAGAGAAATTCTTTGGTTGGAGAGAACAAATGGGCCTTATAGTGGGCTTCTAGGAAAAATGTGGCCCTATCTCTGGAGCTATGGTTGAAGACCATGTCCAAACTTGGATTCTGCCAGGTGCTCATCCATGTAATCCTAGCTACTCTAGGAGGCTGAGATCTGAGGATCACGGTTCAAAGCCAACAAGGGCAGGGAATTCAGGGAGATATTTATTTATTTATTTACTGACTGTTCTGGGGCTTGAACTCTGGGCCTGGGCACTGTCTCTGAGCTCCTTTTGCTTAGGGCTAGCACTCTACCAGTTAAACCACAGTGCTACTTCTGGCTTTTTCTGTGAGAAATTTGGAGCTATCCATCTCATGGGCTTTCTTGGCTGGGCTGGCTTTGAACCACAACCCTCAGATCTCAGCCCCGAGGAGCTAGGATTATATGTGTGAGGCACTGGTACCTAGCTCCCAGATGGTCTTTCTTTGGTGGACTCTCCACCTTATCTACTTTATCTTAGCATTTTTGGGGTCTGAAACAAAGGAGACATGCTTTAGAAAGGTAGATGTGTGCGCATGTGCAGTATGCACGTACGTGTGCGCATGCGCCAGCCATTCTCCTTTACAATGACTTCAATAATAGTTTGCACAGATGGGATGGGGGCTGAAGTAGTATTGGTCCATCTTTCCATGGTCTCCCAGTGTCAGTGAATACTAGAAAGCCGGGGAGGAGACAGCCTTTTTGGAAAAGCTAGTTTAGTGGTTCAGTTATGGTTATTCTTGAACAAGTTCATAGTCCATTTCCATTGTTTTTTCATTGTACTTTAAGTCTAAAGGTGGCTCATAAAACAAAACAGGAAACCCTGCACAGCTCAGGGGTCAGCTCTTTCTTTCCCACCAACCTTCTGCATGACTTGGGCCAAAGCCTGTTCTTTCTCACTTCTGATAAACTGTGAGGTCTTCCATCCTTTCATAGCTGTGCTTTCATATCTCTACATCTTGCTATCTGTTAAGGACCTGAGTCAGGAGACGGGCTTGGGAGTCAGATCGTGTGCAGTCGTGTGCGCGCTCGTCCTCAGTGTGCTCACTTTTACCTTTATTTCTCCTCCCTTCTATTATCTACCTGGTGACTAATATGCTCGGGTGATTCTTGTGGCACACAGCTTGTATCTCTCGAGATAAACTCCATACTCATCCACATTTTCTCCCTGAAGGCAATTTATTCAGTTCTTTGTGTATCCTAGAGACACCCAAACAAACAAACAAACTATATTTATATAAACAAGAATGTACTTTTAGAGTGTCCTATATGTCGTTCTCAATACGTTGTTTCTGGTTTTATTTATGTTCCCTTGGCAGTTGGAACTCTGGCATTTGCATCATTTCCATACATGCATATGCTCTCTATCATTCTATTATTCTGGTGGTGGTTGTTTTTGGTGCCAGTCCTGGGGCTTAAACTCAGGGCCTAGGCGCTGTCCCAGAGATTTTGTGTTCAAGGCTAATGCTGTATCACTTGAACCACAGTTCTACTTTTGGCTTGTGTGTGTGTGTGTGTGTGTGTGTGTGTGTGTGTGTGTGTGTGTGTGGTTCATTGTAGATAAGAATCTCACAGACATTCGTGCCTGGGCTGGCTTTGAACCAAGATTCTCAGATGCCAGTCTCCTGAGTAAATAGGATTACAGGTGTGAGCCACTGGCACCTGGATTCCTGTTTTCGTATATGCAAAGAAAGTACTTGGACCACATCTCCCGTTTTCATCTCCATTTCCCTTCTTCTCCCCACTGGTACCTGCTCCCTTCCAGAGGCTGTTTTACTTTTCTATTGTTTATTTTTTAGGCTATGTTAAGTGCACCATACGGTTTCAGCATGGTGTTTTACACACCCGTATATTACATCTTAACCATGTCGCCCCCTGCATTGTTCTCTCTCTTTCTATGCCTGCTCCTATTATTCAACAGTTTTCAGACAGAACCTAAGATTCCTTATGTCATTTTCATACCTAGATATCTTGTATTTCGACACTGTCTACTTCTTCACAGGTAATTTTAAGATTGTTGAGTTTTATGGATCCTTTTCCTATTTGTATAGGTATTTATTAGATGTGGTGTGTGTGTGTGCACGCACGTGCATGCACATGAGTGCACCAGTAATAAGAGTTGAGCTATGCACTGTCCTTTAGCCTTTTCCACTAAGATTGTCCCTGTGTCACTTGAGTCCCAGCTCCACTTCCAGCTTTTTGGTGGTCGATTGGCAGTTAAAGTCTCATAGACTTTTCTGCCCTACGTTGCTTTGAATCAAAATCCTCTAAATTTTAGCCTCCTGCGTAGCTAGGAATACAGGCATGAGGCACAAGCTCCCAGCTAGATGCGGGGTTTTTTTTTTGGAGCTTCTCAAAATAATTTAAAACTATTTTGTACCAGTACAATATATTAACCTCTTGAGCCACTGCGCCACTTTCAGACTTTTCTGTGTTTGTGGTACTGAGGAATCAAACCTAGGGCTTCGTGCATGCTAGACAAACACTCTACCACTAAGCTACATTCCCAGCCCTGAGTTCAAACTCTTAATCCTCCTGCCTCTATTGTCTTGAGTGCTAGGATTATAGATAGTTATTATCACACACGTCTACATTGATTTTCTTTTCTTTTCATTCTTTTTTATTGTAATGTATAGAGGGGTCACAGTTACATTCGCCAGACAGAGGGTGCATCACTTCTCACACACTGACACCCCCTCTCATGTTTTTGTCCCCATTTCCTTCTCCTACTCCCTCCCAATCATCTTGTTTCCCCCCTTCCCTTTCCTATTTCAAATAAACAAATAAGTGTATATACAATATACCAGGTAACAAAGTCAGATACTGTAACAATATGAGATTAACCAAAGGGCAAAAAAAGAGAAGAGAAATAACATAGTACATTAAGAACGACAATCACATAATGCAAAGTTCTTGTTTCCACATCCTGAAGATCCTTTCATTTAGCCTCATGTGGCCTTGTGTATCTAGGTTTTGAACAAGTGTAGTCCTCTGCTAGGAGAGTCCTAGGTTTGTACTAATTATTACAAATGAGGGAAACCATTGAGCCCATGTCCCTTTGGGTCTGGCTTACTTCACTTAATATGATTTTTTTCCAAGTCTTTCCATTTCCTTACAAATGGGGAGATGTTGTTCTTTCCGACAGCAGCCTAGAATTCCATTGTGTATAAATACCACATCTTGTTGATCCAATCATCTACTGAAGGGGGCATCTGGGTTGGTTTCATACCTTTGCTATGGTAAATAGTGCTGCAATGAACATGGTTGTGCTAGTGGCTTTAATATGTCCTTGTTTCTGGATGATTGGGTAAATGCCAAGGAATGGAATTGCTGGGTCATAGGGGAGCTCTATGTTTAGCCTTTTGAGGAACCACCTACATTGATTTTCTTAAACAATTTTAGTGACATACATTTACTTGTTTATTTATTTATATGGTACTGGGTCTTGAACTCAGAGACTTACAGTCTTTTTTAAAAATATATTTTTATTATAATTAATAGAAGGGTTATATTATATTCATCAGATAGAAGGTGTATTACTTAACAATCATTGCTACCCCTTCTCATGTTTTTGTCCACATTTCCCTTCCCCAACCCCCTCTCCTCATCTTGTTTTCCCCACTTCCCTATCCTATTTCAAATAAACAAACATATATACAATATATCAGATAACAAGGTAAGGTAGTGTAACAATATGAGATAACCAAGGGACAACAAAAGAGATGAGAAATAACATAGTACATTACGAACAACAGTCACACATTATATGGCTCTTGCTTCTATATCCCAGAGGTCCTTTGATTTAGCCTCATCCTATATGTATCTAGGTTTTGCCCTAGAGATTTGCAGTCTTCCTCAGCTTTCTTACTCATAGTTGGTATTGGTTTTATCACTTTTTTTGCTGGCTAAATAGAGATGGAGTCTTGCAGACTTTCCTGCCAGGCTGGCTTTGAACTGTGCTGCTCTGCTATCAGCTTTCTGAGTAGTTAGGCTTCCTGGCATGAGCCGCCAGCACGTGGCTTCTGATGGGTCTTTAATATGTGTATGTACCCTTTCCATTTCCTGTTATGTAAACCAGCTTTATAACTTTTTATCCTTTTTTCTTTTTTTAATGGGGATTAATTTTCACTATGGATACAAACTATGTATGAATAAAAATCTGTTGGACAGTTCAGAGCAGACCCTAGATATGCTCCAAATCTTTCTTCTTTCTCCCACCTACCCTCCCTCCTCCTTTCCTTTCTTTCTCCCTCCTTCCCTTTCCCTCCCCCTCCCTTTCTTCCCTTCCCCCCCTTCTCTCTCTTTTTCCACTGAGACTTGAACTCAGGGCTTGATGCTTGTTAGAGGGTGTACACTCTCAGCCCTTTTTACCTTGAAATAGAGTCTCACTTTTGACCTGGGCTGGCCTGGAACGTGATTCTTTTATTTATGCTTCTCCACAAAGCTAGAATGGCAGACTCATCACACCTTGCTTTTTTTGTTGTTGTTGTTGAATTGTCGTCTTGTGAGTCTCTTTTTTTCCCTTGCTCGGAATCACAAATCCTCCAAATCTCAGCATCCTGCATAGCTGAGACGACACGCATGCGCTGTCACTAGCAGCTACTCCTCACTCTTAGCTTACACACAGGACTTTGGCATTTGTAACCTACTCACAGCCAGCATCCTTTGTGGCCCAAGCATTTGAATTTTCATCTATCACAGCTTGGCTGTGTTGATTGATGTTCTGATTGTGCCAACTCAAGTTGGTTTCACTCAACATGAAAGACTTCCTTCTTGGCTGGGGTTGCCAGGCAGGGAAACCCCATTCTCCTGAGTCAGCAACACCTCAGCATGGGCGCAGGCCAACTGCGATCTTAAGCAAGCACAATTACTTATCTTTGTGATTATGTCAAAACTTCCTTTAGTTCAATGCTAATTATTGTTACATGGCAGCACTGTTACTTCATAGTGGCTCTCATGCCTGGAGTGTCACACAGGCAGAAAATATCAAGCCAAGCTAGAGATGAGTTCTCTTTCCAGTTCTGAGCACTTACCTGTGTCATCACTTCTCACCCACCCATCCCCCTCTGTTCCTAGATTTCCCAGCCCCCTCTACTCTTTTTTTTTTTTTTTTGCCAGTCCTGGGCTTGAGCTCAGGGCCTGAGCACTGTCTCAAGGCTAGAGCTCTACCACTTGAGCCTCAGCACCACTTCTGGCTTTTTTCTATGTATGTGGTACTGAGGAATCGAACCCTGGTCTTTGTGCATGCTAGGCAAGCACTCTACTGCTAGGCCAAACTCCCAACCCTTACTCTTTAACATTTTAACATTATTATTATACACATTATTTTAACACCATTGATATTTGTTATATACATTATCTCTATTTATTATCTAGGAATCTATTCACTCACCCATTTTTGTGCCTTTTTTTTTTTTTGCTAGTCCTGGGGCTTGAACTCAGGGCCTGGGTGTCTGTTTGCTCAAGGATAACACTACCACTTGAGCCATAACACCACTTCTGGCTTTTTCTGTTTATGTGACACTAAGGAATCGAACCTTGGGCTTCATGCATGCTAGGCAAGGACAAGCACTGAGCCATATTCCCAGCCTGACTTATTTTTTTAGTAGCTGAGATTGAGCTTAGGATATCATACATGCTGAGTATATGCTGAACCACTGAACTACTTCCCCAGCCACAGTGACTAGTCTTTATTAAAAAAAAAATTGACAACACTTGCATACTATGTTCACAGTAGTAATTTTCCTCCCTCCCTTCCTTCCCTCCCTCCCTCCCTCCCTTCCTTCCCTCCCTCCTTCCTCCCTTCTCTCCTTCCTTCTTCCTTCTTTCCCTCCTTTCTTCTGTGGGTCCAGGGCCTAGGTACTGTTCCTGAAGCTCTTTCTTTCCAAGGCTAGCTCTCTACTCCACTCGAGCCACAGAGCCACTTCCAGTTTTTCTGAGTAGTTTATTGAAGATAACAGTCTCACAGACTTTTCTGCACAGGCTGACTTCTAATCATGGATTACAAGCATGAGCCACCAGTGCCTGGCTTTTAAAAAGAATTTTTTTTTTTAGTCATGGGGCTTGAACTCAAGGCCTGGGTGCTGTCCCTGAGTTTTTATGCTCAAGTCCAGTGCTCTACATAGTAGTAATTTTCAATGATTAATGTAGTATATTTACATAATCTGGGAACAGACTAAATATGGACAAATGAACCAAAGGTATTATTCAGTCTGAAAATCAAAGAATAGTGCAGGGCATGGTGGATCACGCCTGTAATCTTAGCTACTCAGGACACTGAAATCTGAGGATCATGGTTTTCCTGGGCAAGAAAGTCCATGAGTGTATTAGCGCCAATCAACCACTAAAATGTAGGAAAGTGGAGCTGTGGCTCAAGTGGTAAGATGTTAGCTCTCTGGAAAAAAAAAAAAAAGCTCAGAGACAGCTTAGTTCAAGCCCCAGGAGCAGCACAAAACCAAACCAAACCAAACCAAACCAATCATGGGAGAATATTTTTGCAGATGCTACGTATAACCAGAGTGACACTTGAGGACATTATGTTGAACAAAAGAAGCCAAAGTAACAAAATAATAAATCCAATCTGCCTCCATTTCTGTGAGATACCAAACGCAGTCAAATTCATAGAGACAGAAAATAAATAGTAGTTGCCAGGGGCAAGTGAAGTGAAGTGTGGATAAGAGGAAGAGGGCTATTGTCTTCACAGAAATTGTAACAATGGCTTTTCTACTGAATTACAGGGAGTTTCAAAATATTTATAAAGATGAGTGGACTAGTTTCACACCACAGTTGGCATGCACCTGAAATCTCAGGTGATGCTGATTCGGGAGAACGGATTTTCCTTCAATGATAACTGTAGGAAGAAGGAAGCAACACAAGTGTTTTATATTTTCAGCATTTCCTTTCATTGTTCAAAGGAGATGAGATTCATAGGATGTGACATTACCCAGGAGAGTTATTCAGGAGGCAGGAATTGGGAAGATCATGGTTTGAGGCTAGCCCAGGCAAAAAAAATTAGTAAGACCTCATCTCTATGAATGTGCTGGGTATGGTGGCTGATGGCAGAAGAAGAAGAAGAAGAAAAAAAAAAGGTTGAGAATGTGCCTTTAGTAATTAAATGTTTGCCTAGCAAGCCAGAAGTCTTGAATGCAAACCTCAGTCCCAAATAAACAGACATAAGAACTGTTTGTTTTGTTTACTTTGTGCCTATAATGCTTAGACTAATGCTGTACTGTTTCTTTTTCTTCTTTTTTTCCCACCAGTATTGGGGCTTGAACTCAGCTCTAGGTGCTATCTCTTAGCTTTTTCACCCAAGGCTGGCATTCTACTACTTGAGCCACATCTCCACTGGATGTTTGGAGGTTAACTGGAGAGAAGAGTCTCATGGAGTTTTCTTGCCCAGGCTGGCTTCTAAATCACAATCCTCAGACCTCAGCCTCCTTAGAGCTAGAATTACAAATATGAGCCACTGGTGCTTGGCAGGCTTCTTGACACTCTTCTTTCTTCCTCTCTGCACTATTGCACCGGTATTTGGTGTTTTGAGCACCATCTTTGCTGTTGACTGGCAGAAGGACCAAGAGAGCAATATCTTTTACTTTTTTTTTTGTCAGTCCTGGGCCTTGAACTCAGGGCCTGAGCACTGTCCTTGGGTTTTTCTCAAAGCTAGCGCTCTACCATTTGTGCCGCAGTACCATTTCTGGCTTTTTCTATGTATGTGGTACTAAGGAATCGAACCTGGGTCTTCGTGCATGCTAGGCAAGCACTCTACCACTAGGCCCAGATCCCAGTCCCTATCCTTTACTTGTTGAGTCTCAATGCTTCTTCCACACAATTGAAACACCATGAAGGCACCTAGTGACAACTTGTCAATACACACACACACCACCTAGTCGTGTGTGTGTGTGTGTGTGTGTGTGTGTGTGTGTGTGTGGCCCTGGGGCTTGAACTCAGGGCCTGTGCGCTGTCCTTGAGCTTCTTTTGCTCAAGGCTAGTGCTCTACCACTTGAGCCACAGCACCACTTCTGGCTTTTTCTGTGTATGTGGTGGTACTGAGGAATTGAACACAGGGCTTCTCTACCACTAAGCCACATTCCCAGCTTCCCTGATCATCTTTAAATCCAGATAAAGTAACATTAATGAAGATGACAACCATTTTATTGAGTACTAGGTATGTGCTTGGTAGAATGCTGACATATTTTCCATATATTCTCTGAATCACCTTAGATGTTATTATCCCTCTTACATCAGTGAGGAAAATGAGGTCCCCCCAAACTCAGGTACCTTGTTCTGAGGTTCTCTATAGCAGGGATGGAGATCACCGGGCCATTGGGCCTTTGTACATGATAGGACAGACACATATGCTGTGTGTGTGTGTGTGTGTGTATGCGTGTGTGTTCTGGTCCTGGGACTTGAACTCAAGGCCTGGGTGATATCCCCGAGCCTTTCTGCTCAACGCTCGCACTCCACCACCTGTGCAACAGCATCACTTCTGACGTTAGTGGTTAATTGGAGTTAAGAGTCTCACAGATTTTCCTGCCCAGGCTGGCTTTGAACTTTGATCCCCAGATCTCAGCCTCCTGGGTGGCTTAGGGTTATAGATATAAACCACCCCTGCCTGGCTATGAGTACATTTCTTTTTTTGAACAATGTCTCTTCCAGTTTTCCCCACCCATCCTCAATTACAAGTTCATTTTCAGCAGAGTATCTAGTGAGAGCCCCTGCTATATTTGTTCACACTATTTCTGTCATCCTCCTGTGCTTACAAAGACAGCTTAATAATCAAACAACAGAAAAAGAGACCAAGGGGTTTTAACTTCATGAGTTCAGTGCATCCAGAACTATGTGACTGCTTTCATCACTCTCCACTCTTCCCTGTCTCCCTGGCTTTCCTGTTACATTTCCACAAAGACGTCTAACATTGTGACTGTTCTGGCCCACTCGTCTCCATTCTGTTCATGGGCCACCCTTTCCCTTAGCTCCACCCAACCCACTCCCAACCAGCATACCAAGATACCAAGTTCCTGCTTCCTTGTATTCATTTTGTTAAGTTAGCTGTTCAAAGGAATCACACCATTAGAATTCTCTGCTACATGGGGCCGGGAGTTTGGCCTAGTGGTTAAAGTGCTTGTCTAGCATGCATGAAGACCTGGGTTCGATTCCTTGGTACCACATACATAGGAAAAAGCTGGAAGTGGTGCTGAGGCTCAAGAGGTAGAGATCTAGCCTTGAGAAAGTCCAAGGACAGTGCTCAGGCCCTGAGCTCAAGCCCAGGACTGGCAAAAAAAAAAAAAAATTCTCTGCTGCAAATACTGTACTTTAGTGAATGTTTGTGTTTACATGTGTGTGATTCTGTATGTGCTCATTCATGCATTTATATTCATTTTATATTGATCCTAGGGCTTGAATTTAGGGCCTGAGCAATGTTCTTGGGCTTTCCTTAAGGCTAGTGCTCTACCACTTGAGCCACAGCACCACTTCTAGTTTTTTTTATGTGTGCAGTACCGAGGAATCTAACTAAGGTTTCATGTATGCTAGGCAAGCACTCTACCACTAGGTCAAATTCCTGGCCCTGGAGTCACAGTTTTTTTGGTGGTTAATTGAAGATAAGAATCTCATAGGGAAGTGGTGCTGTTGGCTTAAAGCAGTAGAGCACTAGCCTTGAGCTGAAGGTGTGGTGTTAGCCTGGGTAAAAATTTAATGCCCTGCTAAAGTAGTTAAAGAAGAAGAAGAAGAAGAAAAAGGTTGGGAATGTGCCTTTAGTAATTAGATGTTTGCCTAGCAAGCTAGAAGTCCTGAATGCAGGCCCAGATTTCAAGCCCCATGATCGACAAAAAAGTAAAAAAAGTAATGTCCTTGGGGCTGGAAGTTTGGCCTAGTGGTAGAGTGCTTGTCTAGAGATGCATGAAGACCCGGGTTCGATTCCTTGGTACCACATACATAGAAAAAAGAAACAAGTCAGAGGGCCAGGAGTTTGGCCTAGGGGTAAAGTGCTTGCCTAACATGCACAAAGACTTGGGTTCGATTCCTCAGTACTACATATATAGAAAAGGCTGGAAGTGGTGCTGTGGCTCAAGTGGTGGAGCTCTGGCCTTGAGAAAGCCCAACAAGCCTGTCATCCTATCTACTCAGGAGGCTGAGATCCAAGGATTGTGGTTGAAAGCCAGCTTAGGCAGGAAAGTCTGTGAAACTCATTTTCAATTAACTACCAGAAAACCAGAAGTGGTGCTGTGGCTCAAAGTAGTAGAATACTAGCCCTGATCTCGTGAGCTAGCGAGCTCAGGGCCAGAACCCAGGTCTTGGAGCTCAAGCCCCACTTCTGACAACAACAACAACAAAAAGAATTTCATGGGATTTCTTGCCTGGGTGGCTTCCAATCGTGATTCTCAGATCTCAGCCTCCTGAGTTCCCCTGTCTCCAGCCATCTATTTTCTTGCAAATGACATAGATTAGTTTTCCAGATGGAGAACCTTCTTCATACTCACTTTTGGAAACCAGGGGCCCCCCCTCTACCCCTAGGCTGTTGATTTCTTGTGTGACAGCCACTCTTTGGCGGCCTAGGAGAAGCTGGCTCTTGGGCTGTCAAGACAGATGAAGAACTCTGCCAACTCAGAGCCAAGTACAAAGGCTTTACATGCATGAAGAAACCATTGGCAACATAGACCCCAGGGGAGTGGCTTCATGTTAGAGTTGACAGCTGGGCTTCCAGTGTCTGGAGGTATTTCTCAGAGAGCCTCCAAGAAATGTCCGCTCTTAGCTAGGTACAGGCGGCTCACGGCTGTTGTTGGTGAGGGGTAGGGAGGGTCTAAAAAAACAGGAGAGGGTCCTAGCATCTTATCTGGTCCCCTCCTAGCAACTCATGGAAGCAAAGATCTCCTTTCCCAGAACCCTGCAGCCTCCAGACGTCCTAACTCTGCAGGATGCTGTGGCTGAAGAGACGAGGCCAGTGCTGTCACTGGCTCAGCCAGTGTGTGACCTTGGGCAGAGTCATGCTTCCTCCACCAGCTATCTCTGCTAGGAGCTCGTGGTTCAGATATATGTTTCCAGATGGGCAGGATGAGTAAGAGGAAAGGACTGACGCTTGGTAAGCTCCTTGACAGAAGTCCATGGTCATCTTTTTAAACATGCTCTACTAAAAACATGAAACATTTTTATTTTGAAAAAAAATATTATTAAGTAGCTGTACAAAGTATTTATGTTTTTTGAGGCAAGGTCTTGGTATGGAGTCAAGCTGGTATATTGAACACCTGTCTTAGACTTTATAGAGCTAGAATTATAGGCATGAACTATCATGTGTGTTTTAGAAGGGACTCAAAGCTCAATATAGTTTATCTCTTGGTGGGTGTGGAGTGAGTAACAGTCCTGGGGGGGGCAGATTCAAACATTTCTTTTGTTGTTGTTGGTGGTGATGATTGCTGTGAGGCTTGAACTTAGGGCCTGGATACTGTCCCTGAGTTTTTCTGTTCCAGGGTTAGCACTCTATCACTTGAACCACCAAGGGTGCAGGTGTTCTTACATACAATGGCATACTCTTTGAATATAATACGCACATAACCCATGCATACCCTCCTGTATGTTTTTAGTCATCTTTAGGTTACTTATAATACCTAAATACAATATACAGGGCATGGAAATAGCTATTGTACTGTATTTCTCTGTGAATAATGAAAAAAAAGTCTATACTTGTTCAGAACAGATAGAGTTTTTTTTTTTTGTGTGTGTGTATTGTCCATTGATGATTGGATCTTGCAAATGCAGAACCCACAGATATGGAAAGATGAAAGACCTGGAAGTGAGTGGGGCCTTTCTATAGCCTCCTAGGGGACCATTCTTCCCTCCAGTCCCAGGTTCTTCCTTCTCCTCCTTCTCCTCGTCCTCCTCCTCCTCTTCTTCCTCCTCACAGAGGATGGGTGTGGGATGGGTAACATTCCTGGAGGGAGTGAATTCAGACTGTGGATAAGATTGTAGGTAGATGGCTGACTATAATTGTGCTGAATTATTAAATGTAGCTACGATATGGGATCAACCTAGATGCCCCTTAGTGGATGAATGGATCGAGAAAATGTGGTATAAGGGGCCAGGAGCATAGCTTAATGGTAGAGTGCTTGCCTAGTATGCATGAAGACCCTGGTTCAGTTCCTTGGTACCACATATACAGGAAAAGCTGGAAGTGGTGCTGTGGCTCAAGTGGCAGAACGCTAGCCTTGAGCAGTGCCCAGGCCTGGGGTTCAAGCCCTAGGACTAGCAAAAAAAAAAAAAAAAAAAAAAAAAAAAAGAAAGAAAGAAAGAAAGAAAGAAAGAAAAGGTGGTGTAGATACACCATAGAATTCTATGCTTCCATCAGAAAGAATGACATTGTCCCATTCATAAGGAAACGGAAAGACCCATTAGGTGAAGTAAGCCAGACACAAAGAAACATAGGCTGCATGGTTTCCCTCATTTGAAATAACTAGTATATGTCTATAAATCTACAAGTTAATCCAGTCGGTAATAAAAGACCAATAGTTACGCTTGGACGTGATTAGTTAAACAGCACTCTACGCATTCATGCAGTGAGAACAAAGGAGGACATTCTTAGGAGAGGATCACAATGGCTCAATAGCTATGTGCAAATGACCATAAAAATGATGCTTATCAAAATGAACTTCAAGAAATGGAAACACAAGTTTTTTTTGTTGTTGTTGTTGTTGTTGGTCATGGGGCTTGAACTCTGGGCCTGAGTGCTGTCCCCTAGCTCTTCAGCTCAAGGCTACTACCTGACCCCTTGAGAGACAGCACCACTTCCGGTTTTCTAGTGGTTAATTGGAGATAAGAGTCTCATGGTCTTTAGAGCCTGGGCTGGCTTTGAACTGAGATCCTCAGATCTCAGCATTCTGAGTAGCTAGGATTATAGGCATGAGACACTGAGCCCAACTGAGGTTTATTTTATTTTTTTGAATTGTCAGGGTAATGTATAGAGGGGTTACAGTTACATTTGCCAGGTAGTGGGTACATTACTTCTCACACACTGGTACCTCTTCTCATGTTTTTGTCTCCACTTCTCTCCCCCTATTCCCTCCCAGTCATCTTGGCTTATTTTCTTTGGTTTATTCCCTGTTGTTACTGTTTTTGATTTCTGTCCCCTTTGCCTTAAATATAAGTTTATCGGATGTGAGGAAGGGAAGCAGGAATCCCAGAAACACTAGGACAAAGGTGAACCAATTCAACAGTGATACTCACTAGACACTATGTTGGAAATGAACTTTGCAACTTGGTGAGGGGAAAGGGGATTGGAGTGGAAAAGGTGGGAGAAAATGAGGGAAGGGTTAACACCATTCAAAAAGAAATGTACTCATGGTCCAGGAGTTTGGCCTAGTGGTAGAGTGCTTGCCTAGCATGCATCAAAACCTGGGTTCGATTCCTCAGTGTCATATACATAGGAAAAAAGCCAGAAATGGTGCTGTGGTTCAAGTGGTAGAACTCTAGCCTTGAGAAAGTCCACACCCTGAGCTCAATCCCCAGGTCTGGCTGGGCAAGGAGGAGTGGGGAAGAAATGTACGGCTGACCTGACTTATGTAACTATAAACCCTCCGTACATCACCTTGATGATAAAATTTACATTAAAAAGAAATAAAAATCAAAAAGAACAAAAAAAAAGAGATCATTCTGGATTTCCTTTCTGCTTCAGAGATCAAGAACGTGGGCCAGTTTCTCAGGAGACGCCTGCAGTCCTTTCAGATCCTGGGACTTGGTTCCAAGGCAGCTGACAGGTGACTGGAGGCTGTCTGGGCCCCTCAGGTCCTTCTGCACAGGGCTATTTCCTTTCTGCCCCAGGGTGGGAGCATTTGACAGGGTTTCAGGAGCACAGCAGGGCCTTTGTGCCAGGCTGGCTGGCACCACCCCCGGGGCAGGCCCCTCCCCGCTGGCAGGCACAGCCTTTACCTGCCCGGCCTCTGCCACCTCTCACACCTCTCGGCTTGCAGCTCTGCCCGGGCGCCTCATTCTGCTTCCAGAGCAGCAGCTGCAGGGCAGCTCCCCAGCTCCCACCTATTGTAGGGGGGGGTTTCCTCCTTCTCTTGCCCGGGTCCAGGGCTGATCATTAACCGAGAGGCTGTGTAAGGAGCTTGCTTGAAGGGGTGGACAGGGAAGGATCTGCCACCCGCACGCCGCCATGGACAGCAGCACCTGGGGCCCCACGACCACCCCTGCCCCGATCCCCACCCACGAGCGCATCCGCAATGCCGCTGACATCTCTGTCATTGTCATCTACTTCTTGGTGGTGATGGCTGTGGGACTATGGGTATGTAGAGGGCCCCCCGGGATGCAGCGTGAGGGGGGGGTGTGGAGAGGGTCAGGGGTGTCAGGGAGAAGCTGTGGCCTGGCCGAGCTGTAAGGCATTCATGGGGTTTGTGGAGAGGAAGCCTTGGGAAAGCGGAGAGGAAGCAAAGGGTATGGGGTAAAGGAAGGATTTGTTATTATTATTATTATTGTTATTGTTGTTGTTGTTGTTGTAATTATTATTAGTTGTGGGGTTTTAACTCAGGGCCTGGGCACTGTCCCTGAGCTCTTTTTGCTTACTATGAGTAAAGCGGAGATAAACATCTTTGGGACTTTCCTGCCCAGGCTGGCTTTGAACCGACATCCTCACATCTCAGCCTCCTGTGTAGCTAGGATTACAGGCGTGAGCCTCGAGTGTCCAGCCAATGTGTTATTACTTTGGGGAGAGGTGAACAGATGGTTTAAGAGTGCCGAGGGGAGCCTGCCATGAAGGGGTTCTGGAGAAGGGGGACAGACCAACAGGCAGAAAATTGCCTACAGGGGAGAGAGAGGAAAGAGGGGCACAGATTTAACCTGCAGGGAAGGTCCCCTTGTTTCCTATCACAGAAACCCAGTTTCCCAGGTGAGAGAAGCAGCTGTACAGTCTCCAAGTCCCAGCCTTAGCCAGCTTATGAAGAATGCTGGGGGGTGGGGGCTGTCCCAGGGCCTGGAGTTAAATTAAAGATGAGGCAACTTGGGTGGAGTACTAGAAGTAGAAGAAAGACTTAAGGATGGCCAGGTGCTGGGAGGGGGGAGAGACAGAGAGAGAGAGAGAGAGAGAGAGAGAGAGAGAGAGAGAGAGAGAGAGAGAGAGAGAGAGAGAGAGAGAGAGAGAGAGAGAGAGAGAGAGGAAAGTATCCACATTTCCTTCTGTCTCCCTTGGGACTTGGGACATACCAAACCTGAGAAACTTGTTCTCATTCACTGGGGACTTAGAACGCTCATTAATGACAGATCGTGGCACACCCAACCACTAGAAAACAGGTGTGAATATTCCAGAGGTTATCATGGAGGAGAGAGCAGCAGGTAGACAGGTTGCTGGGATAGCCAGAGGTGCATTGAACTCTTGCCTTAGAGGAGAGGATGGGGGGGGGGGACTTTAACCCTTTCGTGGCCACGGAGCTTATTTTCAAGGATAAAATGCTATGGAGGTGTGGAAGTATTCGGCAGACTCTATCAGTATTCTCAGTTTTGTTTTTTTTTTGACATGGTCGAAAATGTCCATCTAGGAGCAAGACTATTTGCTGTGTGTGTGTGTGTGTGTGTGTGTGTGTGTGTGTGTGTGTGTGTGTCTATGTGGTCTTGAACTCAAGAGCTGGGCTTTGTTCTTGAGCTTTTGTGCTTGACTAGTTCTCTGCCACATGAGCCACAGTTCTACTTCTGGCTTTTTGGTGTTTCATGGGAGATAAGAGGCTCACAAACTTTTCTGCCTGGGCTGACTTTGAACCTTGGTTCTCAGATCTCAGCCTCTTGAATAGCTAGGATTATAGCCGTGAGCCACCAGGGTCCAGTAAGAGGACTTACATTTTATGATGAAGAGTCACTTTCTGCAGCCTCTGTTTACCCAAGTGTGAGTAGTCACTATTGCCTAGATTCTTAGGACTTGCCAAGGAAGTTACAAGAATTTTTAGAGATGGATTAAAAAAATCTTTTCTGAACTCTAGGAATTAAAATTCACAACCAACCAACCAACCAGCTACTATCATCAACAAAACTATTGTTGCCAGGCTCTGGTGGCTCATATTTGTCTTCAGTCTTAGCTATTTAGGAGGCTAAGATCTGAGGATTATAGTTCAAAGCCAGTCTGAAGAGAAAAGCTCATGAAATTCTTTTTTTTTAAATTGTAATGTATAGAGGGGGTACAGTTATATTCGCCAGGGTACATTACTTCTCACACATTGATACCCCTTCTCATGTTTTTGTCCCCATTTCCTTCCATCCACCCCTCCCAATATTCTTGTTTTCCCCCCTTCCCTTTCCTATTTCAAATAAACAAATAAACATATATACAATATGCAGGTAACAAAGTCAGATACTGTAACAATATGAGATTAACCACAGGGCAACAAAAGAGAAATAACAAAGTACATTAAGAACGACAATCACATAATATAGAGCTCTTGTTTCCATGTCCTGGGGATCCTTTCATTTAGCCTCATCCTATAGGGCCTTATGTATCTGGGTTTTGAGCTATTGTAATCCTCTGCTAGAAGAGTCCTAGGTTGGTACCAATTTATTACAAATGAGGGAAACCATTGAGCCTATGTTCCTATGAAGCCTGTGAAATTCTTACCTCCAATTAAATAATTGGTGTGACTAAAGTGGTAGAGTGCCAGCCTTGAGGAAAAGAAAGAAAGAAAGGAACAAGAAGAATGTGAGTCCCTAAGTTCAAGTCTGAGTACTAACACAAAAAATCGAAACAAAGAATGATTGTCATTTACCTCCAGGGTATGTTCTGGAGGCCGAATAACTGTTGTCAATTTAAGTAAAATGGGAAACATCAGTCAGCAGTCAGCATTGTCACACAACACCACAAGACAGGAAAGACAGGAGTGTGAGCCTCTATTTATTAGATGGAGAAGTTAAACCCTTATTATTTGCCTTAGATTTTGCAGTAGAGCTCAGGAATTATGACCCTTGGTTTTGTGTGTGTGCGCGCATGTGCGTGCGTGTGTGTGTGTGTGTGTGTGTGTGTGTGTGTGTGTGATAGGGGGCCTGGGTACTTCCCTGAACTCTTTTGCTCAAGGCTAGGGGTCTACCAGTTTGAGCCACAGTGCCACTTCCTGTTTTCTGGTGGTTCACTGGAGCTAAGAATGTCATGACTTTCCTGCCTGGGCTAACTTTGAACCAGGATTCTCAGATCTCAGCCTCCTGAATAGCTAGGATTACAGGTGTGAACTCCCAGAGCCCGGCTAACCCATGGTTTTCAATAACACCGGCTTTCTGCCACATTACTTCTTTTTTCATCCACTCCAGTTCATATGTCCTGGAGCCAAGTTACAAAGCCATCACTTGCTAACACATTTCCCGGACAATCTCTGATATTCTTACTTCTCTCAATCTCATTTTCATCTAAGCCTGTTGGTGCTTAATTTTTTTATGGTGTTTGCACTTTGGAAATATCTGTAAATCAGTATCACTTGTCTTGTTAAATGCTCCTTAATGAGCCTGCTAGGATTTGTTTATATCTGATCTTTCTCCATTAGCCAGTATTTCTTGACCTTGATTATTTAAATGTTGGATTTCTTCCAGTCAACAGTCCCCCCTTTTTTTGCTGTTGTTGTTGGGCTTGAACTCAGGGCCTGGACACCGTCTCTGAGCTCGTTGTTTTTTTTGTTGCCAGTCCTGGGCCTTGAACTCAGGGCCTGAGCACTGTCCTTGGGCTTTCTCAAGGCTAGAGCTCTACCACTTGAGCCACAGCACCATTTCTGGCTTTTTCTATGTATATGTGGTACCGAGGAATCAAACCTGAGTCTTTGTGCATGTTAGACAAGCACTCTACCACTAGGCCAAACTCCTGGATAAGCTTGTGTTTTTGTTGGTCGTGGGGCTAGAACTCTGGGCCTGGGCACTGTCCCTGAGCTCTTCAGCAAAAGGCTACCACCCTACCACTGGAGCCACAGTGCCACTTCCAGTTTTCTAGTGGTTAACCAGAGATAAGAGTCTCACAGACTTCAGTGCCTGGGCTGGCTCTGAACCACAATCCTCAGATCTCAGCCTCTTGAGTAGCTAGGATTACAGACGTGAGTCATTGGTGTCCAGCAACAGTCCTTTTTCTTTCTTTTTTTGGGTGCTAGTACTAGGGCTTGAACACAGGGCTTTGTGTTCTCACTAGATTTTTTTTTTTTTACTCAAGGCTGGTGCTCTACCATTTGAGCTATAGCTCCATTGCTGGCGTTTTGCTGGTTATTTGGAGATAAGATTCTCTTACATTTGTCTGCTCATCCTGGTTTCAAACTGCAATCCTCAGATCTCAGCCTCCTGAATAGCTAGGATTATAGGTGTGTGCTACTGGACTCCTCCTTATTTTCTCTTCTTCCTCCTCCTTCTCCTTCTTCCTCTTCCCCTTCCTCTCCTCCTCCTTCTTCTTCCTCCTCTTCTTCTTCCTCTCTCTCTCCTCCTCCTCCTCCTCCTCCTCCTCCATCTCCTCCTCCTCCTCCTCCTCTTCCTCCTCCATCTCCTCCTCCTCCTTCTCCTGCTACCCTCCTCTTGCTCCTGCTTTTCCTCCTCCTTCTTCTTGCCTGATCCTGGACTTGAGCTCAGGGCCTCGGCTTTGTCCTTGAACTTTTTCCCCCTCAACATTAGTGTTCTGTCACTCTATTATAACTCTACTTCTGACTTTTTGGTGGCTAACTGGAGATAAGAGTATCGCTTTCCTTCCAGGACTGGCTTGGAATTGGGATTCTCAGATCTCACCCCCCAGAGTAGCTAGGATTACAGGTGTGAGCTACCAGCGTCTGGCCCGAACTTATTCTTGCTGAGGTATTTCATTAAGCTCTCTTGTAATCTCCTTATGATAGGAGTTGTTTAAAACTCTTGACATGGTCCAAGTCTGACCCACAGTTTTTGGATGTCTCACAGGCTTAAAAAAGTTTTTTTTTTTTTAACACCAACAAAATAAAACGAATAGTAAATATGTAGCAGAGATTTTTTTTTATATCCCACAAAAACGAAAGTATTTCCCATGAGATCCCTTTTCTTGAGGCCCAGATGAATACGGTAAAATCAATATGAACATTGAATTGCTTCTAGGGGACACTGACCTTTCCCTTTGCAAGTGACTGTCAGGACCAGAGAGAGAGTGACCAGAAGGCATTCAGATGAATCAATGTCAGAGCTGGGATTCAAACTGAAGCCTTAGGAGGCCAAGGAAGCTGCTCTTTTTTTTGGGGGGGGGGTTCATAGGGCCTGGACTCTGGGTCTGGGCACTGTCCCTGAACTCTTCAGCTCAAAGCTACCACCCTACCCCTGGAGCCACAGCACCACTTCTGGTTTTCTGGTGATTAATTGGAGATAAGAACCTCATGGACTTTTTAGTGTCTGGGCTGGCTTTGAACTGTGATCCTCAGATCTCAGCCTCCTGAATAGCTAGGATTACAGGTGTGAGCCACCGGTGCCGGCTCTCTCACTTTATATATTGGAAGTCAATGACCATACCAGAGTCTTCTCCAGGCCTAATCTCTTTCTTAACCTGTTTTTCATTTAAACAGAGTTTTGAAATTCTTTCCTTTAGCTCCATTACATTGCTCGCTTTTCCTTCCTTCCTTCCTTCCTTCCTTCCTTCCTTCCTTCCTTCCTTCCTTCCTTCCTTTCTATTTTTTGGCCAGTACTGGAGCTTGAACTGAGGGCCTGGGCAATGGCCTTGGGCTTTTTCAGGGCTAATCTATACCGCTTGAGCCTCAGCACCACTTCTGGCCTTTTCTATTTGTTTTTATTTTTTATTTTTATTTTTGCCAGTCCTTGGCCTTAAACTCAGGGCATGGGCACTGTCCTTGGGCTTTCTCAAGGCTAGTGCTTTACCACTTGAGCCACAGCACCACTTCTGGCTTTTTTCTACGCATATCCTTAAACATTTCTGTTCAAGGCTAGCATTCTACCATTTTGAACTAGAGCTCTACTTCCAGTTTTCTGGTGGCTCATTGGAGAGAGGAGTCTCATGGACTTTCCTGACAGAGCTGACTTCAAACCTTGATCCTCAGGTCTTAGTCTTGTAAGTAACTAGGGTTCTAGACCTGAGCTGCCAGCACCCAGCCTTGAGCTTCTTTCCCGAATGATTCCAGCTCCACGCTCCAAACTCTGCTGTTCCATCTTTCCCCAAGTTTTACATTACTGAGATCAGCTGAGAAATATTTGCATATGGGTCCTTAGCATATTTTTTTCTGTGTTTCCAACCATGTCTGGTATTAATCAACCTTCTTGGACTTTGGAATGACCTTTCCACTGCCAACTACTGGAGACCGACTTCTTAGGGTTTCTGTTTCTTCTCTAACTACCTTGTCTACTTCTTGGATGTTTTGGTCATCTTGCTATTCCCAGGAAAACTATTACAGAGCCTTCAGAATACACCCTGAGGGAGGGACAAGTCTGCTAGGCATTCAGAAAGTGCTGAGCTATGCTCTCCCTGCACTTTCTAGGACTCAAGGGTACCTAGCAGATCTGTTGATTGATTGTGTGCAGAAAGGTTCTGCTTTGTGAGGGAATATGTCTAATAGCGCTTTGCAATCTGAACTCTAGCAGATCTGCTACCTGTTGCAGATACAGTTTGCTGAATGAGACATTGTAACTGCCTGGAATGTCACCACTGGCTTCTGTGGTCCCTTTGGAAAATACACACACCACTGATAGGGTCATATTACCAGTGTCTTTCAAGAACCTTCTTGAGTGCCTGCTAATGACAAATGTAGTCAATTGCTAAAGAATAGTTAGTGACAAAGAGAGGGGAAGAAGACAGGAGAACTAAGGCAGAGACCTCGTCCCATTTGGTCCTGGAGCACTGAGCCTGGGCCTGAGTATGGCTTAGATCAGGAGTAAAGTGCAGGCTGATTGGCTACAATTCCATAGGCGCCATGAGAAGTTTTGGTCATCATGTGTTGATGACCAGATTTTCAGTGGCTCCCTGTGGCCTATGAAAACAGCCTGCACTTTTATTTGTAGCTTAGTATTAAAGGTTCTGCATGCAGTGTCACTTCTCTGCCTCTTCACTCTTGTGTGACTGCCAGTTCCAGTGGCTGACATTCTACCAACACTCTTATATTAGTTATAATCAATTGCGGAGTAAGGATTCCTGCAAGTTCCTACTATATTCTTAGGATAAAAATTTTGAATTGGGGTTGGAATGTCTGCTCCTTTAAGTGATATTTATATAAGCCCTTTGCATTCTTATGGTATTTTTCACTTTTTGTTTTGTTTTGTACCAGGGCTTGAACTCAGGGCCTGAGTGCTGTCCCCTAGCCTTTCCTCTCAAGACTAGTACTCTCTACAACCTAAGCCACAGCTCCACTTCCAGATTTTTGGTGGCTAATTGGAGATAAGAGTCTCACTGATGGGCTGGGAGCACAGCCTAGTGCATGCACGAAGACCTGGGTTAGATTCCTTGGTACCACATATACAGAAAAGAACAAAAGCTGGAAGTGGTGCTGTGGCTCAAGTGGCAGAGTGCTAGTCTTGACCAAAAAGTGTCCAAGGACAGTGCCCAAGCCCTGAGTCAAGCTCTAGGACTGGCCAAAAAAAAGTTTCCTTGACTTTCCTGCCTGGGCTATCTTTAATCCCAACCCTCAGATCTCAGCCTTTTGAGCAGATATGATTACAGGCATGAGAAAAATAGCACCTAGCCATTTTCATGTTTTTTTTTTTTATGTCAGCTTTGTTGAGATATAATTTACCTACCATCTAGCATTTTTTTGAGGGGGTGGTACTGGATATTGCACCCAGGACCTTATCCATGGTAGTCTTATGCTCAACCATTCGAGCCATGCTACCAAGCCCTTCTGTTTTTCCATTTGCTTCTCAGCTAGGCTTTTGCTCATGTGACCTAGGAATGGCTTCAAATTCTCAAACCTCTTGGCTCTGCCTTTCAATACCTGGGATTACATCCAGCACCATCTAATACCTTTAAAAATATGTTATTTCATTAGGTTCTTTGATATGCTTATAGTTCATTTCCACTGTGAACAAACAGAACGAGGTGAAATGACTGACTTAAAGCCCCACAGTCAGCCAATCACACTGCCAGCTGTCCCGCAAACTGTTCAAGATTCCTGAAGCTCAGGTTCCTTGTGGGCTTCTGCCTCCTGGAGCTGATTATTGTGGAATCTTCAGGGAAATGAAGACATTCAAATGTTTCAGAAAACAAGAGTGGGTTACAGAAAGTACCAGTGGGTGAGGAGGTGTGTCCTTTTGCCTGGCAAGGTCACTTTTCTGGTTTTCTATTAAAATTTTGATTCTTTCTTCCTCAGGCTATGTTTTCCACTAACCGAGGAACAGTTGGAGGTTTCTTCTTGGCAGGCCGCAGTATGGTTTGGTGGCCGGTAAGTTTTTGTTTTGGAGATGTTGTTTGTTTGACTCTGAGACTTCCTTTAGGGATTCATTTTCTTCTTGGCATTGGGTGGTGATGATTTTTTCTTCTCACCTGGACACTTGAAAACGGAGGTGCTCAGCAGGTCTCTAGTGCACCCTTCCCTTCTTTTTCTTTCTTCCTTTCTTTTCTTTTGTTTTTGTGGGTCATGGGGCTTGAACTCAGCTTGGGTGCTGTCCCTGAGCTCTTCAGCTCAAGGCTACAGCACTACCCTTGAGCCAAGCCCCACTTCCCGTCTTCTTCTAGAATTAATTTAATTGGAGATAAAAGTCGCAGGCCCTTTTGTACCCACACTGGCTTTGAACCTTGATCCTCAGATCTCAGCCTTCTGAGTAGCTATCGCATGAGTCATTGTGCCTGGTTCTTTTTTCTTTTAATATTTTAAATATACCCTTCTTGAAGTAAAGATTTTTTTGTTTCATTTTATTTAGTCTAATTTTACTTGGCATAATTTCTGACCTATAACTAAAGACATTTTATTAAAAATGAGCAAGATAATTAAAAATAAGATACATCATTTAAAAATTTCTAAATGCTTAGAAAGTGAAAAATATGCTTTGAAATAACCCATGACCCAGAGAGAAAAGTTCTTAAGGGGAACTGAAGAAATTCACTGAGCTGAATAAACATGATCATATACACAAATTAAAAATATCATGTGCAGCTAAAGCAGTACTAAGATGGTAATCTGTAGCAATATATGCTTATTTTAGAAATTTCAGCTATTCTCAGTAGAGAATAGCTCCAAATAATATTTTTTTAAACCAAAATTTATTGTAAAGGTGATATACAGAGGGGTTATGGTTACTTAAGTCAGGTATTGAGTTATTTCTTTTTGAACAGTGCTACCTCTTTTCTCATTTTCTCCTTTTCTCTCTCTCCTACATCCTTAATTTATTATATTAACCTGTGGATAAATAAAGTTTAAACTCATTGAGAGGAGAAATAAAGACAAAGTGGGCGAGATAGGAGAAACAAAAAGAACAATTTTGAATGAATCTGATTTTCCATTTAGGCAGACATTGATGGCTCATGCCTGTAATCATTTCTATTTAGGAGGCAGAGAGTTGAGGATCAAGGTTGCAAGCTAGCCAGAGCAGAAAAGTCAGAGAGACTTCATTTCTAATTAGCCTGCAAAAAGTCATGGCTCAAGAAGTAGAGTACCAGTTGTGAGCAAAGAAGGCTGAGTGAGATCCTGAACAAGATCCTGAGTTTAAATCATGGTATGTTAAAAAAAAAAAAAAGGATTGAAATTTACATTTTAAAAGTTTTTTTTTTCTAGTCCTGGGGCTTGAACTCAGAGCCTAGGCACTGTCCTTGAGCTTTCTCAAGGCTTGTGCTTTACCATTTAAGCCACAGTACCATTTCTGGCCTTTTCTGTGTATATGGTACCAAGGAATCAAACCCAGGGCTTCGTGCATGTTAGGCCACATTCCTGGCCTGTGAAGATATCTTTTGGTTTTTTTAGAAAGGGAAAACTCAGGACCTTGTACTTACTAGGCAGGCACTCTATTAATCCATTCCTCTAGTCCTTCCTCCCCCCACCCTTTTTTTTTTCAGATAGGGTCTTGTGTTTTTTTCTGAGCTGGCCTCAAACCACCAGATTCCTGATTTTTGCCTCTTGAACTGCTGGGATTACAGGCATAAGTCACCAATGCTAAACTAGGATTCATCCAAAATTTTTTCAAACTATGATTTCCTGATTGCATCTTTCCAAGTATCTAGGATTACAGAGATGAGTCATTATTAGTGTCTGGCTCCTTCATGCTTTACATTTTTTTTTGGCCAGTATTGGGGTTTGAACTCAGGATCTGGATCCTATTGCTGAGCTTTTGTGCATAAGGCTACTGCTCTAACATTTGAGCTACAGCTCCACTTCCAGCTGGTTTTTTTGGTGCTCAACTGGAGGAGATAAGAGTCTCAAGGACATTTCTACCTGGCTGGCTTTCACCAGCAATCCTCCGATCTCAGCTTCCTGAGTAGTGGGGATTCCAGGCATGAACCACCAGTGCCCAGGCATCATGTTCTATTCTTAAATTAGCCAAGAGTACAGAGTTGATGCTGAGGGGATGGTGGTGAGGCCCTCATGAAGGTCTTCTGTCACACCTGGATGGCCTCCTTTCAGTTCTGTGTCAGGCTCTGGACTTGGTTACTTTCCTGACCACAGAAACTGAGGATCCAGCTCCCATCTTAAAGTTCAAGGTAACTGGGGGAGTCTAGAGCTATGCCACTGATATTATAGCCACTAGCACCACGGGCTATTTAAAACAAAGTTAAAGTTGGGCACTAGTGGCTCATGTCTATAATCCTAGCTACTCAGGAGGCTGAGATTGGAGGATCAGACAGAAAAGTCCCCACGAGACACTTATCTCTAATTAACCAGTCAAAGCGGTAGAGCACTAGCCTTGAGCTAAAGAGCTTAGGGACAGCGTCCAGGCCCTGAGTTCAGTTCCCACAATTAACAAGAAATAAACAGATAAATACAACAAAGTTAAAATTACAGAAAATACAAAGGAAAACTGCCTTCCTCGAACACATAGCCACATTTCATGTGCTTACGAGCTATTTGTGGATAGTGGGCAGTGCAGATCTAGAATGTTTCTTTATTGTGGTTTGATTGCACAGGGCTACTGTATGGATTTGAGATGTAAAATGATCATGAATTAGTGGATGGGAGATTTGATGACTTAGAATGGAACAGGACCTTGCCATTTTGTTATAGCTTTTAAGGTTTAAATTTATTTATTACTTTTTATTTTGTACTTATACTGTGGCTTGAACTCAGGGCTTGAGCACGGTCCTTTAGCTTTTCCTCTCAAGGCTGGTGCTTTATCACTTGAGCCCTGTCTCCACTTCTAACTTTTTGCTCATTAATTGAAAGTAAGAGTCTCACAAATTTTCCTGCCCGGGCTGGTTTTGAACTGTGATCCTTAGATCTCAGCCTCCTGAGTAGCTAGGATTATAAGCATGAGCTGCTGTCACCCAGTTTACTTTATTTTGAAAGGAGAGCATCCAATCTAATGCTTCAGTGCCCTCCTGTAACATCTAACACTTCAGTTTGTACTGAACCTCCTTTTCTCCTCCTTATCCCACAATAAGAAATAGGACTTTCAAGATAAATCATTGCATTTTCAGATAACTATGCTTCCTTCTATTGACTATAATCAAGCTGAAATTATATCTCTGTGTAAAAATTTAAGGCTGACTCACTAGGGGGAGAGGGAAGGCTGAATGCCTAATCTCTGGGTTCTGAGGGAAGAGATATGGGGTATTATCATCCTTAGGAGATTTGTCTGTTACACAAGCTCTGAGAATACATTGCAACTTTTTTTTCAATTTTTATTTTTGCCAGTCCTAAGGTTTGAACTCAGGGCCTGGACACAATCACTGAGTTTTTTCTTTTTCTTTCTTTCTTTCTTTTTTTTTTTTTTCTTCCCTCAAGGCTAGCATTCTCCTACTTGAGCCACAGCTCCACTTTTGGACTTTGTTGTTGTTGTTGGTTGTGGGGTTTGAATTCTGGGCCTGGGCATGGTCCCTGAGCTCTTCAGCTCAAGGCTACCACCCTATCCCTTGAGCCACAGTGCCACTTCTGGTTTTCTAGTGGCTTATTGGAGATAAGAATCTCATGGACTTTAGTGCCTGGGCTGGCTTTGCACTGCGATCCTCAGATCTCAGCCTCCTGAATACCTAGGATTACAGGCGTGAGCCACCATGCCCAGCCAGTTTTGGAGTTTTGATGGTCAATTGGAGATAAGAGTCTCATGGACTTTCCTGCCCAGGCTGGCTTTGAACTCTGGTCCTCAGATCTCAGCGTCCTGATAGGCGAGGATTACAGGTGTGAGCCACTGGCACCGGACAACACATTACAACATGGCCATCAGTGCTGTCTTTCTTCTGGTTAGTGCCTGAGTCTGGCTGGCCATTGAGGGTTGGTTGATGAGAGAGATTAGCATTACATGAGCAGGTTGGGCTCAGTGGTTTAATGGGGTTTCCAATGGGTTTATTTTCCTTTATGCATGGCTCAGGATTGGATTATTCTAATCAATAGAAAAACAGGCTACTATTCTTCTTTCATGCAGAAGTTACTGCTTCCTTAATGAAGGTGACATTTGATGCTTCTTTTGCCAGAGATAGTTTGTCATTATATAAATGGGTTCTGAAGCTTGACCAGGTCTCCGAACCACAGAACATAAGAATACTAGACATGGTTCAGTGTCTGGCCAGCAGCTAGGCAATGGACTGCCAAGAAATGAGAGGGGGATGTTTCCTTTAAGTTGCCAAGGCAACTTCCCCAGCACAACTCTTTGTGGTACACGGCACTTAGCAGCCTTCAGTGATGGTACCTGAAACCATGACCATCGAGCTGTGTGGATTTAACTTTCAGATTGATTGATCATGTGAATAAATTAACACAGTTTATAGGAGTGATCTATTTATACCACTGCAAAATCATTAATTCCAGCTATACACCGTCCACATTTTAAAATGAAACAATCATTTACAGTAATATAAATGGATAAGTAGATATATACACGGAAGTTATGTTAATTTTTTTCCTTCCTTCACTTTCCTTCCTTCCTTCCTTCCTTCCTTCCTTCCTTCCTTCCTTCCTTCTCTCCCTCCCCCCCCTCTTTGTTTCAGCGCACTTTTGTTTGGCTATCAATGCTATGGATTGATGCTCTAACATTTGTGTCATACCACCACTTCCAGGTTTGTTTGTTTTTTTCTGGTTAATGGGAGAAAAGAGTCCCATGGACTTTTCTGCCTGGGCTAGCATTGAATCTCAATCTTCAGATCTTTAGATATTGGAATAGCTAGGATTATATATGTGAACCACCAGAGCTCACCTGGGACGCTCTCTCTCTCTCTCTCTCTCTCTCTCTCTCTCTCTCTCTCTCTCTCTCTCTCTCTCTCTCTCTCTCTCTCTCATTTTTTTGGGCCAGTTCTGGGTCTTAAACTCAGGGCCTGAGCACTGTCCTTGGGCTTTCTCAAGGGTAGCACTCTACCACTTGAGCCACAACACCACTTCTGGCTTTTTCTATTATGTAATACCAAGGAACTGAACCCAGGTCTTTGTGTACTCTATCACTAGGCCAAACTCCCGCCCCTCCCTCTTTCTTTCTTTCTTTCTTTCTTTCTTTCTTTCTTTCTTTCTTTCTTTCTTTCTTTCTTTCTTTCTTTCTTTCTTGATTGTGGGGCTTGAACTCAGAGCCTGAGCACTGTCCTTACTCTACTACTTGAGCCACAGCACCATTTCCAGTTTTTGAGTGGTTAATTGGACTTTTCTGCCCAGGATGTCTTTGAACCATGATCCTCAGATCACAGCCTCCTGAGTAACTAGAATTACAGGTGTGACACAGTGGGGATTTCTTATAACCAAGCAGTGGCATTCTACAGGACAAACAGCAATGTTTCTTTTCTATTTTGTTGGTCTGCATTATTTATTTATTTATTTTTATTGTCGGGGTGATGTATAGTGGGGTTACAGTTACATTCATCAGGTAGTGGGTGCTGTTTCCTTCAAAATAAATTTTCTCCATGTGATATGTCTTTCTGGTAGTGAGTATCTTAGACACAATCAAGTGTGTTTGTATTTACTGGAGCTGGAACTCCTATTCGCTTGGCTGTTTTGTGTTTATTTTTATTCTTCACAGCTGGTGCTCTAGCACTTGAGCCATGCGGTTAGTCTAGTTCTTGGCTGGCTAATGGGAGATGAGTCTCCAGTCTGCCTGGATTGGCTTTAGAAGCTCAAGTCTCGGATCTCAGCCTTCAGAGTGGCTAGAATTACAAGTAGCATCATCAGCTCTTAACCCAATGGCTTCCAGGGGAAGGGGGAGTAGACAGACAGATAAACTTCCAGAAGAGAGTTCCAGGGAATTTAGGGGAAGGTAGAAAGTTCTGGAGAGAGCTTTGACAGAGGAGAGAGGTTGGAGGCAGTAGTCAGTCCCTGATTTTCTTTTGCGGGGGTGGGGGGTGGGGGGGATTGTGCTCTGGTGAAAATCCAGGAGCTCAGGAAAAAAGCCTTGTTCCTAAAGTTAGTGAGCCTTAAAGACAGAGGTTATACCTTAGACAAAAGTGAGGAACAATCTGTGGGTCAGAAGAGGGGCTCTGGGGCTGAAATTTTAAGAGTAATGAACTTTTGGCAATAGTCTCAGTTGAGTTTGAGTCAAGGCAACTCCACCAGCTGACTCACCTGCAACGACAACATGCCACTGACGTAACAGAGCAATGGTGTGGGGGTCAGGATTTTCCTTGTCTGTGGCTCTGTGGTTTGGCTCCTTGTACTGATTGCTGTTGGAGTGTCAGAGGACAATGGGAGAGCAGGAAGTTCACAGCCCAGCCCTGCAGAGGGGATTTCCCCGCTCTTTGGCAGCAGAAGTAACTTAAGAAGCCAGGACTCAATCACACATGCAGCTCAGGCCAGAGGAGGGCCGGGCTTTGAGAAGGGAATCTGGTGATATTTTCACCTTGGCAGAGTTGGCTCCATAGCAATGTGAGCTTCCACAGGGCTGAGCCAACCCACCCATAATCCCCTGGGACTCAGAAGCAAGCGTTCCAGAGGGAGAAGAGTGAGAAGTATGCAAAGAGCCAAAGGATTTGGCCTTGCCCACTTTGTGACACTGGGATAATTCATTCAACCTCTCTGAAACTCAAGAGCAGCTCTTCTGTAATGGGAAATAGTCAGAGGAGGAAATGACCAAGGCTCTTTTCAGAACTAAAGTTCCTAGATTCTAGGTGGCAGGGCAGAGGTACAAACACAGAAATGAATACAGCCATGCTACCTACTCAGTCTCTTACCAGCAAGGATCTTGAAGAAATCATGGACCAAATGTGGTTATTTATACCTAGAATCCCCACACTCAGGATGCTGAAGTAGGAAGATCAAAGGAGCTACAGAGAGTCTCAAACAAAACAAAACACAATGCAACAAAGTATAACACAACTGGAACAGCTGTGTTCCAGTTGGAACAACAACTGGAACGACAGCTGGAAGTACTTTTTTTCCCCTTATTACCAAACAATTATCTGAAAACAACATATTGCTGTGGTTTAAGATTCCGCGCCCCCCAGCCCTGAGATTTGAACTCAGGGCCTGGGCACTGTCCTTGAGCTTTCTCAAGGCTAATGCTCTACCACTTGAGCCACAGCACCACTTCTGGCCTTTTCTATGTATGTGGTACCAAGGAATCAAACCCAGGGCTCCATGCATGCTAAGCAAGCACTCTACCACTAGGCCACACTCTCAGCCTGTAGTGGTAGCCTTTACTCTCTATTCAACTGTGCCGATAGGGTATAAAAATATCCACAGGAAGCGGATGAATATGGTTTGTCTTCTGATCAAATGTTATCTGCAAAAACCAGATATTTTTGTTTTGTTCTGTTTTTGGTGCTGGTCCTAAGGCTTGAACTCAGGATCAGGGCATGATTCCTGAACTTTTTTTCCCCTCAAGTCTAGCCACTCTATCCCTTGAGCCCACAGCCTCACATATGGCTTTTTGGTAGTCCATTGGAGGTAAGAACCTCAAGGACTTTCTTGCCCTAGCTGGCTTTGAATCTTCATCCTCACATCTCAGCTTCTTGAGTAGCTAGGACTGCAGGCATGAGCTACTGGTACCTGGCAGATTTTTTGTTGTTGTTGTTTGATTTTTTTTAACTTGTTTTATTTTGATGTTTCTGTGCAGGTACTGGGGCTGGAACTCTGGGCCTGCACATAGTCCCTTATTTTTGTTTTGCTCAAGCTTGTACTCTAACACTTGAGCTACAGCTCCACTTCCAGCTTTCTGCTAGTTAGCTGGAAATCAGACTGGATAAACTTTCCTGCCTAGACTGGCTTTGAACTGTGGTCCTCAGATCTAAGTCTCTGGAATAGCTAAGACTGCACGTGTGAGGCATGGATGCCTGGCAGATTTGTTGATATGAAGATACATGTTCAGTCTCAGAGCAGGAAACTCAGATTTCTTCTCCTTCCTCCTCCTCCTCCTCCTTCTTCTTTCTTCTTCCTCTTCTTCTTCTTCTTCTTCTTCTTCTTCTTCTTCTTCTTCTTCTTCTTCTTCTTCTTCCTCTTCCTCTTCCTCTTCCTCTTCCTCTTCCTCTTCTTCTTCTTCTTCTTCTTCTTCTTCTTCTTCTTCTTCTTCTTCTTCTTCTTCTTTTTCTTCTTCTTCTTTCTTTTTGCTTTCAAATGGAACCTTTTGAAAGACAGTCACACCCCTTACCTGATTGAAGGCTCAGTGTTCTAGCTGCTAAGTACAGTAAAGAGGATGATAACTAACTTGATAGCCTGCTCAAGTACAAAGATACAGACAGAGCTGGGACTCTCTCTGCTCTTCTGATTGTTTAGGTCTCTTTCTTTTCCTTCTTCAAAATGGAAATGTATGAGGTTAATAGGTGTAGCTTAAAGATTAAGAAGAAAATCAAGAACTTCTTTATTATTTATGGATGTTCAGAAACCCGAATGAAAATGATTCTTTTTTTTTTTTTTGCCAGTCCTGGGCTTGAGCTCAGGGCCTGAGCATTGTCCTTGGACTTTCTCAAGGCTAGAGCTCTACCACTTGAGCCTCAGCACCACTTCCGGCTTTTTTCTACATGTGGTACCGAGGAATCGAACCCGGGTCTTCATGCATGCTAGGCAAGCACTTTAACCACTAGGCCAAACTCCCGGCCTGAAAATAATTCTTGAGTGAATAGGCAGCTTCTCAAAGTTTGAAAATGAATCTTGAGGTTTTTTTTAAAAAAATTATTCTCATTATTTGCCAATCATGGGGCCTGAACTCAGAGCCTAGGCAGTGTCTCCGAGCTTCTTTTACTCAGGCTAGAGCTCTACCACTTAAGCCACAACCCCACTTCTGTTTTTGTTTTTTCTTTCTGTTTCTGTGGTACTGAGGAATTGAACCAGAGCTTCATGCATGCTAGGCAAGCACTCTACCAGTAAGCCTTATTCCCAGCCCTAATCTTGAGTTTTAAAACCTAAAGAACTGGCCAGGGACCTGTGACTCATGCCTATAATCCTAGCTACACAGGACGCTGGGATCTGAGGACTGTGATTTGGAGGCAACTTGGTCAGGAAAATCCATGAGATTCTCACTGCAAACTAACCACCTACAAAGCTGGAAATGGATCAGAGGTTCAAGTGTTAGAGCGCTAGCTTTGTGTAAAAATACCAGGGCCTGAGTTCAAGCCTCAGGACTAGCATGTGCCTGTGTGCAGGTGTGCATATGCGCACACACACACACACACACACACACACACACACACACACACACCAGGAAAGCAGCCATGTATGATGTCACGGGGGGAGGGGAGAGCATCTTTGGAAGGTCTAAGCTAGGCAGAGCTCATGAAAGAGAAAGGACGAGAGACACCCAGTGCAAATCGACACAGGAGAGGCAGAAAACAGCGGGGGAAAAAGCTCCAGAAAGAAGTGAGAAGGAGAAACCAGTAGTTGCTTGTGGCTTTTTGGTGTTTGATTGGAGATAAGATTCCTACAGACTCTCCTTTCTGGGCTGGCTTTGAGCCCCAAATCCTCAGAGCTCAGCCTCCTGAGTGGCTAGGATTACAAGTGTAAGCCACTAGTGCTCTGTTTGTTATTATTTTAGACAAAGTTTTACTCTGTAGCCTTGGCTGGCCTTAAACTCATGATCTTCTGGTCTCAGCCTTCCAAGTGTTGGGATTACAGGCCTGTACTCCCATGCCTGGGTTATCCCAATCATTTTTATCTCATCTCCAGGCTCTCCCTTTAGCTGTGAACCAAATCATTAATGAACCTGTTTATCCATTTGGCTGTTCTTTCATTCTATAACTACATGGTAATTATCTACTATGTGCCAGATCCTGTGAGAAATGCTCACGTACCTCTGTGCAGATATCTGTAAACCACTCATATATAATACAAAATTACATATAATTTAATATTATACAATATATCATATACATGAAACATACATATCATATATCACTAAAATTACATTAATACACACATATTGATATATTATACATGTATTATATAGTGTAATATATTAGACATTATAATATATAACAATGTATAATATTACATACATAATTATATGATATATAATATAGTATGTAGTATATATAATCTATAACATGTTATATATTATATGATACATGTTACCTATAATATGCATTATATTCTGTACAATATATATTATATTATGTAGATTGCCTTATATAGATTACATTATATAGAATATACTGTACTATATATACTTATACTCTGTTACATATTATACTCTATTGCATATAATTATATATTGTATGAGATATCATATATATTTACAGCTATTATTTTCAGGAAGTATCTGGGAAGAAATACATTTGAGTGAAGGGCGTGTGGGAAGAGGAGCAGAGACTTCCTTAACCTCCAAAAGCAAGTCAGTGAGGGCCTTTTCTAAGACAGATGGGGCGGGAGGAGCCAGGTGTGTCCTGAAGAGATGGATGGATGGGGCGATGGGTGGCCAAGTCTTCAGGGTCAGACACAGAGGAGTCCCAGAGAGCTGATTCTCCAAGCAAAAGCCAGCATGTTCTTACAGCAGGCCTGATTATAAAGCAATAGAGCACCCCTATAAGAGCATGAAGGTGTGCTCCCCCCCAGCTCCCCTGCTCTCAGGCACTGGTGTAGGACAGGGGTTCGCAGATATGCGAATGAGCATGCTAAGGATACACACAGCATCTAGGAGCTTTCCAAGGACTGGGAGAGCATGGCCAAGAGCAGGATTGGAGAGTGGGTTTCTCTGATGACACATTATCCTCAGAGCCTAGATGGAGATGTGTGTGTGTGTGTGAACCCCCAGTGTAATGAGAAGGAAATGAGGCTTTCAGATCATTTCTCGGGGTGGACAAATCCCCGTGGGAAGAAGCCACTTCCAGTGTAGTCAACCATTTCACCAGAACTGCGGTGGAACAGGACGCCGAGTAAATGTACTGGGCCAGAGCCCTGGACCTGCGCCCTGGCTCCCTGGCAAACTGGTGGGGTTGGTCTTCCCTTTCTACCTGACTACCCCATCATGGCCATCTATCATGCTGTACCCCAGAAGTGTGGATAATTAATTCTTCCATGTCAAAACCAACAAAGGAAGAGGTAGGCTGTGGGAGAGCCGGAGGCTAGTCACATAATCCATGCAGAAGAAACAGGAGAGTCAAAGGCCCCGAGCTACAAAGGAACTTGACATAGGGGAAGCACTGAAAATGGATCGGCCAGAGCGATCCTCCAGACTAGATTCTTTTGGTGGGTTGGTGATTCTAAAGATGGGTTAATTTAGAATTGGTGGGTGGGTGGGTTTAGTCTAGGAACCTTGACTTCTAAATGCCACCACAAGACTTCCCTGGCTTAAAATTGTGTGTGTGTGTGTGTGAAAAATCATTGGGAAAATATGGATTTGGCATGATTTGCTGTCATTTTGCTTTGTGGGGCAGGGAGAGATGTACTTGGAGCTCATAAATGAAAGACTGCTATTGTCTGTGAGGTAGGAGCTGACAAACCAAACGGATGTTGAGAGAATGCTCCTGCTCAGCTAAGTCTAAATATTTACCAGAGTCTCAGGAGTAACAGATTCCCATCACACGGGCCCCACCCTCCTTTCTGTTCCAATCCAGGAAGTCCAGTCTCTGAGATGAAACTGGCTACCTTCAAACACTGAACCTTTCCAATACCCCTTCCCCCATTTTTAAAAACACACCTAAAGAGAGTTGGGAGTTTGGTCTAGTGGTAGAGTGCTTGCCTAGCATGCTTGAAGGCCTGGGTTCGATTCCTCAGTACCACATACATAGAAAAAAGCTGGAAGTGGTGCTGTGTCTCAAGTGGCAGACCCCTGGCCTTGAGAAAAAAAAGTCCAAGGACAGTGCTCACACCCTGAGTTCAAGCCCCAGGATTGGCAAAACCAAACCAAAACCAAAGACAAAATACACCTGAAGAAAGGGAAAGAAGCTAATTAAAGCCAAAGACCCCAAAAGTGTGGTCATCCCAGGGAAAGTCCTTCAAAGAACGGACTTCTAGTTCAAGGAAATGCACGCCAGGAGGCTGAAGCATGTGTTGTCAGGAGGGGGAGGGGTGAGGCCAAGGGAAGGAGGAATGGGAGGGGAAGGGGGATGGAGGCAATGTCCATATGTGAGAATGGAACCAGGAACTAGAGGATGGATGAGGTTGGAAGAGATGGGGGAGAATGATGGAAGCAGGTGATGATTATCAAGATGCAGTGTGCTCAGACATGGAGATACTTGAAGATAAAACAAATAAAGTAAGAAAAAGGACCAAAGGCCAGTTCATCAGAGGGTGAAGGAAGAAGCTGGGCACATGTTGTACTTGAGTTATTGTCAGATGAGTAGCCAGCTCTCACCACCCTGTTCCCATTTAGGGAAAGATAAGAGAGACTATTTAAGAAGCAGGAGGAAGGTCTGGGATGCCATGGCCTTCAGATATCTTTCTGTGGGACTTCAGGAAAGTGATTGATTCTCTCCTCTGATCCTTAATCTCCTCATCTGTACTATAAAGATGAGAATAATACAAACTGTACAGAACTATTGTTGGGCATTAAATAAGACAAAGGCATGGACAGGTGCAGGCAGCCTGTGCCCGTAGTCCTAGCTACTCAATAGATTATGATCTAGAGGACTGAGTTTCGAAGCCAGCTCAGGCAGAAAAGTCTGAGTGATTCCATCTCCAAAATAACCAGCAAAAAGCTGGACTGGAGATATGGATCAAGTGGCAGAGAACCAGTTGTGAGCAAGGAAGTTGAATAAACATAAGGCCTTGAGTTTAAGCCTCTGTACTAACAAAGAAGAAGGAAGAGGAGAACGGAGAGGAGAAGGAGGAGGACTTGGCAATTATCCTCTCTCTCATTCTCCCCAGATGTAGCTCTCAAGATGTGGTTACCTGAGTCTCACAGCAGCAAAATGACTGGCTTAAGCTCACACATAGCAGGGCTGAAATCAAGCAGAGTGGAAGGCTTCCAAGATACATATGCAGGAAAGAAAAGGAACATCTCCAGGCACTGATGGCTTACATTGTGAATCCAGCTACTCAGGAGGCTGAGATCTGACCATCTCAGTTCAAAGCAAGCCTGGGAAGAAAAGTCCGTGATATTCTGTGATCAGTTAATGAGCAAAATGCTAGCCTGCAAATGTGGCTCAAGGAGTAAAGCACCAGCAGTGATTAAAGAAACCAAGCAAGAATCTCTCTCTCTCTCTCTCTCTCTCTCTCTCTCTCTCTCTCTCTCTCTCTCTCTCTCTCTCTCTCTCTCTCACACACACACACACACACACAGAAAGTCAGTACACTGAATGGTGTTTTAAGTATGATTATTGATTTAGGGCACTTTAAAATGTATTTTTACAATTGACATGGACTAATTGGGTACATTTACGGAGAATAGTATGATATTTCAATACATGTATGTAATATGCAATGAGCAGATCAGGATAAATAGAATATTCAATTACTTCAATGTTCATTTCCTTGATTTGTGAACTTTCAAAATCCTCCCTGATACCTATTTTGAAATACTCAGTTTTTAAATTGCCAATCTTGGGGCTTGAGCTCCCAAGGACCGAGGCACTGTCCTTGAGCTTTCTCAAGGTAGTGTTCTACCCTCGAGACACAATACCACTTTGAGCTTTTTCTTTGTCTGTGGTACTGAGGAAGTGAACCCAGGGCTTTGGGCATGGCAGGCAAGCACTCTACCGCTAGGCCACACTCCCAGTCTCACAATTTTTTTTTCAAATTTATTGGTTGGCTTTGATTTTGAAGTGCAACTTATCAACTTCCTTGGACAATTTTGGCTTCTGATCCTGTTTGTGCATAGAATGTTTATTTCTTAAGGTTACTGTGTACAATTCTAATCATTTTCCTTTGGGGCTCTAATTTTGTTTTCATTTGAAAATAACATGATTGCTTAATCATTTCCAAGGCAGTTGCAGCTCTCATATGAAATGGGCGGGGTTAAAGTAACTGTTTTCTGTTTCGCATTGCACAAACCTAATTGCAGTTAGTGGCAGTGACAGTTTCATGTCTTTCGGTAACATCAATACAAGCACCTAATTTTCCTGCTAGTCTTGTTCTTAGAGCTCAGGCTCTACCAGGTGAGTCAGAGAGAGCTGTGGAATTGTTCTTCCAAAGGCTTTAAACAATTGTGTTCTGATTATAAAATTATACAATCCTACTATGAAATGTTGGAAAAAGTACAACTGGGAAAAGTGCAAAAATAAATTTCTTTCTTTTTTTTCTTTTTCTTTTTGGTGTTAGTCATGGGACTTAAACTCAGGGCCTGGATTCTATTTCTGAACTTTTTTTGCTCACTTGAGTCACAGACCCACTTCCAGTTTTTTGGTGGTTCATTGGAGATAAGCATCTCATGGATTTTCCTGCCTGGGCTGGCTTCAAACTATGATCCTCAGATCTCAGCTTTCCGAGCAGCTAGGACTATAGGCATGAGCCATAGATTGCCTGATTCCACTAGTTTCATCTTGAAAGATAAACACTGTTATAGTAGAGCATTTTCTCACCACAGATGCACACATACATATGCGTGTGTGTTTAAGTACTGGAAGATCAGGCCAGGAACTAAAGCTCAAGCCTATATTCCTAGCTACTTAAGCAGAAGATCACAGTTCCAGGCCAGCACAGGCAAAAAGTTTGAGAGTCCCTTTCAACCAGTGCTTGGGTATGGGGATGCCAACCTATCATCTCAGCTACAGGGAAAGCACAGATGGGTAGATGGTAGTCCAGGGTGGCCTTGGCATAAAGCAACACCTAATTTCAAAAATAACTTACACATAGAAGGCTGTGGGAGTGGCTCAAGTGGTAAAGCACCCACCTGGCAAACGTGAGGCCAGTGTTGAAAAAAAAAAAAACAACCCTTCCTTTGCTCTCTTCCTGTTTTTCCTTCCCGTCCCCACCCACAAGTTATAGAATTCATTTTCAACACAGTGTTGAAATGTACCACGGATGCATTTGTTCATCCTTTGTCCCTTCATATCTCTGTCCCTCTTACCTTCTTCCTTTAAAAAAACAACTTTAATGACTTGGATTCCAATTTTGTCCATGTGAATAAATACTTCAGTTACATTCACCCCCTTTTACCTCCCTTCTCCTCTGATGTCCCTATCTTCCCTAAAAAAAAAACAAAAAACCTCCAAACCAAAAAAACCAAAACCCCAAAACAAAAACAAAAACCCAGTTTCTGCTTTACATTCCTGTCTTTCTTTTTTCTATTTCTTTTTGTGTCAGTCCTGGGGCTTGAACTTGGGGCCTCAGTGCTGTTCCTGAGCTTCTTTTGCTCAATGCTAGCACTCCACCATTTGACTCACGGCTCCTACATTCAGCTTTTTTGGTAGTTTATTGGAGCTAAGAGTCTCACAGATGTTCCTACCTGGGGCTGGCATTGAACCTTGATCCTCAGATCTCAGCCTCCTGAGTAGCGAGGATTATAGGTGTGAGCCACTGGTGCCTGGCTTTTCGTTTTCTTTGAAGTCTAGATCCCACCTATGAGGAAGAACCTGCTCCATGAGCTTTTGCAGCCTGGAGTCTCCTTCATATCCTTGAACACCCCAACTGCTCTCAGCACAATCCTTCCTGGCATGGCCCTACCCTATGCAACCAGAAGGAGAAATGGCAGCTGGAAGGCATTTAGTTACCAGAGGTCCTGATGACCAGGAGAGAAGTACAAAAAGATTTGCTCTCATTTGCCATGTAGAGTCCACTTGCAAGATGGAAATGGCATGAACAAAAATGGCTGGGGCTGGGCGCTGGTGGCCCCCGCCTATAATCCTAGCTTCTCAGGTGGCTGCGATCTGAGGATTGCAGAAAGTAACCACCAAAAAAAAAAAAAAAAAAAAAGAGTTGGAAGTGAAGCTGTGGTACCGTGCTAGCCATGAGCACAAAAGCTCAGGGATAGAGCCCAGGCCCTGAGTTCAAGTCCCAGGGCGAACACACACACACACACACACACACACACACACACACACACACACACGGATTTGACTATTTCATCCCAATCTTTTTGTCATCTAGATCTCAGAACTCTGACTTTATAGTTAGGAACAGTAGTTCTACTTCTAAGACCGGTCAAAACTAAGTTGAGGAAATGATGACTTTGAATAGAGTCTAAACTTTATCGTGCATAAAAAAATAATCAGCAGAAAGCTGGGTGCCAGTGGCTCACCTGTAATCACACATAGGCTTTATAACAATTTGTTCCCCTCTGATACTGGGGGGGCTTGAACTCAGGGCCTTGCACTCTTTTTCAGCTTCCTTGATTATGTCTGATGCTCTACCACTTGAGCCAGACATCCAGCCCAGCTTTTTCCTGGTTAATTGGAGATGGAGTTCTTCAGACTTTTCTGTCTGGGTTGGTTTTGAACCATGATCCTCTAAGTCTCAACCTTCTGACTAGTTAGGATTATAGATTTGAGCCACTCACTGGTGTTTGGCTTTCTTGAATTTCTGTGAAAGGTGAAATAATGGTTTTGTTTTTTTTAAACCTGGAGCAAAGGGATGCTAAGTAAGGTTAGCCAGTGAGGGAATAGTCATTATAGGTTCCTCATCTCTTTGGGGGCCTGTACAATCTGTCGGAGAGGAGATGGGAGGCCCCTAAAGTGTAAGCACCCAGATAGTAAGAGGCCTAGAAAGCATTCTAACATATCTACATATGTGTGTTTGTAAATACATATGCGTATATAAACATATGTATATATATTTCACTTAGGGCCTTACACTTGTTTGAAAGGCAATCTACCATCTGAGTTGCACCTCTAGCCCTGCTTTTTGCGGGCTATTTTGGAGATGGAGCTTAGCGAACTTTTCTGCCTTGAACTACAATCCTGTAGATCTCATCTTCCTGAATAGTTAAGTTTACACTCAGGTGCCACCAGTGCCAGTCTCAAATGAGGGTTTGTTTTTTTAAGCTCCTGCTGCTTTTGTAGTAGAGAGAATTTTGCTTTTGCTTTAAAATCTTGCTGAGTTCTTAGGACTTAGAGCTTTAAAGCCTGGAGCTGTCAGAAAGGTTGCCCGCTAGGTCCCTAGGAGGGGGTGATGGCCCGGACACAATTCCATTTGTGCACACAATTCCATTTGTGCTTTGAGGAGGTCACCAGCTTATGAGGGTGAGTTTGTGGGGGTGACTGATAGGAGGGTGAAACTTGAGGTCATCCAATTCTTGTTCTGTCTAGAGCTAGACAGGCAGCCAAGGGTGATGTAGAAAGTTCTAGAAGCCAAAACATCATGAAGGTAGAATTAGGGTTTGGGGTGAATGAGAGTGTACAGTTTATGCAGTAAAGGGAAGGAGAGTAGAATGAGTTCAAGGTGGTGCCTGAGAGAAATGGATCTATGCATTCTAGTATTGCAAAACAAGCAAACAAACAACTCTCTGGCTCCATTCTGTTCCCTTCTCAGAGGATGAGGGGAAGGTGTCAGGACTGCCTGAGATGTGTTAAAGTCCAAGGATGTCTCCCTCTCTCTGGGGTGGGGGGGTTATGGGAGAAGGCTTGTTGAATTTAATATTAATCTAATTCAGTTAATCATTTCTGATAATGATGTTTCTAATGGTACAGCATTAGGTTTAATAATTGATCAAGCGAAAGGTGATAAATTATATATATAAAAAAAGAATGGCTCAGAGCAGGTGGGCTGGTAGCTTTCAGAAGCTTCTTGGAGTAATCTGTCTTCTGGGAAATACAGGTTTTGTTTTAGATTTGAACCTTCTTAGGGACATTAGAAAAGTACATGCATGAAAATAAAACAGTGAAATCTATTGGAATTGTGTAGGAAGTAGGGATGGAGGGGAGAGAGTGATAGGGGGGCTTGAGCTCAGGGCCTGAGCACTGTCCTTGGAGTTTCTCAAAGCTAGAGCTCTACCACTTGAGCCTCAGCACCACTTCCGCCTTTTTTCTGTGTATGTGGTACTGAGGAATCGAACCTGGGTCTTCGTGCATGCTAGGCAAGCACTTTAACCACTAGGCCAAACTCCTGGCCCCAAGGGTGCTTTAAATAAGGGTACATTGCATATGCCACCACAGACCCTCCTGTGTGACTAATATGTGCTAATAGAATGTTTAAATAAATCAATTAACAAGGACAAATTAGAAAAAGAACCGGTAAGCCTCTTCCCATCTCTTTGGCAAACACAGTAGCAATTATACAATGTATCCCTAACCTACTAGGGTTGAGTTAAGCATAAAGTTCTTCAACTTCATGATGATGTCAAAGCTTACCAAGGCAGCCATTCCATTTTGAGAATATCAAAATGCATGAGTTCTCATTTGTCACCTTTCACTCGAGCAACAATTACAGCTAATGCTGTACTTACTACTAAGAACATAATTATCACTGAGTTATGTAACACCCTTCTATAGAACAGACTTTGTGTTAGATGAGTTTTCCTGTTAAAGTGTTCTGACAGATCTTAATGTTGGCTTGACTAAGGCCATGGTATTGGTAGATTAGGTGCATTTAATAGGTGTTGTGGGGTGTGTGTGTGTGTGTGTGTGTGTGTGTGTGTGTGTTGTGCCAGGACTAGAGTTTGAAATCAATGCCTAGGCACTGTTCTTGAGCTTTTATGATCAAGGCTAGGGCTCTACCACTTGAGCCACAACTCCGCTTCTGGCTTTTTTTGCTGGTTAGGTGGATGTAAGAGTCTCATGAGTTACTCTTGCCTGGATGTCTTCAAACCCGTGATTCTCACATCTAAGCCTCCTGAGTGGCTAGGATTACAGGCGCGCGTGAGCCCCCGGTGGCTGGCGACATGCTCCTTTCCTCCACAGGCCAAGTGGCTGAGGCCCAGGAATTTCTTGGCAAGGGCTCCTTTCTAGAACCTTGCCTACTATTTACTGGAAGCATGACTGGCCCAGGGCCACAGCACATGGAAGGCTGGGGGGGGTCTTCCTGTGTCTTCATGACTTAGTTTGGGGTTCACAGGAGACTCCCTGATGATCTTTTTTAGGGACACATCCTGTCGCCCTTTCTCTCATCCTCTCTGTTTACACCGTCACTATTTTCCAGCACTGCTTGGGGTGGTGGGGAGGGTGGGACAGGGAGAAGGAGATGGGGGGGCGGACAAGGGACCTAAACATACAGCCACCGCAGCCAAGTTCCCAGCCTGGCATCTCTTCTGGCTTTGGCCTCTCCTGAGGGCCTTGAGGCCTAGCGTCCTCACCGGCCTGGGTGTTTGCATTTTCAGATCGGAGCCTCCCTGTTTGCCAGTAACATCGGAAGTGGACACTTCGTGGGGCTGGCCGGGACGGGCGCCTCCTCTGGCATTGCCATGGGGGGCTTCGAGTGGAACGTGAGTAACATCCCCACAGGGCCTCCTCATTACTACCACAAAATACCCCAGGCCATGGTGGTGCGCCTTAGAGGCAGGGAGCAGGGCACCCATGTACAGGGGGCCCGAGAAGTTGGGTGAGACTAGATCTGGGCTTTTTTCCTTCCCTCCCCCTCCCCCTCCCCCTCCCCCCTCCTTAAATCTTTTTGTGTTGTCACCCAGGTTTGAACTCAGGGCCTGGACAGCGCCTTTGTATTTTTTCTTCAGGCTGGCACTCTTCTTATCACTTGAGCCACACCTCCACTTGCAGCTTTTTGGTGGCTCATTGGAGACTCACAGACTTCCCTGCTCAGACAGGCTTGAATAAGCAATCCTCAGATCCCAGCCTGCTGAGGAGCTAAGACTTTAAAGGCATGAGCCCCTGTGCCAGGCTGAAGCTCAGACTTCTTTTTATGACAACCCTCCCTTTCCAGAACCACCTGGCAGTGTTCTCCATGGCCCAAAGGCCTAACGTGATGCCCCATCTTTTAAAGCACCCATCATCTCCCACTAGACTAAGGAACAGGTCTGGAAGATGTAAAACCTCGTATGGACATGTGTTAGATCAGATCCAAACCAGTGTCTTAGCACTTAGCCAGTTTAGTCAGTAGAAGCCATGGAAATGTCAGGGAGCCCCTCAAAGTTACGCTGGGGTAGAGAGGGAGGGTCAAGGAAAGGGGAGATGGAAGCAAGCTCAGAGCCCTGCCTCTCTACTATCCCAGTAGCATGAGATAGCTACCTTTAGGGCCTCTTACGTTTCCCCTCCCTGTTAAGAAGACGAAGACCCTAGTACCATTCTAGCCAGTTTGGAAATGCTTATCACCATTTTTTCCCTTATTGTTTTTCTCTCAATGTATTTATTTATTTGCCAGTACTAGAACTTGAACTCAGGGCCTCTGGCTCTCTCTTAGCTTTTTGATGCAAAGCTGGCATTCTACCACTCACTCCCCTGCTTCCAGGGTTTTTGGTGGTTAATAGGAGAGAAGAGTCTCTCAGCTTTAGCTGACTGAGGTGGTTTTAGACTACAATTGGATCCTCAGCTCTCAGCCTCCTGAGTAGCTAGGATTACAGGCGTGAGCTTCCAGTGCCTGTTTCACTATTTGTGAACCAGAAAGGAGGTAGAGGGGAATTCACACCTCTGGCTGACACCCCTGGGAATTGTCATGTTTGTGGGTAGCTTCCAAACTTTCTGTGGGCCACCCTGGCAGCAGAGCCCTCCTCCAGTCTCCTGGGTGTACGGACAGAGTTTCCTAGAAGAAAATTCTGGTTGATTTGCCTCAAGCAGCAAGGGATCATTCAGGGATGAGTTAGTTTTTCTTGATTGGAATCTACCTCTTCTTTTTGTTTCAGGCCCTGGTTCTTGTGGTTGTCCTGGGCTGGCTTTTTGTCCCCATTTACATTAAGGCTGGGGTAAGTATCTTCTCCCTTATCTGTATATCTGTAAGGAGGGCAGAGAAAAAAAAATCTCATAAACGTGGGACCAAGGAGAGAGGTCAAGTGGGTTGGCTTCCATTGCCAGGTTGTAAACATAGCTTCTTTGGGCTTCAAGTTCAAGCGTGTGACCTGCAAGATGGTCCCTTGAGCAGCTCTGTTCTGTTCGGACCCTTTGCTTCCTTGAATTACTTATGTGTAATGTCTTTAATTTCTACTCTTAGAAGAGGAGCAGATGCAGAAAAAGCATTCTATTTCCCCTTCATTTATGCACATGAGTAGACCTTATACCTTGAGAATGCAGCTGGAACTCAACTGTCAAATGCATGGTTGGTTCTCTGTCTCTGACATGGATGTGGCATCTCCCAGGCCTAAGTTGACACTTCAGGAGCCAAAGGCAATGTAGGGAACACTCAGGACAGATGCTTCATCTTCTGGAAGTTCCCAGGTGGTGGATAACAGATGTCATAGTGGGGACAAGGGCTTAGTGTGGAGGGAGCAAGACTGGAAGTGAGGTTGGACTTTGCGGAAAGGACCTAGAAGCAGCTTTGGGCAGGCCCGCGGCCACATTCTGTCACACTGCCTGAGTGGAGAGTGCTGGAAGAGGTCAGATTCAGGCGTGGCCAACTTGTTTGGTCCACCGGCAGGATATCAATATCCTTGCCTTGTTTGCAGAGGTGATCTCTAGGGTCATCTCTACAATTACATATAATTTGTTACACAGTACATACATATATTATATTACATAATACATCATATATATCATATGATATATTAAATACTTTTATACTAGATCACATACATGATGCACATAATATAATATCCTATTACACATTGCATATTCTATATTTTAATATCACATGTGGCATATAATACATCATTTAACTACCATATATTAAATAATGTAGAGTTAATTATTTAAATGCCATGTTTTAAATATCATTTGAATATTAAATTATTTAATATACTTGACATATCTTTAAAATATGTAACATAATATAAAGAATATATTATTTAGTATACAACATATGCTATGTGATGCATAATATAGAACATAATTATACATACTGTATGTCATATATAATATAAAACATAAAACATAGTATAATAAATAATAGCTGATAATATAATAAATGTGTATATTTATAAACAATGGGTGTCTATATTTCTATTTATGTTCCCCCTTCTCTGGGCCTGCTTCCTTGGTCGTCACATGTTCATTCAGGGAAGGTGTTTTAGCACACACTTTCTGTGTGTTAGGATAACATCGGCTACTTCTTTAGCAGAGGACTTGAAAGCACACATGGGCTGGAGGTTGGGGCCCATCTGGCTGCATGGCACACTTTCTGAGCCACACTTCTGTGCCTCTGACACCAGGAGGGACTCCGTTTTTCTGTCGGCTTCCACCTTCCGGGAGGCTCCCGCTGTTGGTGACCCGGTCACTGTGGCTGGCCATCACCCCTCTTACCCCCCATGCAGGTGGTGACCATGCCCGAATATCTGCGCAAGCGCTTTGGAGGCAAGCGGATCCAGATCTACCTTTCCATTCTGTCTCTGTTGCTCTACATTTTCACCAAGATTTCCGTGAGTACACTGGCATGGGGGGCCGGGATTCTGCAGCTTCCCCACTCTCACTGGCTAGCAAGCAGCAAGCAGGGCCTCTCTACCCACCGACAGCTCGATTGTTTCCACAAACTTGGCCTGAAAGCCTTCTTGCTCCCCGGGCCAAAGCTCAATTTCATGCATCAAGGAGGCAGTGGCCTTCAAAGGAATTGCTTGTTTGCCTCTGTCATATGGGGTAAAACCATAGCCGGGTTATGCAGGCTCAGTCAGAGCTGTTCTTACTAGAAGATTAAGATGCCATTAGGCCTCAGATCTCAGGAGGCTGAGATCTGAGGACCACTGGCTGAAGCCAGCCCCGGCAGACACATCCAAGAGACTCCTTTCTCCAATTAACACGCAGAAAGCCAGCAGTGGAAATGAGGTTCAAGTGGTAGAGGACCAGCCTTGAGTGAAAGAGCCAAGCAAGAGCACAAGGTCCTGAGTTCAAGCCTGAGTACCAGCATAAACACACAGAATCAAGGTAGTTAGGATCTCATGTAATCCAGCATTTCTATTACTGGGTGTAGAACCAAAGGAAATGAAATTAGCTTCTCCAAGACATACCCATATGTTGATTGTAGCAAGATTCACAACAGCCAAGATAGGGAACCAGTGTGGTTTGTATACACAATAGAGTACTATTAAGGTTTACAAAAGGGAGGAAATCTTGTCATTTGCAATGATGTGAGTGAATCTGGAAAACTTTATAGTAAATGAAATAAATCAGACACAGGACAACAAATACCACTTGGTCTAACTTACATAGTAAGATTAGATATAGAAATAGAATAATGATCATCAGATGCTGGCATGATGGGTGGAGGCTGGAGAGATGTTGGTCCATGGGTATAAAATGCCAGAGAGGTAGGAGAAAAATCAGCTCAGCAGAGCTTCTGGGTATCCACATGATCCCAGTTAATAACAAAGGATTCGATTTGGAAAGTCACGGAGGTTTTCACACATACACAGACACAGACACAGACACAGACACACACACACACACACACACACACACACATTCAAGTATGAGAGATAATTAGCTCAATTGAGCCCTTCAGTAATGTATACACACATCTATATTATTGTTATTATTATTTTTTGAGATACTAGGCATGTGAACTCAAGGCCTTAACTTTCTGGGCAAGTGCTCTACCACTTGAGCCACACCTGCAGTCTTCTCAGTTTTTGCTGGTTAATTTGGAGATGGAGTCTAGCAAGCTTTCCTATCCAGGCTGGATTTTGAACTAGGAGCCTCAGATCTCACCCTTCTGAGTAGAGTGCAGTTGTGAGCCCCTGTGCCCAGCTTACAATAAATCCACTTTTTAAAGCATCATGTTATATATGAGAAATATACATACATTTTCTTTGTCAATTTAGAAAAAGAATTAAGGATTTATATGAGCTGGCTGCAATCTTTTTCTTTTCTTTTTTTTTCTTTTCTTTTCTTGTAAAGGTGAGGTACAGAGGGGCTATAGTTACATAAGTAAGGAAATGAAATGAGTACAATTCTTGTTGAACATTGTTACCCTGGCCTCAATCTTTTTTTTTTTTTTTTTGGTCGTGGGGCTTGAACTCTGGGTCTGGGCGTTGTCTCTGAGCTCTTCAGCTCAAGGCTACCACCCTACCCCTTGAGCCACAGCACCTCTTCCAGTTTTCTAGTGGTTAATTGGAGATAAGAGTCTCATGGACTTTAGTGCCTGGGCTGGCTTTGAACTTCGATCCTCAGATCATAGTCTCCTGAGTAGCTAGGATTACAGGCGTGAGCTACCGTGTCTGGCTGCTGGCCTCAGTCTTAAGACAATCTTTGTGCTCTGATTCCATGTGATATTTTTGATGCTCTTAAATGTGTCCAACCAGTGCCAACCCTGAAAGGGACTGCTGGGCTAATTTATTTGCTTATTCCTATTTCTTTATATTTTGTTTGAGGTAGGTAGGTATCTTAGTCCATTCATGTACTTACTAGCCATTTAAAAAATTTAACTTAGGTATTTATTATCTTTAAATAGTTGTACAAAGGAATTGCCACTCCACAAATTGGTTTTATGAATATTATGCATCTTGACTGATGCCATCCCTTTCATTTTCCCCATCTCTGCTAACCCAAAGCTGGAAGTTTGCCATATCAGATCTCTCAGTCCTACTCTGAGGGCCCTAGCTGATGATGTCACCCAACCCTAACAACCCCCAAAGGTGCCACCTAAGATACTTTGGGGAAGTGAGTACTGGGACAGTTGAAGGAATCAGGTTCTGCAGGATGCGCAGATGGCTCACACCCACCATCCTAGCCACTCAAAAGGCTGAGATCTGAGGATCACTGTTCAAAGCCAGCACTGGTGGAAAAATTCATGAGATCCTTATCTTCAGTGAACTACCAGGAAATGGGGAGTGGTGCTGTGGCTCCAAGTGATAGAGTACTGGCCTTGAGCAAAAGAACTCAGGCCCTGAGTTCAAATCCCACGACGGACAAAACCAAAACCAAAACCAGAAATCAAGTCATGGTTTCATGAGAGAGGGAAGGGCATTGATGTAAGAAGAGAACACAAAATGTAGGTAGAAGGGTGGGGACTGATTACTAGAAGGAACTCTAGGCTGAGGGAGCCGTTCCTCCATTGGGTTTGTATTTAATGAGCATATAGAGAAGGGCTTTCCTTTTTCAGAGGCAAGCATGCTCCAGGTCCACAGGTCAAGCTGGGGAAGGTCTGTTAATTGCAGTTACCATGGAAAGGATAGTCTCTTCCCTGGGAGCTGGCAATAGGGTTGGTCATATAATTAAACCAGTGCCCAATCCTTCTTCCTGCCCTTTTCATCACCTCATCTGTTTTTCGGGTTACTGATTAAACTCCCTTGGACTTGAGATTTTCTGAGTAACTGAGGGGTAGTGTCTTTAGGCTTAGATTCTGATTTATTCTCCGGAAGTCTCAGCTTTTCTTCTTTTTTCCTCCCCCCCCCCCCGATTTTGGATTTGAATTGCACTTGATTTCTGAGGGTTTTTTTTTTTTTTTTTTTGGTGTCAGTCCTCGGGCTTGAACTCCTTGAGCTTTCTTAGGGCTGGTGCTCTACCACTTGAGCCACAGCACCACTCCTGGCTTTTTCTGTGTATGTGGGTACCAAGGAATTGAACCCAGGGCTCCATGCATGCTAGGCATGCACTCTACCACTTGGCCCCACTCTGGCCCCACTGAGATTCTTCACTGGGGATTGTGAGTGTCATCCCACCCCCCTGTGAAACAGAATCACAGATTAACATCATCCATTTGCATCCACACACGGAGATGTCCACGCATACGCACGTGCACACGTGGCCATGTGTACATATATGGATGTGTTGTTTTTTTTTTCTATGTTTTTTGGCACTAGCCTTGAACAAAAAGCAAAACAAACTCCCCCAAAAATGCTGCCCCCCAAAATCCTTCGAGGACATCACCCAGTCCCTGAGTTCAAGCCCCAGGACTGGCACACACACACACACAAAGGAACATGTCTAAAAAGTCAATATACTCAGGGAAATCTTTCTTCCTCTTCCCCCACCCTAAAATCTCCCTCCTTCCCTTCCCTTCTCCTTCCCTCCTTCTTTCTATTTGAACTTAAGGCCTGGGTACTGTTTCTGAGCTTCTCTCCCTCCCCCCCCCCCCCCGTGCCCCTCACCTCAAAACTAACACTCAACTAGTTGAGCCACTTGTTAATCTCCATTTCCAGGTTTTTGTTTTTCTTTACTTTTCTAGTTAGTTGGAGATAAGAGGCACACAGATTTTTCTACCTGGACTGACTTTGTATTGTGATGTTCAGATCTCAGCCTCTGGAGTTGCTAGCATGACAGGCGTGAGTCATTGGCACTCAGCCTTTGCTGTCTTCCAGGTCTTATATTCCCCAAGTACAGAGTAGATCTCAGGAAAACAGAGCTAGCGAACTGAACCTGACATTATAAGTGAGTTCCCAAAATAAGGAATGGGAAGGATCTAGGATCCTGGTAAATTATGCTTGTAAATTCCACTGATTCAACATGAGTCATGGAGCAGAAAAATTGAAAAAGAATCACACTGAATTAGCTGAATCTGCCAGGAGCTCAGTATACAGGAATACAGGATCGTGGATTAAAGAAAGATAAAGAAAACCTGTTAATAAAGTATTGTGTGTGTGGTTTGCAATACATGAGAAGAGGAAAGGCCTTTGAGAGCCACCTCAGGACTGAAGAGCTGCAATCCGATAGTTTTGGCAGAATATGAGACTCTAACAGGTGCATCATGGGTGAGAGCCAGATAGCAAGGGGAAAATGGAGTCATATAATTTGAGGGTAGGGATGGGATGGGAAAAGCTGAGGAGGATTCATAAAAGGGGTGATATGGATCAAGACATGTTGTCTTCATAAATCTGACTTGTTGAATTGAAATCCATTTGTACAACTACTTAAACATAAAAATAAAAGCCATACCAAAAGCCAAGCAAAACCTAAAGGCTGCCATCTTGTGGTCTTGAGTTCTAAGATCCAATGCACATCTTAAACTCCTGAATTTTATTGACCCTTGTGAACGAACTCCTGCTTTTATCAAGTTCTGAGAAGCATTCTGTTCTTCAAGATATCCGAGCACAGTGTATCTTAGTCAAATATGCTAAATCACTTGAGATAATACGTCCTATTTTATGCTTTGCACGTGACAGCTAAATGTCCCTGTTCATATTTCCCCTGGGCAATTATCAGAGATCATGAGGGCAATAAACTTTTATGGCAATTCTACCATACATTTTGGAGCCTTAGGTCAAGATAAAAAGCTTTGGCTTTTGATGAAGGTTTGGCTATTAAATTGCCTGTCCGTTCACTTTCACAAATGGAAAGAGAAAATGGGAGCCATGAGCTTTTGCTGCCTGAAACTTCTTTGCCTCAAGCAGGATTTACTGGAAGGCTCAGATACATGTGGGTTAGGGCAAAAATGGGCAGAGAGCACACACACAGAGAGAAAAATCACAGCATCTTAACACATCAGAGTGGAGGTTCAACAAGGAATCTGGGACTCAGTGCAAGTAGAGGCTCTGCTTTTAGAGGTTTTCCAGTTGAGGCCCTAATCTTTAAACTGGGGAGAGGATGCCCTCTACACTATACTTTAATTGTTCTTTAAGAGTGCCCTGGACATGGCTCATCCAAACTTGCAAAACAATGGGAACCATGCCTTGAGTCAAAATCCAACCTTAGTATCTGCTGTGTCAATAAAGTTTTATTGGAACACAGCCCAGTCCATTTGTTTACTCTCCTCGGTGTCTGCTTTTATGTTGCCATGGCTGTTGGTCAGAGATGGCCTGGTCCAAGAGGCCAAAAACATTTCCTACCTGACTCTGTACAGAAAAAAGTTTGTCAAAAGTATGCTCCTTAACCTCCAGGAATGTACTTTTCAAACCTCATTTTAAGGTGGTTTTGCGTAGCAGCATTGGACAAGTTCCTTTCCCCTCCTCTTCTCTCTCTTCTTCTTCCCTCCCTTTACCTTCCCTTCCCACATCTTTCTTCTCCTCCCTTCCCCTCTTCTTTCCTTTCTCCTCCTCTTTGTCCCTTTCTTCCCCTCCCTTTTCTTCTTTCCCTTTCCTTTCCTTTCTACCGCTTTTCATTTCATTCTCTTGATTTCATCCTTCCTCTTTCCCTCCATTCCTCCATCCTTGTCTCTCTCTTTCCTCTCTCTTCTTCATGGACTTTCCTGCCCTGGTTGGTTTTGAACCACCATCCTCAGATCATCTCCTGAGTAGTTACGAGCTGGAACCCAGCTTTCTAAATCTCCTTTGATCCTAGTTTCCTCTTTCCCAAAAGATGACTACTGACTTAAACCTGGTTTATATTATTCTTGCCGATATTTTATGTTTGATATAGATATATGGCTATGCATCCTTTATGAATATGTTGTGCTTTAAAATTTCTGCTCTACTTTTGAAACTTTGAGGAAAATATATCAACGATATTTAAGAAGATCTCAGGGTAGAAAAATACTCAGAATCTTATAACTTTAATACAATATTTTTCTATTTTGGCATTGCTTGTATACCCAATAGTGTGTATTCTAGGGTCACAATGAAAGCACACAAACCAGCGGGGGATTTAGCTTAGAGCTAGAACATTTGTCTTGCATGTAGAAGACTCTGTGTTAAGTCCCTAGTGCCAACAATCAAATATACCTGGAAAGAAAAATTATAGGCTGTTCTTTTCTTACCAGGCTTGAACTCAGGGTCTCACAGTCTCCTTTGGCTTGTGCTCACAAGCTGGTACTTTACCACTTGAGCTGTGCTTCCAGTCAGGCATTTTGCCAGTTAATGAAAAATGGAATCTGAAGAACCTTTCTACTAGGGTTGGCTTCAAAACCGCAGGTCTCAGCTTTCTGGTGAGATAGGGTTACAGGACGCAAGCTGTGCCTGCCCAGCAGGGGACTCTCTTCCTCTGGCTGTTGCAGAATCTAGAGGTTTTTGGGGCTACCAGCTTTTCCCACTCCCAGCCACTGAGAGCCCAAAGCCTCTGGAGTTAAGACTTCCTGTTTAAAGATGAGTACACTGAGAAGCAGTAGAGAGGATAAATATTTTGCCTTGCAGGCTTACAGTGGCCAGACTTAAATCTCAGGTTCTCTGAGCACCAGTCCTGGGAATGGAGTGGGTTTTTTGTTTGTTTGTTTGTTTTTTTCCCCAAGTCACCATCTCTCTTCTTATTGGCTAGCTCTGCCTGTCCTTCAGCTGGTGATGACGTTTGGTTTCCTGGGGTCAGAGGGGAGGGTTGGGGGTTCTGCAGCAGAGGCATGGGGTCCTCAAAAGTTCTAGCAAGAGAGGGGGCAGATTTGCTCTCCAGGGCTCAAACATAAAGAAATAAGCATCGAATTGTTATTAGATCAAATACTAGAGGCAGGGCCTGGAAGGATTTCTCAATCTCTTTCATATCACTATAACAATATTGAAAATTGGTTAATTTACAAAAGCATGGAGATTTATTCCATATAGTTTTAGAAACTGATTTGTCCCATAGTTCAAACCATGAGGGCTGCTTTGTGTGTCTCTCACAGTGAGAGGAAGCTCGAAAGCTCAGCTTCCTCCCTCCTCCCTCCCTCCCTCCTCCCTTCCTCCCTCCTTCCCTCTATCCCTTTCTTCCTTCTTCTCTTCTCTTCTCTTCTCTTCTCTTCTCTTCTCTTCTCTTCTCTTCTCTCCTCTCCTCTCCTCTCCTCTCCTCTCCTCTCTTCTCCTCTCCTCTCCTCTCTCCCCCTCCCTCCCCTCTCCTTTCCCGTCTCCTCCTCTCCTCTCCTCTCCTCTCCTCACTTCTCTCCTCCCTTCTTTTCCTTGTTTTCCCTTTCATTTCCTTTCTCTGTACTGACACTGGGACTTGAACTCAAGGACTCAGTGTTGCCCCTTAGCTTGTACTCTACCACTTCAGCCACAGCTCCATTTTTGGCTCTTTCCTACCTGGTCAGCTGCTGGCTGACTCCAGCTTTCTGAGTAGCTGGATTACAGGTATGAAACACTGGTACTCATTCTGACACTCTCCCTCTCCCTCTCCCTCTCCTTCCCTCCCTCCCTCCCTCCCCTCTCTCTCCAGTAATATCAAACAGGGTCTCTAGCTCCAAGTACTAGCAACAATATGGATTTGGGAACTGGGGTTCCGATGCGTGAACTTTTGGGGATATCCACTGAAACTCTAGAGGAAAGGAATCTAGTTTGGGGGGACCTGAGCTACTGGAGAGCTCTGGGGAGCCAGAGTGGGGCAGAGGAAGGGGAGGGATGAAGAATAGAGAGGAGCTATAACCGATCTGAGTTAAAAAACAAACAAACTGTATTAGATTTTGTGTAACATAAAACCTCATACATCCCATTCAGGGAAAGTCTAGTTTATTCTCCAGCTGAAGACTTGAGAAAATTCACCATGACCATCTCTGAATACTACCCTTTCTTATGCTGGTGTGATTGTTTTGAAGAGACCATGAACATTGATTTTGGGAGACCCTAGCGCCATCTGCTGGTCAACATTAGCAACTAGCCCATCCTGCCAAGTAGAAGATTCCTTATGGGACAGGGAGAAGAAAGAGAGATGGTATAAGGATTGCATTAAGAGCATAATTAGTGGGTTCAGGAGCAAAGAGGGAACAAGTGCCTGGAGGAGAGAGATCATTTAGTTAGAATCACTTCTGAAGAAAGCCTACCATGTCAGAGGGGTTTGGTGACGTTCTGGGTGTGTTTGAGTTAAGATGAACCCTTTGTGGGTTGGGAAAATACAATTCTGAATCATGCTGAAGTTTCTCTCCACTCCAGGAGTGGTGGTAATGGTGCTGAGTTTCTATTCATCGGTCCAGAAGAAATGAGACTTGCTTTTGGGAACTGATCTGATAAACTATGTTCACTACAGTCTTAAAAACCAACCCACATTTTCTGGGCGCCATGTCTCATGCCTGTAACCATAATTGCTTAGGAGGCTGGGATCTGAGGATCGAGGCAAAGCCAGCCAGGGCAGGAAAGTTGTCGAAACTCTTATCTCTAATTAATCACCAAGAAGCTGGAAGTAGACATGTGGCTCAAATGGTAGAGTGCTAACCTTGAGCATAAAAGCTCAGAAATAGCACTCGGGCCCTGAGTTCAAGACCCAGGACTCACACACACACAACAACAACAACAACAACAACAAACCCTCCCCACCGTGAGTGACTACTAGCAAGTCTATAGGTGGGTTGGAGATAAGGTATTGATTATTGTTCCTTAGCAAAAGTCTTTTTGAATTTTTTTTGTGATATTACTGATGAACTCAGGGCCTTGCACTCTTCCTTAGTTGTTTTTTTTTTTTTTTTTTCTCTCTCTCAAGGCTAGTACTTTACCACTTGAGCCACACCTCTACTTCTGGTGTTTTTTTTTTTTTTTTTAACTTTTCTTTTTGCCAGTCCTAGGGCTTGAACTCAGGGTCTGAGCACTGTCCTTGGACTTGTTCAAGGCTAGAGCTCTACCACTTCAGCCACAACACCATTTCCGGTTTTTTCTATGTATATGGTACTGAGGAATCGAACCCAGGTCTTCATGCATGCTAAGCAAACACTCTTACTGCTAGGCCAAACTCCAGGCCATACTTCTGTTTTTTTGCTAGCTACTTGGAGTTAAAAGTTTTTGATTCCAACCTTGAGCCTCAGATCTTCCTATGTAGCTAAGATTATAGGCATGAGCCACCTGATGTACAGCAAAAAAAAGACCTTCATAGTTAAGTTTAGAAGCATCCTATACTATCCTTTTAGAGATTTATAGTCTGTGATCTACACTAAAGGATTGGAGAAATTATATAGCAAAGAAGCTGGCTTATGTGCTTGCACAAAAACTCAGGTTTAATTCCTCAGTACCACATGCATAGAAAAAGCCAGATGTAGTTCTGTGGCTCAAGTGGTAGAGCTCTGGCCTTGAGAAAGCCCAAGGACAGTGCTCAGGCCCTGAGTTCAAGCCCCAGAGCTGGCAAAAGAAAAAGAAAAAGAATATGATTTACATTTATTAGATCACAGGTCTTTTTGGTCATGGAATCTTTTTTTCCTCATGAAGACCCAATTATCACCTTGACTCACACTTGCTTGGGAGCTTAGAAATGGAGAACAGGCCCTGTTGTTTGTTGGCCCTTCTCACCCCTAACTCTGTTTCTCCTCGCCTTCTAGGCAGACATCTTCTCTGGGGCTATCTTCATCAATATGGCCTTGGGTCTGGATATTTACTTGGCCATAATTATCTTATTAGCAATCACCGGCCTTTACACAATTACAGGTAAGTCCATTCAAATGCACTGGCAGTTCAAGCCCAGGATAAATAGAACTTAAGCAGTGTGGGGCCTTGTCTTGAGGAAGAGAGATACCCTAAGGACATCGCTGGAGAATGAGTGTCTGCTTGTTCTCTAAGTCACATCAATAACTGCTTCCAGAAAGGCTCAATGGTGACTGGTACAGTCAGGACAGCTTTGATTGTGTGTGTGTGTGTGTGTGTGTGTGTGTGTGTGTGTGTGTGTGTGTGTGACAGTAATGGGTTTGAACTCAGGGCCTCATGCGCTTTTTCACTCAAGGCTGGCCTTCTGCCACTTTCAGCTTTTGGGTGGTTCATTGAAGATAAGAGTCTCTTACATTTGTCTGCCCAAGATGGTTCTAAATCATGACCTTCAGATCTCAGTCTCCTGAGTAATCAGGATTACAAGTGTGAGCCATGGGTGCCAGGGCAGCTTCTTCTAGGAGCTTAGGGGGAGCTGGACTCAGGTGCAGGAAGAAGTGAGATTAGGGGGTGGAAGCAGGGGCAGAGCTGGCACAGGAGGAGATATGGTGATCTAGCAGACAAGCTTGGCTGGATGATGGTGGTTGGGGGGAAGTGGTACGAGAGGGGGTATGGAGCGTAAGGCCTTTAGTTCAAGTAATGCATAGAGGAAACCAGATAGAAGTATCACAGTTTAAAGCAAGCCAGGGAAGGAAAGTCTATGAGAATTGTATCTCCAACGAACTACCCAAAAGCCAGAACTGGAGGTGTAACTCCAGTGGTAAAAGCCAAGTGAGAAACCTGGCTACTCAGGAGGCTGAGATCTGAGAATTAAGGTTCAAAGCCAGCCTGGACACTAAAGAACGTGAGGCTCTTATCTCCAGTTAATCAGTAAGAAATGGGAAGTGGCACTTGGCTCAAGGGGTAGGGCGATAGCCTTGAGCTGAAGAGCTCAGGGACAGTGCCCAGGCCCAGAGTTCAAGCCCCATGACCGACCAAGCCAAGTGAGAGAGTGAGGCCCTGAGTTTAAGCCTCAGAACTGGCATTAAACAAACAAACAAATGGAGAAATCTTCTTTCTCCATGGTCTCAAAACCATCTGCATGTAAATCCGAAGCTGGGTACCCTGAGTAGCAAGTATTGAGAAGGGGATGGAAGGGGAGGGAGGGGGAGGGCTAAGTGATGGGGGTGTGGGTTGGCCAACACACGAAGTCAGCCCTGTTGTCTGTTGCCTTCTTTCCTGCTTAGGGGGCCTGGCGGCTGTCATTTACACAGACACTTTGCAGACAGCGATCATGCTCGTGGGCTCTATCATCCTGACTGGCTTCGGTAAGTACGGCTAGGGCAGCAGACGTTTGAGATGCTAGGGAGAGAAAAGCCAGTTCAATCCCTCCAGCTGCCACAGGCCCGGGCAGTGAACTTGAGTGCTCTCTGCTCCTCCAAGGGAGCCATGGTGGTGGGTATGGGAGGACTCAGGTTGGGACAGGAGTAGGGAGCACCTCGACTCCTGCCGTTCTGTGTAGCCTGGGTCATTGTGCTCCTGTCTACAGAAATGAAGTTGAGAGAGGAGCCAGGCCCTGGTGGTTCACGCCTGTAATCCTAGCTACTCAGGAGGCTGAGATCTGAGGATCAAGGTTCAAAGCCAGCCTGGGCACAAAAGTCTGTGAGACTCTTATCTCCAATTAACCACCAGTAAACAGAAGTGGTGCTGTGGCTTAAGTGGAAAAACACTAGCCTTGAGCTGAAGAACTCAGGGATAGCAACCAGGCCTAGAGTTCAAGCCCCATGTCTGACCCGACCCCCCCCCCCAAAAAAAATGTGTGTGTGTGAGTGTGCGTGTGTCTTGGTGCTTGAACTAAGGGCCTGGCACTATCCCTGAGCTGTTTTACCTATGGCTAGTATTCAGCCACTTGAGTCACAAATCCACTTTCAGCTTTTTTTTTTGGTGGTTAATTAGAGATAAGAGTTTCATGGACTTTTTGTGCCTGGCTGGCTTTGAACTGGGATCCTTAGATCTCAGCCTCCTGAGTAGCTAGGATGACAGGCGTGAGCCACTAGTGTCCTGCTCAAAATACCTTTTATTTTTAGGTACACAAGACCCTCTTGGGTGACCTGCAAAGACTCTTTCCTACTTGCTACCATTCAGGTTTCTATAGCTTGCATTTGTTTTGTCCTCATAGATCCATACCAGCAAGGAGGAGGCTGGCTGACTTAGTCAAGGATGCAGAGCTGACGGGTGGCAGGGTTCCAAATTCCTCATTCATTCCTCAGCCATCTGCTGCATTGCTGGTGACAGCTCTGCCTCCAGGCTCCTCAGTCTATGTTCTGAATTCCAAGGATCATGGCTGACAAGGAGGGAGAAATAAACAGTAGAATCTTTTGCATATGGTCTAAAACCAAAGCCTTCTATTATTATTATTATTATTATTATTATTATTATTATTATTATTATTATTCAGTTTTTGTATTGGTCCTGAGACTTGAACTAAGGGCCTGGGCACTGTCCCTGAGGGTCTTTTTTTCCTTCAAAGTTAGTGCTCTACTACTCAGGCCATAGCTCCACCTCTGGCTTTTGGAAGGTTAATCAGAGATAAGACTTTCATGGATTTTCTTGCCTGGGCTGGTTTTGAAACCATAGTCTACAGATCTCAACCTCTTGATTACAGGGCTCAGCATCAAAATCTTCCTTGAAAGAGTGAAAACAGCTTCCTCTTTGTGAAATGGTTTATAAATGAAACTTTTTTTTCCCCCTCAAGGTATTGCCTCAAAAGAGCCCCTAGCAGGGCTTAAAGTAGTTCAGAATCCCATTTGATGGATGAGAAATGTGAGGCCCGGGATGGGTAGGCAACTTGTTCAAGGCCACACAGTAAAAAAACTCTCTTAGATGCTGAGGGTCTCAGTGTCTCAGACACCCACAGAAAAAACCAGTTTGTGTATATATATAGAGAGAGGGGGGGGGGAGAGAGTGTTTGAAAGTATTTACGATACTTGTGTTTGTACCACGTTCTCCAGCTTTCCATGAAGTGGGAGGGTATGAAGCCTTCATGGAGAAGTATATGAATGCCATCCCCACCTTGATTACGGATGGAAATATCACCATCAAGGAAGAATGCTACACCCCAAGGGAGGACTCCTTCCATATCTTCCGTGATCCCATCAAGGGAGACATCCCATGGCCCGGACTCATCTTCGGACTAGCCATCCTTGCCTTATGGTACTGGTGCACAGATCAGGTACTGGAGTGGGACAGACGTGGTGGACGGGCTCTCCCCTGGTTTGTTGAGGTGAAGAAAACTGGGAGAGAGCCAGGCCACGGGTGGCTCACGCCTGTCATTGTAGTTACCCAGAAGGCTGAGATCCGAGGATCTAGGATCACAGCTAGCCAGGTCAGGAAAGTCCTGGGAGTCTTCTCTCTTCAATTAACCACCAGATAACCAGAAGTGCAGCTAGGGTTCCAGGCGGTAGAGCATTAGCCTTGAATAAAAGAGCTCAAGGACAGTGCTCAGTTCCCTGAGTTCCAGTCCCATGTCCACAGGCCACGGACCCAGGATGGGGAATCTGGGTTAAGGGGGCGGGCCTGGGGCAGGCTGGACCCCTTCCTCACTGGGTTTCTCTGGGACAGGTCATTGTGCAGCGCTGTCTCTCAGCCAAGAACATGACGCACGTGAAGGCCGGTTGCATCCTGTGTGGCTACCTGAAGCTTCTGCCCATGTTTCTCATGGTGATGACAGGAATGATTAGCCGAATTCTCTACACAGGTGATTCCTGAAAGGCCTGGCGAGCTTCGCCTCGTAAAGCCCCAGTGACGAGGCATCATGGTAGCTTTTGAGACAAGGGGCAAGTTGAGAGGGCTCTTGGAGCTGTCTTTCCTAGTTTGTTTTTCTCCTCTTAACTGTTTCTCTGTTCTTTTCTCTTCCCTTCCCTCTCCTCTTTTCCTCTCTTCTCCCTTCTTGGCTTCTCTCCTTCCTTCCCTTCCTCCTTCCTTGTCTCCTCTCTTCTTTATTTTGGGTGTATTGTTGCTGGGGTTTGAACTCAGAGTCTCACACTCTTACTTGGGTTGTTTTTTACTCAAAGCTGACATTCTACCACTTGAGCCATACCCCCATTTCTGGCTTTTTGCTGGTTAAAGTTTAGAGGTAAAGGACTCATGAACTTTGCTGCCTGGGCTGGCTTTGAACTGCAATTCTAAGATCTCAGCCTTCTGAGTAGCTAGGATTACAGGCCGGAGCTACCGTGCATGGCTAGTTCCTTGTTTTAATAAGTGTGCAATTGTTTTCTCTTTTCTTTTTTCTTTTTTGTCAGTCATGGGGCTTGAACTCTGGGTCTGGGCCTTGTCCCTGAGCTCTTAAGCTCAAGGCTACCATCTTACCCTTGAGCCAAGCCCCACTTCCCATTTTCTAGAGGTTAATTGGAGATAAGAGTCTCAGGTCCTTTTGTGCCCCAGCTGGCTTTGAACCTTGATCCTTAGATCTCAGCCTCCTGAGTAGCTAGGATTACAGGCGTGAGCCTCTGTGCCCAGCCTTCCTTTTTCTTTTCTTCATCTCTCTTCTTCCTTCTATCCCTGCCTCCCTCTCTCCCTCATCCCTCCCCATCCATTCTCCCTCCTTTCCTCTCTCCCTCTTTTCTTTCCTTTCTCTTTGCTTCTGTCTCACTCTCCAAACTTTCTAAAAACACAACATGCCTCCAGGTTGTCTCTTCCAGCTACAGTAGTAGTAGTTCTTTCCCCTCTCCTACTGCAAAGTTCTAGGGATGTCTAGAATGTTGTTTGATAGTTGTACTGTCAAAGGGCCCAGTCAGTCTCTACCTGCCTCTGGCTGTGAGCCCTGGTTTCCTGTACTTTGAAGGTTAAAGGTGCCCTGAGCCTTGTGCCTTGAGTCTTCCTTGGTCCTTAGTGATTTTTCCAGAGTGGCCATTTACATGATGATGGTGATGATGGTGATGATGGTGATGATGATGATGGGAAGGAGGAGAATGTTAGTCATCATGAGTCAAAATAATTTCCTGAAACGTGAAACGATGTAGTGAAATGAGACAGTTGGGTGGTGCCCTTCCACATAAAGTCAGGACATCCAGACCTCCTGGCCCTGGTTCGTCATTACTGGCTCTCCTCCTCTTCTTTTGGCTCTTTAGTTATAAGAAAAATGTAGTCACCTTCTGCATTCTGGACTTTCATATTCATAGATTGAACCAAGTGCACATTTGAGAATATGCAGAAAGATTTGTATGTTTACTGACTCTGTCTATACTTTTGCTGTTGTTTGTGGTTCTGTTTTGGTGCCAGTCCCGAGGTTTGAACTTAGGACCTGGGTGTTCTTTCTGGGCTTTTTTACTCAAGGCTAGCACTCTACCACGTAAGCCACAGCTCTACTTCTGGCTCTTTTGTATTGGCCAATTGGAGATAAGAGTCTCCTGGGCTGGCTTCAAACCATGATCTTCAGATCTCAGCCTCCTGAGCAGCAGCTAGGATTATAGGTACAAGTCATTAGTGCCTGGTTTTGACATTTTTTTCTTGTCATCTTTCCCTAAAAAAAAAACCCAACAACTATTTACATAGCACTTTATATCCTATGGGGTATTGTAAGCAATAATTATACATGATAATTAGGCATTTAAAAAATAAGCTGATTGAAAGCATACAGAAACACAAGCATTGGGCTATATATAAGACACTATGCTGTTATATATAAGAGTCTCATGAATTTGAAGACACTGGTTTGTACCTGGAGGGGTGTCCTGGAATCTGTCCTCGAGGGACACGGAAAGGTGACTCTAGCTCATTCAATAGCTCATTACGTATACTTAATGAACTAGAAGGAGAGCGAATCAAAACTAAATGAGATGCACTTGTAGTAAATGCTTAATAAATACTTATCTCCATTTGATACATATTTATAGAATTCTGTCTCCTCTCTCTCTCTCTCTCTCTCTCTCTCTCTCTCTCTCTCTCTCTCTCTCTCTCTCACACACACACACACACACACACACACTCACACACACATACACAGCCTCAAAATGAGGAGTTGCAAAATCACCATTATTTTTGGGAGAAAAGAAGAGAATGATTACTGTTGAGTTGCAGACAGTTAGCTAAGGTTGAAGATTGTACCTCCTCCCTCTCACCCTGAGATTTCTGTTTCCTTTTCCTCCTCTGCCTTCCTTCTGAGTAGGCAGGCATCTGGGGACTATGGAGGCCACAAAGGCAGAGACAGGGCATGGAAGGACTCAGCTGGGAGACAGATTCATGGTGTTATGAGGGCCTTGTGTAGGAATGCCTTGTTGGAAGCCCGTTTTTTGAAAGTAAACTTTGGGATGCTTTTCCCAGTGTCTGCTTACTGACGTCATATTTCCTCTCTCCCTCTCCAGATAAGATCGCCTGTGTCGTCCCCTCTGAATGTGAGAAATATTGTGGCACTAAAGTTGGCTGTAGCAACATTGCCTACCCAACCTTGGTGGTGGAACTCATGCCCAATGGTGAGTATTTCTTGGAAGGCTGGAAGGATCGTTATCGGAGGCTGATTTGATTTGGGCTCCATCTAGAATCCTCTCTCTCTCTCTCTCTGTCTCTCTCTCTCTCTGTCTCTCTCTGTCTCTCTCTGTCTCTCTCTGTCTCTCTGTCTCTCTGTCTCTCTCTCTCTCTCTCTCTCTCTCTCTCTCTCTCTCTCTCTTTCTCTCTCTGTCAGTACTGGACTTTTGCTGAGCTTTTCTGGCGTTCAAGGCTCTACCATTTGAGCTATAGCTCTACTTCTGGCTTTTTCATGATAACTGATTAACTGGAGATGAGAGTTTCCAGAAAATCAGAAAAGGAAGTCTTTATAGTTTATCGCAAAAAGCTTTAGATGAGCCCATAAAAGTTTATTTATAGATATAAAACTGAAAGAATGGCAGAATCTTACCATTGTATGATCAACTACAAAGAAGTTTTCATCATCCCGTAAAGGCTTCATATCTGCCACCCTACCTGTAACCCTAGGTACTTGGATGGCAGAGATGGGGGAGGATCAAGATTTGAGGCTAACCTAGGCAAAAAAAATATTAGCAAGACTCCATTTCAACAAATAAGGCCCAGGGTGGCATCTTATCTTTATAATCCCAGCTACATAGACAGTGTAGTCTGAGGCCAGACAAAAAGCATGAGACACTATTTGAAAAATAAAGGAAAAAAAGGGCTCAGGGTTGGGGGGTGAGGGTATGACTTATGTGGAGAGTACTTGTCTAGTGTATTACAAGGTCCTGAGTTCAAACTCTAGAACAAAATTAAAAAAAAGAAGAAACTCTGTGCAATCACTGATAATACATTCTCTATAGATTTACCTGTGCTGTACATAGGCAGAGAGAAACAATTACACCTATAATTGGTTCTTTATGTTTGGCCTCTTTGCTTTGGATTGGTTTCAAGGTTCATTCATTTTGTAACATCTGTTTGCGCACCATTCCTTTTTATGAATGAATGAACAGTGATGATTCCATTCCATTCAATTTTATGATCATCCATGAGGGAATACTATTCACTCATAAAAAAAGATGTCCAGTGGATAAACAGTTGTTGCCCAGTGTTTACCCCTTAGTTGAGAGACATTTGTTTCTTCTTTTCTGCTAATGTAAAAAAAATTCAAGAGGAGCACTGGAGGCTCTCTCTCTCTCTCTCTCTCTCTCTCTCTCTCTCTCTCTCTCTCTCTCTCTCTCTCTCACACACACACACACACACATATACATATTTTGTGCCAGTCCTGGGGCTTGAACTCAGGGCCCAAGCACTGTCCTTGGCTTGTTTTCAAGGCTAGGGCTCAACCACTTGAGCCATAGCACCACTTCCAGCTTTTTTTCTGTATGTGGTACCGAGGAATTGAACCTCTTTGTGCATGCTAGGCAAGCACTCTACCACTAGGCCAAACTCCAGGCCCCAGTGGAACTCCTTTGAATAAAGTTTAGCATAATAAATACAAAGTTCCAACTTGTGGTGTATGTGTGGGGGGCGTCAGACTAATGGAGACAGGAAAGGGGTTCAGATGCAGTCATAATATTCAATGTACATATGTGAAGATGGAATGAGGTAAATTAGGGGGCCGGATGGGGCTGGTGGGAGAGAATGATGAATGGGGTGATCGTGACCAAGGTGCATGGTGCTCACAAACTCACATATTGAACTGAAACCCCTTTATATCCACAGTTCATGTCTTACACATCTATTCTAGAAAGGATAAGTTGGAGACTATGACAGGATTTTGGAAGGCAAACAAGGCTGAGTCCTCATATTTAGAAGATAGATTAAAATGCACTGGAATGTGATGCATTATACAAGATTCTAGATACTCACACCCAGTGAGACCAAAAGAGAGAAACCCAAAGGCACCATGCCTTTATATAAAATAATACACACACGGAAACGAACTCGAAGCTATGGAAACACAGGGCTTATCTACTTCCTTATTTTTAGTTTTGAGTTTTTGATGATTCTATCTTCTTTCCCTAACGCATGGTGTATTCAAGCATCCACGCTCGGGAGGGTGGAGGGAGGGCACAGAACTCGAGGGAAAAAAGGGTGACATAGGGCAGCAGTGGGGCTCATGGGACGTGGAGGAAAGTGCACGGGCGGAGACATGCCATTTCACTTCCTCCGTACATCACCCCTCTAATAATAATAAAGTCAATTAATTCAAAAAATACCAAGTCCTGGGGTCTGGCCATGGCACTGAGAGCTCATGTCTTCTCCAGGGCTTCGAGGCCTAATGCTGTCTGTCATGATGGCCTCTCTCATGAGCTCGCTGACCTCCATCTTCAACAGCGCCAGCACCCTCTTTACCATGGACATCTACACCAAGCTCAGGAAAAAAGCCAGCGAGAAAGAGCTCATGATCGCGGGAAGGTAAGTGAGCCTTCCTCCTGCCGTAAGAGCTGGCTGGATCATCTCCAGTAATTATTAGGACCTGAAGTCAAACTCCAAAGTAGATACCTTCACTTAGACCTTCTCATTGAGGAGCAAGAATGAGAAGATAATAATAATAGTTGTTTCTTTTAAACTATTGATTGAGTGATCTTTGTTCCTCAAATCTCAAAGTGGGGGTATGGCCCTATGGAACCTCTTTTCTTTCCTTTTTTCTTCTCTTCCAGTTCTCTGGGGTGTGAATTCAAGGTCTTGTACTTATTCAGTTTACTGTTTGGCTTATACTCTACTGCTTGAATGAATGTGCTTCTTGTTTTCTGTTACCGTGGTTCCATTATACAGCTTTGTATTTGTAAAGGTACATATATGTGTATGCATTTGCTTGTGATATGTTTAGATGTGTGTGTGTGTGTGTGTGTGTGTGTGTGTGTGTGTGTGTGTGTGTGTGATATTGAAGCCTAGGGGGCTAGTGCTCTACTACTTGAGCCACAGCGCCACTTCTAGCTTTTTTCTATGTATGTGGTACTGAGGAATTGAACACAGGTCTTTGTGCATGCTAGCACAAAGCACTCTGCCACTAGGCCAAACTCCCCATACAGTATTCCTTTTCAATTTGTGATTAAGTTTTTTTTGACAGTCCTGGAGCTTGAACTCAGAGCCTGAGCACTGTCCATGGGCTTTCTCAAGGCTAGAGCTCTACCACTTGAGCCACAGCACCATTTCTGGCTTTTTCTATGTATGTGGTATCAAGGAATCAAACCTGGGTCTTCATGCATGCTAGGCAAGCACTCTACCACTAGGCCAAACTCCCGGCCCCTGTGATTAAGTTTTAAAAATTATTATGATTATTATTTTTGTCAGTTGTGAAGCTTGAACTCAGGGTCTGGGTGCTGTCCCTGAGCTCTTTTGCTCTAGGCTAACCACTACCACTTTGAGCCCCATCACCACTTCCAGTTTTCTGGTGTTAATTGGAGATAAGAGAGTCTTACAGTGTCTTTTCTGCCTGGGCTAACTTCAATCTGTGACCTCAGATCTCAGCCTCCTGAGTAGCTAAGATTACAGGTGTGAACTATTGGTACCCAGCTAAAAATTATATTTTTATTACCTTGAAGGACTTGTTCAAGTTTTTTTTCAGTTGTGGGGCTTGAACCCAGACCATTGGTGCTGTCCTTGAGCATTTTTTACTCAAGGCTAGCATTCTGCCACATTGAACCACAACACCACTTCTTGTTTTCTGGTGGATAACTAGAGATAAGAGTCTCACGGATTTTCCTGCCCAGGCTGGCTTTGAACTGTGATCCTCAGATCTCAGCCTCCTGAGTAGCTAGGATTACAGGTGTGAGCCACCTGTTTGTCTGAGTTTCAAAGACAAGGTCTTGTTATGTTCCTCAGGTTGACTTCAAACTCACAATCTCTCTGCCTCAGTCTCCTAAGTGCTAGGATTACAGGAGTGCAGCACCAGTTTTGTGGATTTGGTTGTGGTGGTTGCTGATAGTGTACTGTGCTGTTTTGATTTCAGGTTGTTCATTCTCCTGCTGATTGGCATTAGTATTGCCTGGGTCCCGATGGTGCAGACAGCGCAGAGTGGACAGCTATTTGATTACATCCAGTCAATCACCAGTTACTTGGGACCTCCTATTGCGGCTGTCTTCCTGCTTGCTATTTTCTGCAAGAGAGTCAATGAGCCAGTAGGTACCAGTCTCATGTGTCCAGAAAAGCCAGTCTACCACAGAAATTCCTCTGGAGATTTGCATGGTCTCTTGGGGAGGATTCTATCTCCTGGAGGTCTTCTTTGCTTTTTTATTTTTTTCCTTTTTAAAATGTGTGTGTGTGTGTGTGTGTGTGTGTGTGTGTGTGTGTGTGTGTGTGAGCACTCTGGGGCTTGAACTCAGGGCCTGGGTGCTATCCCTTAGCTTTTTTGTTGAAGGTTGGTGCTCTACCACTTGAGCCACTGCCCCATTTTTGGCTTATTGCTGGCTAATGGAAGGTAAGAGTCTCATGAACTTTCCAGCCTTGGCTGACTTTGAATCTGGATTCTCAGATCTCAGCCTCCGGAGTAGCTAGGATTACAGGCAGGAGCCACTGGCACCAGGCTTTCCTAGCAGACACATATGTGTTGTTAAAACTTTGTATGAGAAAGGTTAAGGAACCATGGGGCCCTCTGAGTTGGCGTGAACTCCCCCAGCGTTAGTAATGGATCCACTTTCTCTCGGATGCTCCTGTTGTATTTGCTATTGTACATTTTCTAGCCCGTCTTGGTGATTCTGACCTGAGTCCAGACTTCCCAGTAGCTCAGCAGTGACCTTGGCTTTGCTACCTGACACTTTCCCAGGTCCATCGAAGGGCACGGTCCTGTGCTTCAGTGGTTTATCTGGGAAAGGAAGTAAGATAGAAAGCCAGGGGGGTCATAACATATGACACAAAGTACATGGAATAAGGACTGTGTGCCCCAACGGACAGAGAAAGCTTCTGAGAAGCCATAGGACTGCAGAGATTTAAAGCTGGAGCAGAAAGAGAGAATTCAAGGTGGAGAGACTAGCCTTGTCCAAATGTAAAAATGGAAAAATAGAAATAAGGTAAGGGGCTTATAAGGAGTAATATTACCTGCCTTGTGAGTGAGTTGATAGACATGAATAATGAAAGATACAGCTGGAAGGTCAAGGCAAAGAGAAAGCCAGGTTACAGAATTTAGGTTCACGAAGGACATAGTTTTTTGTTTGTTTGTTTGTTTTCTCCCCCTCATATGGGAAAGTTAGATCTAAATTTTATACATATAGGAACACACACACAGGGTTCTATGCATACACAAAACTGACTAATGTATGGTCTACACAAGGTGGGGGGATGGTGAAGGTATAACTCCTTTGAACAACGAACTTACAGGTTAACAAAATGAATACTCCTACAATATGTGTTGTGGTGTGTGTGTGTGTGTGTGTGTGTGTGTGTGTGTGTGTGTGTGTGTGTAGGGAGGTCTAGAAGGAAGGCAGATACATGAAGAGAGGAAGAATAGGTCAGTATAGTCATTATATTCATGGTAACTTTGTTGTTGTTGTTGGTTGTGGGACTTGAACTCAGGGCCTGGGCACTGTCCCTGAGCCTCTTTGTGTTCAGGGCTAGTGCTCTATCACTGGAGCCATAGAGTCACTTCCAGTCATGATATTAAATGTACATACATGAAAATGGAGCCAGGAAATTAGAGAGGATGGGGGGGGAAGAATGAGGGAGAATGAGGAAAGGGGTGATGCTGATCAAGACACTACATTCATGCACAGACACATTGCACTGAAGTGCCTTGTGCAATGACAATAAAGGCAATAAAAGCATTAAAAAAGAAGACTGTGTCACAGCAGGGTGTGATGGCATGTTTTCAAAGGGGACATTTAGTAACATCTGGAAACACACTTGTTATAGTTCTGATAATGCTATCGGAGGCTCATGGGTTGGAGTTGCAGCTGTACTGAGCATCCTAGGGCAAAGAATGACACTCCCAAAGAACTAGCCCGTTCAAATACAGTGCTACATAGAGGCTCCGGAGACTGGAGCCCAGTCTAGCAGGTTGAGATTGCAGGAAAACTCTCAGGAGGGGTCAAGTATCGACCAGGTCTTGAGGAAAATGTCAAAGGTGTTTAGATTTTTCAAGGCCCTCTTCAGGATAAAGACTACAGGAATAAAAATAGACTAATTTCCCAACCAGAGAGGATCCCGGTGACAGTGGCTCAAGCCTATAATATTACCTACTTAGGGAGCTAGGATCTGAGTATCCCAATTCAAAGCCAGTCTGGGCAGGAAAGTCTGTGATACTCTTATCTCCACGAAAACCACACACACACACACACACACACACACACACACACACACACACACACGCACTCCTTCCCCTAAGTCTGAAGTGGAGCTGTGGCTCAAGTGGTAGAGCCTTGAACACTCAAGGACAGTGCCCAGGCTCTGAGTTTAAAATCCAGGATCAGCACAAAAACAAACAAATCAACAAATACGTAAAAGAAAAAAAAATGGCCAGCACTGGTGGCTCTGGCTAGTAATTTTAGCTGAGATCTAAAGCTCGCAGTTAGTGGTTTGAAACAAGCCTGGGCAGGAAAATCCCTTAGACTCTTATCTCCAATTAATCACCAGAAAACTGGAAATGGAGCAGAATAGCCTTCTGCTCAAATAGCCTTGAGCAGAAAAGTTCAGGGACAGCACCCAGGCTCTGAGTTTAAGCCCTACAACTGATAAAAGAAAGAAAGAAAGACAGAAAAGAAAAGAGAGAAAAAGAAGAAAGAAAGGAAGAAAGAAAGGAAATCCTTAACAAAGTTTATGATACTATTTAAATCAAGTGAAATCAAGATTTTATTGGCAGGAATAACTGTACAAGGGTTGAATGAGAAGTCTATTTTTCCTTATTAATGCATTTCTAAATGCTAGATTCGATTTGTAAGTATATGTGCTGTCAGTAGGGTTTGAACTCAGGGTCCCTTGCTTTCACTGGACATTTTGACTCTGCTCTTCTGGTTTCAGAATGGCCTGGAGCCTATTTCCCTCTCCTGATTTATTCCTTTGCCCCTCTCCTGGGAAATGTTAGTGGATTGGCTATTTGTTAGCTGTTTGTGGATTGGGTGTTAGTTATCGTGAGGTTCTCGTTCACAGGGAGCCTTTTGGGGACTGATGCTTGGATTTCTGATCGGGATTTCCCGGATGATAACTGAGTTTGCCTACGGAACTGGGAGCTGCATGGAGCCCAGCAACTGCCCCACAATCATCTGTGGGGTCCACTACCTGTACTTTGCCATTATCCTCTTCGTCATCACTATCATCATTGTCTTGGGTGTCTCTCTCTTCACCAAGCCCATTCCAGATGTGCATGTGAGTATACACATTGGAGACCTTTCCTGCTCATCTCTCATGTACAGGCCGTGACACTGCTGGCTGGCCGCAGCTCAGTAAGACAATCACACAGATACACATTCAGTGTGGTGTCTGCTTGGTTTCATGTAGACAGGTTCAAGGCAGGAAACTGGGCATGCTAGCCAAATGACATCAGGCAGATGGAAGTCTTCATAATCCAGCGCTCTATGGAGGGACTTCTCTCTAGATCCAGTCCAGGCACATGGAGAATGAGAGCTCATAAGTGGACAAACTCCCTTTGCTGGAAGTTGTGTGTGTGTGTGTGTGTGTGTGTGTGTGTGTGTGTGTGTTACTGGAGTTTGAACTCTGGGGCTCGAGCTTGTTAAGCCACGCACTCTACCACACCAGCCATACACCAGTATTTCTTGTGATGGTGCCATGGCCAAGGTTTCCACAGGACCTCGAAAGGAACCATGTTGCCAGGAGCTGGGGGCTCACGCCTGCAATCCTAGCTATTCAGGAGGCTGAGATCTGGGGATTGTGGTTCAAAGCCAGTCTGAGGAAGAAAGTCCCTGAGTCTCTTATCTCCAATTAACTATCATAAAAGCAGGAAGTGGAGCTATGGTCTTAGTGATAGCATAACAGCCTTGAACACCTCAAAACACCCAAATAGCACTTTCCTAAGTGCCGTGTTGAGGGCAGAGCTCTCATGAACTAATTACTTCTTGAAGGTTCCACCTTTTAATACTGGCAAAATGGCAGCACCATTTCAACGTGAGTTTATGAGGGGGATATTGAAAGCCTAGTATAACATCTATGTACAATTGAACCAGACTCTTTAAGAATTGTGAGTATACTTCTTTTTTATTTTAATGCACAGAGGGGTTACAGTTATACTCGCCAGATGGAAGGCGCATTACTTCTCACACACTGATACCCCTTCTCATGTTTTTGTTCCCATTTCCCTCCCCTCCCTCCCTCCCCATTCTTATTTAACTCTAGATAGATCACTGGTTTAGGGTTCTTTATAACCTTACCAATCCATGTAAAGATGACCAATTATGGGCCTGTGTTACCTTTAGCACATAGTCTGGTAACCCAATATAGATGCCTTTTTTTTTTTTGTATTAGTATTAGGGCTTGAATTCAGAGCCTCGGCGCTGTCACTTTTTGTTCCAGATTAGCACTCGACCACTTGAGCCACAGTGCTACTTCTGGCTTTTTAGGTGGTTAATTGGAGTCTTATGGACTTTTTGTTTTGCCCTGACTGGCTTTGAACCAAGATCCTCAGATCTCATCCTCTTGAGTTAAGTATGGCTTAATAGTTGTAACTCACTAGCCCCGGGCTCATCCCATCTCTCTTAAAAAATGTTTTTCAAGGGAGCAGAGCTAGCAAGCGAATCCAAAGTCATATTTAGTCTTAGGAAGAGGGAGGGGTTCAGTTAGCATTTTACTCGTGCATACACAGCTACAAGGCCTATGGGATTCCTGAGACCTTTAACTTTATTGTTACATTTAAAGATCTGTGACAAACATTCTTCTTAAACAAACACTGCTTTTTATAGTTGGAGAATCATAGTTCTCAGCAGTGATGTCTTTGGCTGTGGGGTATGTGTGTGTGTGTGTATACTGGGGCTTGAACTCAGAGTCTCACACTCCCATTTGGCTTTTTCACTCTGGGCTGGCACTCTACCACTTGAGCCACACTTCTACTGCTGGCTTTTTCCTGGTTAATTGGAGATAAATGTCTCACCGACTTTCCTGCCTGGGCTGGCTTTGAACTATGTATGAGTCCCAGATCCAGCTCCCTGAGTAGCTATGATGACAGGCATTTCTTGATGCATTATCTCTTTGTTCGCCTCACTTCTTAGCTTAAGACTTCATTTGGAGCTTTCTAGAAAACTCTTGTGTTTTCTCCCCAGCTCTATCGTCTGTGTTGGACCCTACGCAACAGCAAAGAGGAGCGCATTGACCTGGATGCAGAAGAGAAGGAAGATATTCCTGAGCCCCCGAAGGAGACCATTGATCTAGGTGAATTTTCCAAGCTACAATAAGTTACTTCAATCACAGCAAGACTCTAGCGATGCCTTCACTCAATGCTTTCATCATTGGCCATTTCTCTCTCCCAGGAGGGAGTGAAAGGGCAGGTGGGGATGAGATGGAGAAAAGGATATGGTGAGGTTCAGTCAGACCAAGTACAGGTCATTTGAGCTCCCTCACCTCTCGCATTTTTACCTTGCTCAGTGAACTGGTGAGTGGAAAAGGAAGTTGCCACCTTGCTTTGATCTGAGGCACAGCCAGGGGCTAGATGATAAATGGAGACATGGTGGAACTAAAATGGTTTCAGTTCTCATGACCCTGGGTATGTGGGACAGAGGTTCTCAAGATCCTGTGTCTTGCCATAAAAGATTTAGAAAGCTGGGCCAGGAGTGTGGCCTAGTGGTAGAGTGCTTGCCTAGCATGCACAAAGGCCCGGGTTCAATTCCTCGGTACCACATATGTACAAAAAAGCCGGAGTGGTGCTGAGGCTCAAGTGGTAGAGCTCTAGCCTCGAGAATGTCCAAGGACAGTGCTCAGGCCCTGAGCTCAAGCCCAGGACTGGCAAAATTTTTTTTAGAAAGCCTAAGAATGATGTCTAGCTAGTACTCAAAAACTTTTACCCTTTATTATTTTTTTGTTGTGCTCAGGATCGACCTTAGGACTTAGTACATGTGATTACTTAGCTGCACGTTCAGCTCAGTGCTTACTTAGAAATTAATGTTTGCTCTGCCAGGCTCACACACCTGTAATCCTAGCTATTCAGGAGGCTGAGATCAGAGAATCTCAGTTTGAAGCCAGCCTGGGCTGGAAAGTCTGTGAGACTCTTATTTCCAATTAGGCATACACACACACACACACACACACACACTCTCTCTCTCTCTCTCTCTCTCTCTCTCTCTCTCTCTCTCTCTCTCTCTCTCTCTCTCTCTCTCTCGATGACCTTTCTTTCTTTCTTTCTTTCTTTCTTTCTTTCTTTCTTTCTTTCTTTCTTTCTTTCTTTCATTGCCAGTTCTGAGGCTTTAACAGAAGGTCTGAGCACTGCTATTGGGCTTCCTCAAAGCTAGAATTCTACCACTTGAACCACAGCACCATTTTTGGCTTTTTCTACATATGTGGTAACAAGGAACAGAACCTGTGTCTTCGTGCATGCTAGGCAAGCACTCTACCACGAGGCCAAACTCCTGGCAAAATCAATCCTTGTTTTAGCTTCAGGGTTGTAACTTTTCTTGCCCACATGGAGGATGGATGGCTGGAGCATGAGGCAGTCTGGGAGCTCAGGTTTATCCTTTACTGGGATAAAGGGCTTGCCATTCATTCTTGAGGCAGAACAAGTTCTGAATGTGACCATTAGGCATGCCATCCATTCCTAGTTCTGGATCCACTAAATGCCTAGGGATCATTTGATATGATCACCCCACTTTACAGACACATAAGTTGAGGGGGAAACCTTGTGGATGGCCTCAGCTCTGCTACAATCTACTCATGCTTGCTAAGCACTTGTCAGTTCCCAAACTTGGAAACTCTCTGAGCAAGGGAGGAATGTTGAGACGTAGGCAGCTGACCATGGTGCTGAAAACAGCCCTCCCCACCCCCGTCTCTCTGTCTCTGTCTCTGTCTCTGTCTCTGTCTCTGTCTCTGTCTCTGTCTCTGTCTCTGTCTCTCTCTCTCTCTCTCTCTCTCTCTCTCTCTCTCTCTCTCTCTCTCTCTCTCTCTCTGTGTCTCTCTCTCCCTCCCTCATTCTCTCTCTCCCCCCTACCTCTTTGAACTTCAAATGTATCTTCAGGATGCCAGTGGCTCACGCCTGTAATCCCAACTACTCAGGAGGCTGAGATCCGAGAATCACCGTTTAAAGCCAGCCTGGGAAGGAAAGTCTGTGAGGCTTGGATCTCCAATAAACTGCTAAAAAACAAGCTAGAAGTGGAGCTGTGGCTCAAGTGGTAGAGCACTAACCTTGAGCAAAAGAAGCTCAGGAGCAGTGCCCAGACTCTGAGTTCAAACCCCAGGACTGATACGCGCATGTGCATAGACATACACACACATCCTTCTAGTGAGTGAAAGTATCACAGAGGAGTATTTTGAGAGTTGATAGTCATTAATCTAGAAGAAGAGTTATTCTTTAAACACAAACGGACAGACTAAACCCCTCCATTATTTTTATGGTACCTAGGATTGAACCCAGGGCCTCATGCATGCTGGGCAAGCATCTTACCACTGAGCTATAATGTGACCAGAACTTTGAGTGCATCCAATTGTAATGCAATGCAGAGCCAGAGTAGTTTAGAGGTAGAATTGTGGTGTTTGGAATCAGATAGTACTGGAATTAAATTTCAACTTTTCTTCTCACAACTTTGGGCAAATGAGTTTATTTTTTTCTCTAAAGCTGAGGTTCTTGATGTAAGACTATTCTAAAGGAGAATGCATATCTCACAATACTGCTGGAAACATTGGATGAACTAATGTTCTGCCAGACTATGTTCTGGCCATATTTTCATGGTCATGATTGATTTCAGGGCAGAGTTTATAAATTACATTGGCCTGAAAAGGGTCAGGGATAAGTGGGCATCTTATCAGGCTGGAGAATCAGCTTAGTGACCTCTGAAGTTCATGGTAACACTTGAATTCTAATTTTTTTAAAATGAATTCATGGTGAACTGATATCCTAGTCTATTAAGGAACAACACAGATTTTCTCTTGAGAAACCATGGCTGTTACCATTGGCATTCTCTGCTAAATCAAAGCATGAGGGAGACTGAAAGCTATACAAGCATCCTTATTCTCTTTGTCAAATTGATAATGATATGACCATATTTTATTTATAAATGCCTTTCTCTAGTTTACCAATTCATTTTTGTATCATACTCTCTTTTCCTCCCTCCCTCCCTCCCTCCCTCCCTCCCTCCCTCCCTCCCTCCCTCCCTTCCTTCCTTCCTTCCTTCCTTCCTTCCTTCCTTCCTTCCTTCCTTCCTTCCTTCCTTCCTCCCTTCTTTCCTTTTGTGCCATTTCTGGGGCTGGAACTCAGGGCCTAGGTGCTGTTCTGAACTTCTTTTGCTCAAGGCTACTACTCTACCACTTTGAGCCACAGTTCTACTTCCAGCTACTTTCTGGTGGCTAATTAGAGTTAAGATATCTTGTCTCGTGGACTTTCCTGGGTCTGGTTTTGAACTTTAACCTTCAAATCTCAGCTTCCTGAGTAGCTAGGATTATAAGTATGAGCTATCCTTCCTTCCTTCCTTCCTTCCTTCCTTCCTTCCTTCCTTCCTTCCTTCCTTCCTTCCTTCTTTCCTGTCCCCCCCCCTCTCTCAGGCTAGGGTAGAATGAGGGAGGGGTCACATTGATCAAAGATGCATTTTACTCATAAATAGATAAAATGAAATGAAAACCCTGTGTACAACTACTTAAACATATGAACAAAAAACTAACTGGACTGGCCTCGGTGGCTCAGCCTGTAATCTTAGCTACTTATGAGGCTGAGATCTGAGAATCACAATGCAAAGTCAGTCTAAGCAGGAAAGTTCCTGGGACTCTTGTCTCAAATTAAACACCCCTTAAAAGAAAAAAAAAGCCAGAAGTGGAGCTGTGGTTCTAGTGGTAGAGTGCTAGCCTTGAGCAAAAATGCTAAGTACCCAGGCCCTGAGTTCAAGCCCTAGGACTGATGCGCGCACGCATGCGCGCGCACACACACACACACACACACACACACACACACACACACACACACACACATACATACATTCCAAAAAGCTTAAAGAAATGGCATCAGGCTTGCTGATCACAAGGCTACAGGGGTCATCTCATGACATTGTCTTGTACTGAAGGTCATTTGAGTATGGCATATATTCACCTGGATATTTGAATTGGGAAAAATATGAATATTTTGAAAGTACAGTGAAGTTGGGAGAATTCTACTAAAGGGTAGCTGCTCCATGGTGCAGCGTGATAGGCCTGGAAGCTTTTTGTTTGTTTGTTTCTGGTTTCCAGTGGCTTTTGTATCTAATAATTCGTTTCCTGCCTTTCTCTGAACACAGAAGTTCCTCAAGAAAGAAAAGGATGCTTCCGGCGAGCCTATGACCTGTTTTGTGGGCTGGACCAGGACAAAGGACCCAAGATGACGAAGGAAGAGGAGGCAGCCATGAAACTGAAGATGACAGATACGTCGGAGAAGCCCCTGTGGAGGACAGTGGTGAATGTCAACGGCATTATCCTGCTGGCTGTGGCTGTCTTCTGCCATGCCTACTTCGCCTGATTCCAGCTCTAGGCTCCAGACGCTGGGCTCCCGTCCACCTCCCTTTACTTCCGTCCTGTGGTTTGGAAGGGAAATCAGTCTGTTGTAAATGTTTCCTGGTTGGAGAACCATGTACATGTGTAATTATAGGTTAGTTGGAAGATTAAAAAACACCAAACCGACTTCATTATTTCCCCCTTGTTAACGTAGGCATGTGAAATGAATGTGAGGTGGTCATTTGTATGTGTATATATACCAGAGCTGCAGAAGAAAACATGGACTCAGGTCACTCCAGAAAGAGCCATAACAGAAGTCTTGCCATTGTCCAATCTAAGTTGGTCTCAGACAGACCAAGTGTGTCAGCTCCAGGTGTTAATTCTTACATACTGCTTTTATAATTTTGTCTCCCTGGTTCTTGCCACTTTACTGATCTGATTTCTTATCTCTGATTTCTCTTCTCCCATTCCCACTTTCCCTAGTCCATCTTTTCTCTTTCTTTCCTTCCTTTCTCTCTCTCTTTTTTCTTTTTGTCTTTGTCTCTCTGTCTCCCCTTTCTCCTTCCCTCCTGTCCTTCCCTCCTGTCCTTCCTTCCTTCCTTCCCTCCTTCCTTTCTTCTTTCCTTCCTCCCTTCTTTCCTTCATTTTCTCTCTCCCTTTCCCCATTGTCACATCCTTTCCAAGTTATTTTTCTTTAGAACAAGAAAAGTCAATTTGATAAATCCATGAACACGTGCATGCTGAAGATGTGAGCTGGTCTAGGCCATTTCATCTTGGAAGTAGCGGGGGTCTCTGGAAGGAATTACTTAGCCCAAAGTCCAAGTCTCAGGATCTTATCTTATCTCAGGCCAGTGGGAGAAGCACATAATGTTGAGTCCAGGACATTTTCTGGTCTTCTTAAACACTTCCTAGTCCATGTTATCCCATGTTTGAGAGTTCATCCACTTTGGCATTTGCTGTGCCTGGGACACCTCTGTCACTCAGGGAATATGGTTGCCTAAATGACTAATAAAGGCATTATTTATAGATATTTGCCTGGTCCTTTGTTAATCTTTTTTTTTTAAATTTTAAAGGGTGGCTAAATGAAGCATAGCTTTGTGGTGCCATAATGAATGGGAACACATTTTCCAGCGGCAACTCTGCCTCCTGTGTGATATTAATGTTGATATTTGGGTTTTGACGTGAACACCATGTCATTTGACAGAGCAAATGAACCTGCAGACACATCGTCTCAGCACAGCTGCACTCTCGGAGACACATTGAACTGATTGGCTAGAGGTCCTCTTCCCAAATGTTTGGTGGAACACAGCGGTTTTTTTTTTCAAGAATTTTTTAAAAAAATTAATAACCATCATTGACAAAGGCAAATCTCTTTCTTTTGGGTCTTTTAGCCAAAAAGGAGCAGCTTTATTTATTTACGTTTTTTTTGTACCAGTCCTAGATGCTGTCCCTGAGCTTTTATGCTCAAGGCTAGTGTTCTACCACTTTGAGCCTCAGCACTATCTCCACTTTTGTGGGGGAGTTAATTAGAGATGAGAGTCTCATGGATTGCCCTGCCCTGGCTGGCTTTGAACTGTGATCCTCAGATCTCAGCTTTCTAAAAAGCTAGGATTATAGGTGTGAGCCACCGGAGCCCAGCTAGGAGTACATGTTTTGTTGGACTAATTTTATAAGAAGAAATCTTTCTTTTTTCAATTTCAATTTAATTAAGTACGATTTCTGTCTATGAAATCTTAATGATATTGTAACATGATCCCACTGAAGTAAGAAAAATCAAGATGCTTAGTGTGATTTCAGGTTAGTTTAGAAATGAGCTTGAGAGGGAATCTTGGTATAGAAATAGCTCAGCAGGAAGAGGAATGGCTTTTTTTTGGTCAATTGTGAGGCTTGAACTAAGGGCCTGAGCAGTATCCCGAGCTCTTTTTGCTCAAGGCTAGATTACCACTTTGAGCCTCAGTGCCACTTCTAGTTGTCTGGTAGTTAATTCAAGGTAAGAATCTCACAGACTTTCCTGCTTGGGCTGGCTTTGAATTGTGATCCTCAAATCTCAGCCTCCTGAGTAGTTAGGACAACAGGTGTGAGCCACCAGTGTCTGGCCTTTGTTCTTCTTCTTCTTCTTCTTTTTTTTTTGCCAGTCCTGGGCTTGGGGTCAGAGCTTGAGCACTGTCCTTGGACTTTCTCAAGGCTAGCAATCTACCACTTGCACCTCAGCACCACTTCTGGCTTTTTGCTATGTATGTGGTACCAAGGAATCGAACCTGGGTCTTCGTGCATGCTAGTCAAGCACTCAACCACTAGGCCAAACTCCCGGCCCCTGGCCTTTGTTCTTACAGAGAGTACTATTAAACTCATTCTCTTGATGCAGGACAGAGAAGAGGGAAAAGCGGAAAATTTCACATGGCCAGTATTTCTCAGAGAGCTCTGTCTTCTCTGGAGTTTATGGTAGGTTTGGGGCCTTTAGAGGATAAAGGGAGAGTATTAAAACCCGTGTATGGAACAAGAAATGTAATTACATAGATTTCTTGGGGGTCAGTTTCTGACTTTGCTGTGTACATGATTGGAAGCTATTTTGTCTCAACTGTGCAATTTTCCTCTCTAAAGCATGGAGAACCCTGGCCCCTGTGGCATCTGGTCTACCTCATGTGGCACGGAGAGAACATTTTTAAAAGGGATAGCAGACATATACATGAAAATTGCCTGAGGGGAGGGAAATGGGGACCAAGACATGAGAAAGGGTATCAATGTTTGTGAAGTTATGCACCTTCTATTTGATGAATATAATGTAACCCTTCTATTAATTACAATAAAATATATGTGAAAAAAAGAAAATTGCCATATTAAGCTATATTAAGTGCCAACAATTAAAATGTATTTTTTTGGTAAAATTAATAAACATATTAAAAATTCAAATGTGCAGAAATTATATCTAAATGTTCAACTGGAATTAGCACAAGGTATGGATTAGGATGCAAGAGATTAAGAGAGTTGAGAATAGAATAGAGCATCTCAAACAATTAAAAATGAAAATGTAAGCTAGCTAACCAATGGTGCATATCTGGGATCCTAGCTCCAAGAGATTGAGATCTGAGGATTGTGGTTCAAAACTAACATGGGGAAGAAAGTTTATGAGACTTTTATCTCTAACTAAGCACCCAAAAAGCAGGAAGTGGGATTGTGACGTAAGTGGTAGATGTAGCTGGGAATGTGGCTTAGTGGCAGAGTGCTTGCCTAGCACACATAAGGCCTTGGGTTTGATTCCTCAGCACATAAACAAAAAATAATAATAAAATATTAAGTAGTAGAGCTCTAGCCTTGAGCAAAAAAAGCTAAAGAACAGAGCTTAGGCCCTAAGTTCAAGATCCAGGACACACACACACACACACACACACACACACACACACACACACACACGTAGCTGAACCCAGCTAACATGTAACATGGAGCCCCCTGTAGTTCTGGGTACTCGGAAATTCACTTGAGCCAAGCAGCTTGAAACCAGCATGAGTAACATTCCACAGCCCATCTCCAAAAAAAATGTAGCTAAGTTTGGGAATGAGTTTCAATGGCAAAATGTCTGCTAAGTTACTAAGTGAGTAGCTCCTACCTGCATAAAGTTCCTTGAGAATATGCAGAACCAATTTGGTAATTGGGACCAGGAAATGATATGTAATATTAGAATAATTTTAGAGGTACAAGATAAAGCTGTTCTATTATACAAGTTAAAAGTAATATTACATAGGGAGCAGAATATTAATACTGAGTTTGTAGCTGGGTGTCAGGGGCTCATGCTTATAATAACCTAGTTACTCAGGAATCTGTGACTTGGAGAGTTAGAGTGAGCCTGAAAGGTCTGTGAAACTCTACCTCTAAAGAACCAGCAAAGCACTGGACCAGAGGCATGGCTCAAATAGTAAAGGGCTAGTTGTGAGCAAGAAAACTGCTTGAGAGTGGAAAGTCCTGAGTTCAAGACCTGGTTCTGAGGCTTTTGAAAAACATGAAAAAATGATTTTAGCAATGAAAAAGGATGCTTTATAGGGCCACAGAGGTCCTTTAAAATGCAAATAATTATTTAAAATTGAAAAAGAAATACCTTAAAATGAAAAGACAAGTATGATTCACCATAGAACAAAGTGGGTCCTGGTGCCTTTGACTTCCTTGAGACAGACAATGCTACTTTTGGACACTGCTGGCGTCTGCTCTTTCCCAGTGCTGAACTGACCATCTCCTAAAGGATACATTGCAGCTTATGCTTTTCTTGTTTCCCTTTACAAAAGCAAATCTTGGGAGAAAAACCATATATGGTGATTAATTGGAGGAGCAATTTTTAATACTTCTTCCCATTCACTCTAGGAAAATCTTACTTGGCCTCTAGATCCTATTTGGGACATGATATTGTTTGAGTGACATGCCATTCTCTTAGCAGGTTGGTAGGGGGTGGGATTAGGAAGGTAGGGAGGAGGGTGCTGGCATTGTTTGATTGGCTCCTGGAGATGCAGATGAATTCAAATGGTCACTTCAAGTCTTGAGTGGAAAAAGCCAATTGAGAGCACATGGCCCTGAGTTCAAGCCCCAGTACCATCACAAAGCAACCAATAAAATAAGGTGTGAGGAAAGGGGTCCAATGTCCTTTCTGAAAATCAGACTCAGCGCCAAAAAAAAAAAAGGTGGCGGGAAGAAGATAAAATGATAGTGAGACTATTTCAAACAATATGCGGGGTGTTGAGGGACCAGTGTGTGATCCCAGAAACATCGGAGTCAGAGGTAGGACCATCACAGTCCAAAGTTGACACCAGGGCAAAAACCACAAGACTGAGAATATAACTTAAGACAAGAAGAGTTCACCAGAAGAAAAACATGTGAGCCTCTCACCAATAAGCAGCAAAAAGCCAGATTGCGTTGTGGCACAAATGGTAGAGTACCAGGTGAGCAAGCACGTGGAATTCCAAAGGGCTACAGATAGCCAAAACAGTCAAGCACTTCTGATTTCAAAACTTCCCACAAGCCCATTGCCCTGTAACACATATTTGTCATCCTAGCTACTCAGCTGAGAGCTGAGGATGGTGATTCAAGGCCGGCCCAGGCAAGAAAGTCTTATCTCCACATTAATCCACACACACACAAAGCCAGAAGCAGAGTTGTGGCTCAAGTGGCAGAGCACTAGCTTCAAGCTCAGGGATAGTGCCCAGGCCCTGAGTTCAAGCCCAGGATTGACAAAAACAAACAAAATCACAATAACAAGAACAAACTACAGAACAAAGCTACAGAAATCAAGATTGTATTTTAGTGGCATAAGTACGGACATGCTTCAGACTCGATCGCTCTGCCTTCAACAAGACTGATCAAGAAAGGCAGTTAACAGTCTTCTCAACGCATAGTTGTAGTTGAACCTGTATGTATCATTATGTAAGTATTGAAGACCTAAAGGCAATAGAAAATATGGAAGAGAAATAGATGAGGTTACATGGCTTGGTTGTGTTCTGCTTTAGAGAGTCCAAAGCTTTCCCTTTGCTACTGGGGTGGAACTCAACTGTCTTCTGGCCAGGCTCATGAGATCCTACACTTCTGTTCATCTTCCCACATCTTTTAGTCTCTCTTTGCTGCCAGTGATCCAGCCACCTGCACTTTTCCCATTCCTCACATGTTCTGCACGTTTCCTTCTGCCCAGGCAACATTTTCTGACCCATTAAAGAAAACAGGATACTTTCTGGCCGGGTGCTGTGGTTCATGCCTATAATCCTAGCTACTCAGGAGGCTGACATCTGAGGACTGTCATTCAAAGCCAGCCTGGGCAGAAAAGTCCTTGTGAGATTGTAACTGCCAATTAACCACTAGAAAACTGGAAGTGGTACTGTGGAAGTGGTAGGGTTCTAGCCGTGAACAAAAAAGCTCAAACATAACGCTGCACCCTGAGTTCAAGCCCCATAACTGACAAAGGACATGAATATATATATATATATATTTGTATATATACATGTATATATATATATTTTTGGTTGGTTGTGGGACTTGAACTCTGGGTCTGAGCATTGTCTCTGAGCTCTTCAGCTCAAGGCTTCCACCCTACCCCTTGAACCACACTGCCACTTCCAGTTTTCTGGCAGTTAATTGGAGATATGAGTCTCATGGACTTTAGTGCATGGGCTGGCTTTGAACTGCTGTCCTCAGATCTCAGCCTTCTGAGTAGGTAGGATTACAGGCGTGAGCCACTGGCTCACTTTATATAAAGGTAATGTACAGAAGGATTACAGCTACATAGTTAGATAATGCGTACATTTCTTTTTTGGACAGTGTTACCCCTTTCCTCTCCCTCCCAGTTTTTCTCTCCCACCCCCAACAAGTTGTATAGTTTGTTTTCAACTTAGTGTTCAGTGGGTTACCACTGCTGTTCACCTTTGTCTCTCCATACAATATGTTTTTTTTTTTTTTTGCCAGGCCTGGGGCTTGAACTCAGGGTCTGAGCACTATTCTGGGGCTTTCTCAAGGCTAGAGCTCTACCACTTGAGCCACAGCACCACTTTCAGCTTTTTCTATGTATGTGGTACCAGGGAATCGAACCTGGTTCTTCATGCATGCGAGGCAAGCACTCTACCACTAGGCCACACTCCCGGTCCCTCCATACAGTCACCTTGTCCACTCTCATCCTTCTCTCCTTCTCTCCCTTCCCAAACCAACGTCAACAAGTTTCATTTCTCACTTGTGCATAAACTATTTGATCATATTTTCCACGCTTCATCCAGCACTCACCTCCCAGATGACTCCCTCCACCTTCCTAACATTCATTCTGGTTACATGTGAGTTGTGCAGGTTAATTGGTCAGAGGGGTTTTGCCATGGTATCTCACACATACACATATATATATATACACCATAATTTAATCAGGTTAACATATATATATATATGTATATGTGTTTAAAAAAACATGTGTCTTTTGCCCTTCACAGTCTAGGTCATTTTGTTGGATATGATGGCTCCTAGATCCATTCATTTCCCAGTGCACAATATAAGTCCATTCTTCTTGTGACCAAATCATATTTATTACATATAAATATTAACTATAATCAAATGCTATAAACAACACAATTATATGTCATGTTACTATGATGTTTATGTATAATAGAAATAGATGATCATATATCATGATATATATAAAGTAATCTAATATGTGACCTACAAATATATAATATGCGATATTATATTATATATGCATAAATCTATATGTATTTGAAATGTGCTGAGAGAGTAGATCTTAAGCATTCTTTCAAAGAAGGTAAGTCAGTTGACGGATGTGTTAATTTTCTTTATTGCAGTAACCATTTCTCAGTGTTTACACATATCAAATCATCACATCGCCCACCGTAAATATATACAAGCTGTTATTTGCTACTTATGCCTCCACTCGTAAGGAGTCACTCTCCTAGATTTCTTAGATTATCCACATTGGGATTTTTTTTTTAATTGACATAAAGAAACAACAAAAGCAAAAAAAAGCAATCAAGTCTGAAGTCACCTCTTTAGATCACATGATCGAATGGCTAGTCTGTCGTTGTAAGGCAACAAAAATGCAGAGTGATCTGATACTGGTCCCACACTGCGGTGGCTGAGACAAGACTTCAGGCAAAGTAGCCATAGTAAAACACAGCCACAGCCAGGGCGAGGATGGCGTTGACGTTCACCACATTTCTCCACAGAGGCTTCTCAGACGTGTCCGTGAGCTTTTTCCTCAAGGCTTCTTCCTCTTCTTTCGTCAGCTTGGGTCCTGTCTTCTGTAAGCCACAGAATAAGTCATAGCCTCTCTTGAGACATCCACGAGGTTTCTCAGGACGATCTGAAACAAGGGAAAAATAAGTCATGACAACAGATGGGAAATGGGAAGTCACAGAAGACTTGAAGAATGGCTACACAGAGGACTTCTGGGGGAAAATATAGATACAATTGAAAATATTTAAAAAAAAAGATGAGAGGGGGGCAGGAGTGTGGCCTAGAGATAGAGTGTTTGCCTAGCATTCACAAAGACCCGGGCTCAGTTCCTTGGTACCACACACAGAAAAAGGTGGAAGTGGTGCTGTGGCTCAAGTGGTAGAGATCTAGCCTTGAGAAAGCCCAAGGGCAGTGCTCAGGCCCTGAGTTCAAGCCTCAGGACTGGCAAAAAAAAAAAAAAAGCTGGGAACTGAGGAGCTCATGCCTGTAATTCTAGCACCCCAGGAGGCTGAGATCTGAGGATTGGGGGTCCAAGCCAGCTTGAGCAGTAGTCAGTGAGATTTTTAGCTCCAATTTGCCAAAAAGCTGGAAGTGGAGCCGTGGCTCAAGTGGTAGAGTGATTGCCTTGAGCAAAAGAAGGAAGAAAAACTCAGAGACAACTCTGAGGCTCTGAGTTCCAGCCCCAGAAATGGCACCAATGAAAAAAAAACTTGCACGGCATAAAGCATCGAAATGTGCCAAAGATTTACACCCTCTATCCCAGAGGGCTTCATATCTTTAAAATATGATGGATTTTTGGAAACAAGAAAGAAAAGGCCAGCAACAACCCCATTTGAGCATACTGAAAAGATAAACAAATTGAAACATAAGAAAAGGACAAAGGGTTCCTTTTTCGGAGTGTTAAACCCAGGGTCTTGCACTGGTTAAGCAGGTGCTCTGCCATGGAGTCATGCTCCCAGTCCTGTTTTGTGCCATTATTCTTGAGATAGAATTTCGTTTCCTGCCTGGGTGAGCACCAGGGCCATGCTCCTTGCCTGTTTAGGCTTCCTCTTGTTGCTAGGATGACAGACACACACCACTGCATTGAACTTCCCCCTCCTTTCTGCCCAGGTCATCCTGGAACCAGTTATTCCCCTTTCAGCCTGCCATGTACTTTAGAATGGCAGGCGTGTGCTACAGCATTCATCTGTGGGTTGAGAAGGGGGTCTCGCAAACTTTTAGGACCTGGATGGCTTTTTTTTTTTTTTTTGCCAGTCCTGGGCTTGAGCTCAGGGCCTGAGCACTGTCCTTGGGTTTTCTCAAGGCTAGAGCTCTACCACTTGAGCCTCAGCACCACTTCTGGCTTTTTTCTATGCATGTGGTACCGAGGAATCGAACCCGGATCTTCGTGCATGCTAGGCAAACACTTTAACCACTAGGCCAAACTCCCGGCCCCTGATGGCTTTTAATTGAAATTCTCCCATTATCAGCTTCTCAAGTAGCTCAGATTACAGGCTTAAGTCTCCAGTGCTGGAGGGCAAATGGCTTTTAAGCTTACTAAGGAAGAGATTTACACTCAAATGATACTAAAATATCAGTCTTCATCAGAGCAAAAAATATAAATGTTTTAGAAGCTACTATGTTAAAGAGTCTGTATGGAAATAGGCACTGGTACCCACTGTTACATGGAAAACAGGATTCAGGTCTTACAGAGGGGAATTTGAAGTATACAGCAAAATTATGTAGGCATTAATTCGTTTTGCTTTGCTTGTTATTTATTTATTTAGACAGTTGTGGGGCTTGAACTCTGGGCCTGGGTACTGTTCCTGAGCTCTTTAACTCAAGGCTATGGCCCTACCCCTTGAGCCACAGTGAGACTTCTGCTTTTCTAGTGGTTAATTGGAGCTAAGAGTCTCTCGGTCTTTAGTGCCCGGGCTAAGATCTCAGCCTCCTGAGCAGCTAGGATGACAGGCATGAGCCACTTTGCTCAGTTAGCCATTAATTATTTGATCCACCAATCAAACTTCTCAAAATCAATGCCTAAGTCATGTGTGGGCAAAAAGACAGCAAAAGAAAACTATATACATATATATATGTATATATGTGTGTATTTGCTGTAACATTGGAAAATTAAGGCATACTTCTTTCTTTGAGCCACAAAGCTACTTCTGGAACTTTTCTACCTGGGTTGGCTTTGAACTATGATCCTCAAGAACTCAGCCTGTCCAGTAGCTAGGATTATGGGTGTGAGTCGCCAGGGCTTTTCCTAACTTTTCTTTTTACCAGTCCTGGGGTTTGAGCACTATCTTGGGTTTTCTCAAGGCTAGCACTCTACCATTTGAGAAGCAGCACCATTTTTGGCTTTTCTGTGTATGTGGTACCAGGGAACTGATCCCAGATATTGTACATGCTAGGCAAGCACTCTACTACTAAACTACATTCTAAATGCAGATATCTAGGGGAAAAAAATCATAGTAAGAGTAAGACTGTACTTAGAAAAAAATTTCTTAAAGATTCTTGGTTACTTGCTTAGAAGAGAAGAGTAGAAATTAACCAATTCCCCCCTCCCCAGGACACATCCAAATAATATAAATAGAAAGGTAAACAGATGAGACCAAAAGGATAATGAAATACATAAAAAATTACTTTGCATCTGTGAATGAAAATAACAAAATGAAGCTCTTTGAAAGCTATTGAATAACAGAGGGTAGAAGTATGTATTATGGTAAAAGTGAGAGTAAGAGAGTGAGTGCATGTGTATTTGTCAATCTGTTTTGAGTATTGTATATGCTTGTGAGAAACACTACAGTAATCCCTCTGGACAATTGACATATACTAAAGAAAAGCATGGCGGGAATATAGTTTAAACAGTGAGAACCAGTGTGAAAGGACAGGATGATTAGAAACAATGAAAGAGAATGAATATGATGAAAACAGTTTATAAATATGTGTGAACATGGAGCACTGAAGCTTGCTGAGATTGGTTTAGGAGGGAAGAGGAGATGTGTGTGTGTGTGTCGGGGCGGGGTCGGAGGAAGGAGTGAGTCTGATCAAAAGCTGCTATTGTATATACGAGCAGGTCAAAATAAAGCCTGTGCTGGTGGCTGGTGCCTGGTAACTCACACCTGTAATCTTAGCTACTCAGGAGTCAGATCTGAGGATCACAGTTGCAAGGTAGTCCAAACAGGAAAGGCCATGAGACTCTTATCTCTAATGCACAACTCAGAAAAGCCAGGAAATGGAGCCATGGCTAAAGTGGTAGAGCACTAGCCTTGAGCAAAAAAGCTCAGGGACAGTCCTGAGTTCAAGCCCCAATATCGGCACACAGATAGATATATACATAAATAAACGTATATAAAGAACCATATGCCTTTCATACCACTAACTGATGCTTAGTAAAGTGTGGGAATAAAGAAAAGTGGTGTAATCATAAAAGCAAGTTAAAAAATTGATTCTTTGGGGAAGGTAGTCACTGCATAAATTTGATCAGTATGGAAGATATGCTTATTGCTCCCAAGACTGTAGACAATCATATAACTGGCAAAATTCAATGGGAAAAATGGATCCTATTACAGAGTTAGTTCTGTAAATGATTTACTCAGTGCTGGACTCAAGTCTGTAATCCTTGCTACATGGGAAGCTGAGGTCGGGAGGATTATTGCGTGAGTCTCATGATAAAAGTTTATGAGGGGCCGGGAGTTTCGCCTAGTGGTAGAGTGCTTATACAAAGACTCAGGTTCGATTCCTCAGTACCACATACACAGAAAAAGCTGGAAGTGGTGCTGTGCCTCAAGTGGTAGAGCACTAGCCTTGAGAAAGCCCAAGGACAGTGCTTCAGGCCCTGCATTCAAGCAAAAAACAAAGTCTATGAAACTCCACCCCATCAGAAAAAGTTGGGCAACAGTGTTTATCTGTCTTCCTATCTATGGTGGAAGGGATAGATGGCATTGTGGTCAGAGGCCAGTGATGGCATAAGAGCTATGAAAACCAAAATGCAAGCCAAGTTATTACCTTCCTCAGTGTCACCAGCAGCTTCTTCCTCCTTTTCCTCTTCTGCATCCAAATCGATTCGTTCTTCTGTACTGTTCCGAAGAGCCCAGCACAGGCGGTACAACTGACCAGAGACCATGCATAGTACACAAATGAAAAGCAAATGTGCCCAATCATCAAATAGTAATGTTGTTGTATCATTTATGAAATTAAACTGGACCACAGAGTATGGGTCATAAGGAAAACATTTCCCTGGACTCTCCTCATGTACCAAAAATGCACTGAGTATTTAAAATAATCGCTATTTTTAATCCTTTTGACTTTTTTTTCCCAATCCTGAGGGCTTGAATTCAGGGCCAGGGTGCTGTCTCTGAGCTCCTTTTGCTCAAGCCACAATCACTTTTTCTGAGTACTTGGAGACAAGAGTCTCATGGATTTTCCCACGGGGGCTGGCTTTCAAACTACGGTCCTCAAATCTCAGCCTCTTGAGTAGCTAGGATTACAAGTGTGAGCCATTGATACCAGCTTCTTTTGAAAAATAATAAAAAAAGGCTTCCAAACAAAATTCTGCAATCTCCTACTTTCTGGATTTATAATTTTAGACAAGTTGAAGATGTAGTTAACCCATACAAGGCTCTGGACTCACTAATTGTTCTTGTCATCCAATGAATAGTAGCAATTTCATGATTACTCTGTTTGTTTAGTGACTACTTTCATTTAAAATTTTACGTGACAAATGATAATTGTATACATTTCTGGGTTATAGAGTGCTGATTCAGATGATAGGTATAAACATATCATCATGGCACTTAGCCATTTTGTCAGTTCTTCTCCATGTTGGATGCCTTCCAATTGTAATCGCCTCTCCGTTAGTTCTTTATGAAATATGTAGTGTAAGTTGTTGTGGACTAACTGAAGTTAACTTAGTTTTGGTATCTGTTATCCGAACTCCTTCCCACTTCCTCATCTATCCTCCAGTGACTAGTAGCTTCTACTACTATTTATTTATTTACTTATTTATTTATTTAAACAGGACTGGAGATTACATTTGGGGCCTGGTCACCATCTCTTAGTTTTTTTTTTTTCTTTCTTTTTTTTTTTTTTGCTCAAAGCTAAGTGTCTACCACTTGAGCCACAGCTCTACTTTTGACTTTTTCCCCTGGTGATTAACTGGAGTTATCTTCTAGACTTTTCTGCTCAAACTGTGATTCTCAGATCTTTAGCCTCCTGAGTAGCTAGAATTCCAGGCATGAGCTATTAGCACCCAGCTAGCACTTTTCCTTTTTTTTTTTTTTTGGTCAGTCATGGGGCTTTCAGGGCCTGGGCACTGTCTCTGAGTTCTTTAGCTAAAGACTAGTGCTCTAGCACTTTGAGCCACAGCTCCACTTCCAGTTTTCTTGTGGTTAATTGGAGATGAATCTCACAAACTTTCCTGTCCGGGCTGGCAGTGAACCTCAGATCTCAGCCTTCTGAGTAGCTAGGATTAGAGACGTTAGCCACTGGCATCTGGCTCTGGCACATTTCTTAATTCACTGTTGCTTCCCAGATACCAGGTACAAATTGTCTAGTGGATTGACTGGATTCTGATCCCTGAGGATCTTCTAACTCTGAGAGTTGCCATGGCCCAACTGACCTGCACTCCCATGCCAGCTGCAACTTTAGAAGGCCAATAACTCTGAGTTCTGAGGGAACGTCTAGTTATAGACAGTACTTACATGTACATCGGGGATGGGTTTTGTTAGGAGAGAGACTCCCAGGATGACGAGTGTGGACACAGAAAAGAGAATGATGGCAAAGTACAGATAATGCACTCCACAGATGATCTTGGGACAATTACTGGCAGCCAAGCAAGTCCCAGTTCCGTAGGAGAACTCTGCGATCATTCGAATCAGGCCCATCACAAGTCCGACCATTAGACCCCAGAATGCTCCCTGGGAAGAGAAACAAGGACAAAGCCAGAGAGCTTAGGAAAGACAAGAAAAATCATGCTGGTTAAGTCACAGTGGTCACCGTGCCTGCTTTCTCAGCTAAAAATGAAGAAATGGTGGATCTTAGAGAACAAGTTACTGAGCTAGGGAAAGTGGCTGCCTCGGGTGCCCAAATAAAAACGTGTGTGTCAGTGTCTGTGTGTGTGTGTGTGTGTGTGTGTGTGTGTGTGTGTGTGTGTGTGTTGTATGCGTGCACGTATGTATGTATTTACTTAGTACAAGATCTGGGGTTTGAACTCAGGGCCTGGGTATTGTCCTTGAACATTTTGTGCTCAAGGCTACCCCTTTGAGCCATAATGTCATTTCTAGCTTTCTGGTGGTTCATTGGAAATAAGAGTCTCATGAATTTTAATGACTGGGCTGGTTCTGAATGTTAATCCTCAGATCACAGCCTTCTGAGTAGCACAGAAGGAACCACCAGTGCTTGGAGATTAAACACATATTTCTTAATTATTCTTATTATAGTAATTATATTAGGGGTGTGTGTGTATGTGTGTGTGTGTGTGTGTGTGTGTGTGTGTGTGTGTGTGTGTGTGTGTGCTGGTGTGGGGGCCAGGCTCAGGGCCCGGATATTCTCCCATAGCTTTTTTGTTCAAGGTTGGTGATCTGAAGCTATAGCTCCACTTCAGTGTTTTTGGTGATTATTTGGAGATAAGCTCTGCCTGGGCCTTGAACCATAACTTTCAGATCCCAATCTTTTCAGTAGGTAGGATTACATGACTAAGCCATTGGTGCCTGGTTCTTGCGATTTATTTTGTAGAATTTATAGAAGTCTATGATTTATGTCACACAACTTGTAGAGTTGTTATCAAGTAGTTTTGAGAGTTCTATGAAGTCTGTAATGATGCATATTTATTTTCTCTAAGAAACAATGGTGGTTGGGATTGGAGGTGTGGCTCAGTTGGTAGTTTCCTAGTCAGTAAGGGAAAGCATCAGGTACCAAGTTCGAGCCCTGGTCTCAGACCTAAAAAAAAAGAAACTATGGTATCTGGAAACATGTGTCCCTTTGTTGCCTTGTACAAGACATTGTACTTAGGCAAACACTATTGCATGGAGATTAACTATATAACTTTGTTAAAGGAATTCACCAGACTCCACTTGTTAAAATAACACACACAAAAAAGAACACATGCATGCACATAGATAAGAATGACTCTGCATCTGTTATCTCATCAGAAAATGATCATAATAAGGCTCATATCCAGAGATAATAAAGGGATTAAATATATGTGGCCAACACCAACCAACTATTTATAGATTAATTAACTGACCTATTATTAATTGCAATAGCAATTAGCATTTGGAATCTTTGTGGCGCAGATTTTCTTCTCAGCATTTCCTATGTGTTCTCTCTCTTAGTCCTCACAGAAAAGTCATAGGTAAGATTACCTACCCATATAGGAAGGACTGCTACAATTATCTTCATTAAACTGAAAGTGAGGTTACTTGTTTTGGAACATCACATGGTTAGGTGGCAGACGCATCATTCAGCCTGATCATTTATCTCCTGAACTTGCGGTGTTATGCCTGTGGACTTAATATTTTGGAAGAAACACAAAGGGTGTAGTAGAAATGGAAAGAACACTCACACTTTAGTAAGAACAAGGAACTGTGGTGGCCACAGCTGGTGTTGCGATAGGACTTGAATGGCAGAAGTAGGGCAGAAAGTATTTATGTGGCTACCCTTAGTAGCGAAGATGATTTTTTATAAAAAAAAATCTCACTCCAGTAGGGAAAGTTCCCCAGTTTTCACTTACCTGTTCATTGACTCTTTTGCAGAAGATGGCAAGCAGAAAGACAGCTGCAATGGGAGGCCCGAGGTAGCTAGAAATTGCTTCCATGTAATGGATCAACTGCCCACCTTGAGAGACCTCTACTAAAGGGACCCAGAAGATGCTGGTGACAATTAATACAATGACAAATACCCTGGGAAGAAAATAAAATGATTTCAGTGTGAAACAGAAACATTTACATGTATCACCAGTGGATGTTAGTTTGCGAATTTATTCTTGTGTCATTCATTGGTTTCAAAACAAAAATCAAAGGTTGGGAGGGTGGCCTAGTGGTAGACTGTTTCACAAGCATGCATGAAGTCCTAGGTTTGATTCCCTGGTACCGCATACACAGAAAAAGCCAGAAGTGGTGCTGTGGCTCAAGTGGTAGAGCACTAGCCTTGAGCAAAACGTGTCCAAGGGGGCTGGGAGTTTAGCTTAGTAGTAGAGTGCTTGTCTAGCATACATGAAGACCTGGTTCGATTTCTCGGTACTGCACACATAGAATAAAAGCCAGAATGGTGCTGTGGCTTAAGTGATTGAGCTCTAGCCTTGAGAAAGCCCAAGGACAGTGCCCAGGCCCTGAGTTCAAGGCCCAGGACTGACAAAAAAAAAGTGTCCAAGGACAGTGCTGGGACCCTAAGATCCAGCCTCAGTACTGGCAAAAAAACCTAAACAAACAAACAAACAAACACAACAACAACAACAAAAACAAAACTGGGTGCAGTGGCTTACACCTGTAATCCTAGCTACTCAGGAGGCTGATATCTGAAGATCTCAGTTCAAAGCCAGCCCAGGCACTAAAGAACATAAGACTCTTATCTCCAATTAATCACTAGAAAACTGGAAGTAAGCCTGTGACTTAAGGAGTAGGGCAGTAGCCTTGAGCTGAAGAGCTCAGAGACAATGCCCAGGCCCAGGGGTAGGGTGGTAGTCTTGAGCTGAAGAGCTCAAGGACAGTGCCCAGGCCCACAGTTCAAGCCCCATGGCCCACAAAAAAGAATCTGGTGAATTGGAGAAGAGCCTTACGGACTTTTCGTGTGTGAGCTGGCTTTGAACTGTGATCCTCATGAACTGTGATCCTCAGATCTTAGCCTCCTGAGTAACTAGAATTATAGGCATGAGACAACAGTGTCCAGCTGTTCAATTGCTTTTCTATCACAATCATAATGACTTCATCTGTGATAAATGCCCACTCATAAAACAGCTCAAATGCCACCTGTGAACAACTCTAGTGAAGCATATTTTTAGAAATCAACAGCATATTAGTTTTATTATGAAGCAATTATTTGAATAAAAAAGAAAACAGACTTCCATTTTTGCCCTTTTCCTTGCTTGAGGGACATGGTTTGTACAGGTAAGAATTAAAACAGCTGTTATATATTGTAGATAGTTGGGTGAATAGACAAGAAATAGTAATTTGTGCATTTTACTCTCTCAGTACTCTAGTATATGAAAGCTAGTAGAATCCCAGTGTAGGTAGGTGTCTCATGCCTAGCTAGTCAGGAGGCTAAAATCTGAGGATTGAGGTTCAAAGTCAGCCTGGGCAGGAAAGTCCATGAGAATTTTACCTCTAATAAATCACCAAAAAGCCAGAAGTGAAGCTGTGCCTCAAGTAGTAGAGTACGAACCATGCATGGAAAAAGCTGAAGAAGAGCTCAAGGCCCCCGAGTTCAACCTTTAGTTACCAGGACATATAAAGAAAAAGAAAAGAAAGGAAAGAAGGAAGGGAGAAGAGAAAGAAGAAAGAAAGATATAGAATCAGAGGCCCTGGAAAGTCTGACAAAGCAATTATTTCATGAAAAAGTTTCTTTATGTGGAGAGAGGGAAGTAGAACTAAATGCCCTTTGCTTTCCCTCCTCGCACTGTAGAACTCCATGATTCTTTTAACCGAAGGCTGAGCTGGGAGCTCCATACGAGGTCTACCTCTGTGCTTCCTGCAGGCATTCTAACTAGCAATTGGGGCTCCCTCACCGTCCAGCTATCAGCAGCTCTCTCTCCGATGCCTTCTTCCGCATCTTGGTGTAAAGGTCGATGGTAAAGAGGGTGCTGGCACTGTTGAAGATGGAGGTCAGCGAGCTCATGAGAGAGGCCAGCATGACAGACAGCATCAGGCCTCGAAGCCCTGGAGCCAGGAGAGGAGTAAGTACTGGTTAGGGACTGGAGATCATGGTCTATGAGGGCCAGACCAACCCAGAGAACTGTTAGAAGACTGAGCCATGAGAGTAGGAAAACAATACCAACAAATCAGCTCCGGTGGAAAGCTGAAGTAAGATGCCATGATGACTGGAGCAGAGCCAAGAGACATGAGGCATGCTGTCTATTTTTTTTTTTTTTGCCAGTCATGAGCTCAGGGCCTGAGCACTGTCCTTGGACTTTCTCAAGATTAGAGCTCTACCACTTGAGCCTCAGCACCACTTCTGGCTTTTTTCTATGTATGTGGTACCGTGGAATCGAACCCGGGTCTTCGTGCATGCTAGGCAAGCACTCTACCACTAGGCCAAACTCCCGGCCCCGCATGCTGTCTATTTTTTAAAATTTAAAGATAGGGTCTTACTTCCTGCCTGGGCTATGAACTTCCGGCTTTTGGCTTTGCACTACAGTTATTGGACAGGTATGTGCCACAACACTGGGCTTATTCTGTGGAGAGGGAATCTTTTGGAATTTCCTGCCATGGTCGAGGTGGAATCGGGAGTCTACCACATTCAGCCTCTTACGTAGCTAAGATGATGGCAGACATATGCCACAGAGCCCCACTGTTGGTTGAGAAGGGGGGGTCACATGAACTTTTCTGTCTGGGCTGGCTTCAAACCCTGATTCTCTTCATCTCAGTCTCTCAAGTCCTGTCTCAGCAGGAAGTGAGATCCTATTTAATAAGAAAAAAAACAGACACAATGCCTCATTATTAGTAATGGCTCTGAAGCTTTAGAACAGAGAAGGAAGAGAGCATATCTGGTGTCATGCTTGTGGATAAGGTTCATTTCATCCTCTAAATGTTCCTGTGTGTCAGAGAAAGGTTAACTAATGTTTCTGAGCTCTGTACCTTGCTCATAGTCACCTCCTGCCATCCTAATAATTTCCTTATTTCATATGTGTAGTTTATTTTCTATCTCATGAAGCTGAATGTGAGTTAAGGGGCTTTTCTCCTCATGCACTGATGTTTTCTAAGAACCCAAGCGGACTCATAGTCAATAGATTGAGCTCTCTGAGTTGAGTAACCGCTAAGCTTTGGAGTATATGTTTGTGGCACCGTAAGTCTTTTCTTGGCAAATAGACCATCTGAATGTTCTTGATGAACTTGGATGTTACTCTTGAACCTGAAGGAATAGGGGTTCTTCTGCCAGAATCTGCATCTGCCATCTCCAGACCCAATGTATATGGCTAGTAGCTTGTAAAAGTTCCTCAAGAAATTCATTGAATAAGCTGGGCCACTGTGGCTTATGTCTGTCATCTTAGCTACGCAGGAGGCTGAGATCTGAGGCCCATGGTTTCCAGGCAAGAAAGTCCATGAAGCTCTTATCTCCAGAAAATTAACCACCAGAAAATCGGAAGTGGCCTTGTGGCTCAAAGTGGTAGAGAGCTAGCCTTGAGCAAAAAGAGCTCAGGGACAACATCCTGGTCCCTGAGTTCAAGCCCCAGGATTGGCAAAAAAAAATGGCCTGTAGGGTTGTAGTGAACTTACCAGCTGGCATGAGTTCCAGTACCAGTGTTGGGTACGCATAGTTAGTGCAGCCGACATCCACACCACAGTATTTTACACATTCAGAAGGCACTACACAAGCCACCATGTCTGAGAGAAAATGCAGATGGGTGAGTTAGTGAGCAGTGATGTGGCTGAAGATTGAAATTGGTAATTGATATGATAGATTGGGTCTCTTTGCCCAGAAAAGGACCCAAGCATCTCATCCCCATGGAATTGCATGTTGTGATTCTTGGAATGAAACTCTCTTGGGATATGGCCCAGTTTTACAGCAAACAGAAGTAGCTGATTCCATCCTCTAAAACCACGAGACATCAGCACACAGCAAAACCGCAGCAGCCCCACAGCAGAAAGTGATGTGTCCAGTCAGAATCAACTTTTTCTTTTCTACATCCACGGAGATGGGTCATGTGCGATGGTCAGTTGATGTGACTCTTCCATAATGAATGCAACAGTGGTTTGACATCTATTGTGTATTTTTTAAAATAAAGGATACATATACATACAATTTTTTGTTTTTGTTTTGAGGCTTGAACTCAAGGCCCTGGATGCTATCCCTTAGCGTTTTTCCTCAAGGCTGGCTGCTACCACTTGAGCCACAGCTTCATTTCCAGCTTTGTGGTAGAGATGAGTCTCTTGAATGTTTTCTGCCAGGACTGGCTTTGAACCATGATTATCAGATCTCAGTCCCCTAAGGAGCTAGGATTACAGGCATGAGCCACGGGAACCTGGTTAATATGATAAATATTTGGCTGTTCCCTACTTGATGTGTATTTATGTATTCTTTACAGTTCTGGATAATTCTGCAATGTAGCCATATGAAGTTAAGGAAACAACTTTGAAGTTCATCTTAATAAGATTTCAGTAAAATAAACCAATTCTGCATGGAGAAAAAGTATAGATTCATTGTTTTCTGATTGGCCAAGAAAGATTTTTTTCCTTTTGTGCCAGTCCTGAGGCTTGAACTCAGGGGCTGGGCACTGTCCCAGAGCTTCTTTTGCTCTATCACTTGAGCCACAGAGCCACTCTGGCTCTTTCTGTGTATGTGATACTGAGAAATTGAACCCAGGGCTTCATGCATGCTAGGCAAGCACTCTACCACTAAGTCACATTCTCAGCCCCCAAGAAAGATTGGTTATATTTCCTTTCCTTTTCATAATTAAGAGGATACATTTTCACAAAGGGAAATTTCTTTCCCTTTTTTACCAGCCCATAGGGCCTGAACTCAAGAGCCTAAGCACTGTCGCTGTGCTTTCTCAAGGTTAGAGCTCTACCACTTGTGCCACAGCACCATTTCCAGCTTTGTCTATGTATGTGGTATTGAGGAATGGAACCCGGGTCTTCATGCAAGCACTCTACCACTAGGCCAAACTCCTGGCCAGGAAAAGTTTCAGTACTGATAGTTATGCTCAGCTGGTTCAGAAATTAATGTATCCCCTCTAATCTGATTCCAGAATAAAGTTGCTGTTGTTGTTTTCAAATTCAGGTCTCCAGTTTCAGAGGGTCCAAGAAGTACGTATACTTTCTGACATGTTCTCAAAGATACCACCACCACCAACCAGGACACCTCATCCAATTCTCACTTGCCAAATTCTACCTCGTCCCCCAATGCCCTCCTCCATAGCTTCTAGACTTTTTTAAATGAAATTAGCAACCAAAACATGACCCATACTCTCAAATTCCCATAAACAGAAGAAGAAAGATAGGGGAAACAGTAGGAATTGGGCCAAAATCATCCTGCCTCTCACTTCCGCTGCAGAAACTATCCTCTTAGCCTGGAATATTGTTTTTCCTTCAATCCCAATGGGTTTTCTACCAAAATCAAGTTTTTAGTGAGACTGGACAAGAGCTTTCTCTTGTTGTTCTTAATGTACTATGTTATTTCTCTTCTCTTTTGTTGCCCTTTGGTTAATCTCATATTGTTACAGTATCTGACTTTGTTACCTGGTATATTGCATATATGTTTATTTGTTTGTTTGAAATAGGAAAGGGAAGGGGGAAAACAAGATGAGGGGAAGGGGTGGGGACCAAAGCTTGAGACGGGGTAGCAATGTTTGTGAAGTAATGCACCTTCTATCTGGCAAATATAACTGTAACTCCTCTATTAATTACAATAAAAATATTAAAAAAAGAAAATGCTTCAGCTAGCAGCCAGTAGCTCACAACTGTAATCCTGACACCTCAGGAGGCTGAGATCTGAGGACTGCGACTCAAAAGCCAGCCCAGACAGTAAAGTCTGTCAGACTTTTATTTCCAATGAATCACCAAAAATCTAGAAGTCGAATTGTGGCTCAAGTGGTAGAGTGCCAGCCTCGAGTGAAAAAGATCAGGGTCAGTTGCCCAGGCTTTAGTTCTGGCACACAGACACAGACACACACACCACACTCACACAACTTCTCTCACATTTCAAGATTGAAGGGGAGGAGCTATGGAGCTTGCCTGTATAGAGAATTCGGCTAATCATTCCTGGCATCACCATGAGAAATATGGGCAGAAGCTTCAGGTAGCCGCACAGGATGCAAGCAGCCTTCACGTGTGACATGTCCTTGCCACATAAGCAGCGCTGTACAATGACCTGCCAGGAAAGTGTGATTGGAAGAAGCGTGAGCAGGCTTTTTCAGGAGTTCAAGTTATAATAATAATCAATAATGTGGTGAGGCAGGAAGTAATGGGCTTTGGAGTAAGACGAGAAGCTGAATTAATCTCTTTACACAGCATTTCCCCGTTCCCTCTTTTTGATTAGCATACATTAATTCATTAATTTCATTGTGGCATCTCCACACATGTATATATGATAGTGATCAAAGTGACTCTCTTTGTTACTCTATCATTTCCCTCAAGAGTGTGTGTGTGTGTGTGTGTGTGTGTGTGTGTGTGTGTGTGTGTGTTGGTCCTAGGGCTTGAACTCAGGGCCTGGGTGTTGTCCTGGGTGCTGTGTTTTGCTCAAGGCTAAGTGCTTAACTACTTCAGCAACAGCTCCACTTCCTGCTTTGTTTTAGTTTTGATAGTTAATTGAAATAAGAGTCTCCTGGACTTTCCCACTGGGGCTGGCTTTGAACTGCAGTCTTTCGATCTCAGCCTTCTAAGTAGCCAGGAATAACAGGTATGAGCCGCAGGCACCTGGTTTTCCTCTCTTAAGAACCATTAGAATGGATTTCATGCTTGTATTTTCATATGTGGGAAGTACTTTCTAAATACTTCAATCAAATTCATCCTGCAATTTCTGTACTTAAAAAAAAGATATTATTCTGTGTACGAGGCATGGTGTAAGTGGTAGAGTGCCTACCTAGCGAGTGCAAGTCCCTAAGTCCTGAGTTCAAACTCCTGTACTACAAAGGAGAAATAGGATCACCTTCCCATCCCTCGCCCGCTCTGTATACTCTCTGTTGCTGGCTCCCATCCTGACACTCTTCAGACTCTTATGTCATTCATCATTTCTACATATAGATTATGCTTATGAGCGTGAACATATCTGTTTTTTTCTTAATCTGGTTTATTTCCTTTAATGTGATGATTTCGAGTTCCATTCGTCTTTCTGAAAACAGTGTAATTCTTTTTTTTTGCCAGTCCTGGGCTTAGGCTCAGGGCCTGAGCACTGTCCGTGGACATTCTCAAGGCTAGAGCTCTACCACTTGAGCCTCAGCACCACCTCCGGCTTTTTTCTATGTATGTGGTACCGAGGAATCGAACCTGGGTCTTCGTGCATGCTAGGCAAGCACTCTACCACTAGGCCAAACTCCCAGCCCCTAAACAACGTAATTTTGTTCTTCTTTATAACTGAATTTATGATTGACTGATACTATGTTGAATAATATTATACTGATAATACTAAGCACACACACATACAATCATCTTCATCAACTGATGAACATCTAGGCTGATTCCATAGTGTGTTATTATGAATAGTTCTGCATTCATATAATTTTTAGATATATGCTTGGGAGTGGTACAGCAGTATTGTATTAGTACTGTTTTTCTTTTGGTGCCATTCCTGGGGCTTAAATTCAGGGCTTGAACTCAGGGCTTGCACATTGTCCTTGATTTTTTGTATGTGCTCTACCACTTGAACCCCAGCTCCACTTCCAGCTTTTTGGTGGTTAATCAGAGATAGGAATCTCAGGACTTTCCTGCCCAGGCTAGCTTCGGCTTCAGATCTCAGACTCCTGAGTAGCTAGGATTAAAGGCATGAGCTATTGGCTTCTGGCAAAAGGTCCTAATTTTGTATGAGATGGGAAAGGATACCACAAATTGCCTTTCTCTTTTCTTTCTCTTTTTTCCTTCCTCACTCTCCTTCCCTTCTTTTATTCCTTCCTCCTTTTCCTCTTTTCTTTTTTTGTTTAATTCTTCCTTCTCTCCTTTCTTTTTTTCTTGGTGGTGGACTTGAACCTGAGCCCTGGGTGCTATCCCTGAGCTCTTTTGCTCTACCTCGTTGAGTCCAAGTACTCCTTCCTTCCTTCCCTCCCTCTATGACACCCTCCTCACCTCCCTCTCTCCCTGTCCTCCTCACACACACACTTACCTGGTCTGTGCACCAGTACCACACAGCTGTAATGACCATCCCAAATACAGTTCCTGGCCACGGAATGTCTCCAGTGGCAGCATCACGGAAAATGTGGAAGGAGTCCTGCCGAGGAGTGTAGCACTGGGGACTGATGGTCAGGTTGTCCCCAACAACCACGGATGGGATGGCATTCATGTACTTCTCTGTAAAGCTCTCATAGCCTCCAACCTCAATGAATGCTAAAAATAAAATACCATGAAATTCTAAGACATCTAATGTGTATGATTCCTCCTCTGTGTTAAGGGGGTGTGCATAAAAGCACCCCATTAGCCTGGTCAAATTCTTCATGACCTTTACCCACACTCTAGAACCTCATTAGCATCAGCCATGGTAGCAGACTGACTTTCACAAAGTATACAAAACAACAAACTTCTTTCCTCCTTATGATACCCTTTACATTTCTGGTTTCATGTGTAGCGAAAATACGTGGTGAAAATCTAACTTCTTAAAGGCGGGCATGGGTGGCCAATATCCACAGGCGTTAGCTGCTTGGTAGGCTGAGATTCGAGGATTGTCCAGGCAGGAAGTTCTTGAGAGTCTGATCTCCAATTAGCCATTTAAAAAGCCAGAAGTAGCTGGCATAGTTGCCCATGCCTGTAATCCTAGCTACTCAGGAGGCTGAGATCTGAGGATCAAGGTTCAAAGACAGCCCGGGTACAAAAGGACCTGAGACTCTTATCTCCAGCTAAGACTCTAGAAAATGGGAAGTAGGGCTTGGCTCAATGGGAGGGCTGTAGTCTTGAGCTGAAGAGCTCAGGGACAGTGCCCAGGCTGAGTTCAAGCCCCATGACCCCCACAAAAAAAGCCAGAAGTAGAGCTGTAGTAGAGCACTAGCTTTGAGCACAAAACACTATATATAAATATGTATATATTAGTATATAGTATATATACTACAGTATATACTATAATTTATAGTACTTTAGTATATATATATATGTTATGTTAATCAACAGACTGATACTGCTGTCTCTGTCTTCCAAAGCAGAAGTCAAAGCTGATGGTAGCCCACAGAGCAATCCTGATGGAATCAGTCACCTTAAACTACAACTCTTATGAAAAAGAAGCAGAAAGCAATGGCCTTTCTTCCTGACTCAGATCTTGGTCAGAACCTGATTCACAATTTTTTTTTTTTGCTAGTCCTGGGCTTGGGCTCAGGGCCTGAGCACTGTCCTTGGACTTTCTCAAGGCTAGCACTCTACCACTTGAGCCTCAGCATCACTTCCAGCTTTTTGCTATGTATGTGGGGTACCGAGGAATCAAACCCGGGTCTTTGTGCATGCTAGGCAGGCACTTTAACCACTAGGCAAAACTCCCCGCCCCTAACTCACAATTTGATTGTCAGGTGTGAAACTTTATTTTAACTATTAGAAAAGAAAGTTGGGACAATAGAAGGGGGAAATTGGAGGAAGCAGATTTGTATGTGATGAGGAGAAATGGCCAATCACATGTGAACAAGAATTATAGTTCAGTCATCTGAGAATAACTTAGTTTAATAGGATGCATTTTTTATTAGAGTATCATGTAGTTACAGAGTTAACATTCTTTATTATTATTGTTATTGCTAATTAGTGCTAGTACTGGGGCTTGAACTCAGGGCCTGGGCACTTTTCCTTAGCTCTTGTGCTCAAGGCTAGCACCCTACCACTTGAGCCATACAGTTCTGCTTTCTTCCTCTTTGTTATTTCATTGGACATATATGTTTCCACAAATATCATGCTGGGATTATGTGAAAAATGAGTTTAAGAAGGCCAGACAATACAAAGGGATTTGCTTTTATTGAGTAAAAATGATTCATAACAAAATACCTGGAAGACCTCAGATATAAGAATGTCTTATTTCTCTTGACCCGAAAGATATAAGAAAAGCGAGGCTGAGGAGAACGCAAGGGCAGAGATTCATTGTCGAAGAAAAATGAGAAAAACAAGCATAACATTTCTAGATAACTATATGGAATGTACACAGGAACTGGTTCTAATCTCTACAACATGCTGTGATGGAAATGTTCTCCAGTGATAGAGTTGTTTGTATTTGTGCTCTCCATAAAACTCCCACTCACTTAGCTTTATATTAGATACTTGGAATACTGATAAGCAAATGAATTTTAATTTGGTAGGGTCAGGTGGCCAATGACATCCCTAGTGTGTGTTGTACCAACAACCATTGTGGATTTGCAATGCTTTCAGGTTTTGCTTCATGTGTCTTCAAGCTATGTGATTAGGTGCATACATCTTGTGCATTGTTGTATTTCATGATGCTCAAGTGGATTGGACGTAATGGCAACAGACCAGGAGAGATGTTTATTTTCAGGCTCTACCCTTTTTACTATATTAACTATCTATTCAAAGATAAATACATAACAGAGTAAAAATATGACATATTGCTTGCTAGCATGACTTAAGAAATGGAGCTAGCTAATGACACAGATAAATGAGAGCCACAATTGGAAATCTAACCTATGCTTATGTATTCTTGTAAAAGTTAAATGATATATTTTAATGGATTTCCACTCCATGCTGCCACAATTACATTTCAGTTGTTTAAATATTAATTTTTTCATTTTACAAAACTGTATAACTTCGAGGGGTTTTTGTGCTTTGGTTTGAATGCACCACAATATTTCTGTAAAGTTATTAACCTCATGGTATTGATTTTATCCATTCTGAACACTTAAGAATGTTGATGTTAAGCAAGAAGATATTTTTATGTAAGTAATCATTATTTTCCAAGCAAATAATATCGGGTCCTATTTCTTTGTGCTGAGGTAACAGAGCAAGAAAAAAAAAGCCAGGCAGATTATTTCATGGATGGGAATTAGGTAAATGGTAGGGAAATGTAGCCCAATACAGTTGAGAGCAATATTCAAGAGTAGCCAGACAGGCCAAAAGTGTGGCCTAGTGGTAGAGTGCTTGATTAGCATGCACAAAGCCCTGGGTTCAATTACTTGGTACCACATACACAGAAAAAGCTGAAAGTGGTGCTGTGGCTAGCCTTCAGAGAAGCTCAAGGACAGTGCCCAGGCCTAGAGTTCAAGCCCTAAGACTGGCAAAAAAGTAGCCAGAGAGAAACTGTTATCTAATGCTTTGCCCAAATTGTCATTTCTTACCAAATACCATGAGGATAAAAGATCCAATCAGCATGATGAAGGCCTGGAGTGTGTCTGTATAAATCACTGAGGCCAAACCCCCTGTGAAGAGAGAGAAAGGGCCAGGGCATTTGATTTTTATCCATACGAATCAATGTATCTGCTGTCATGTCTGGGTTTTCCTCCTTCAAATCATCTAAATAAGTCAGGAGAAATCACAGCCAAAGCTCCTGAGCCACGAACTTGTCTTGATATCATATCTCCTCAGCACACGATTCTTCTATTTCCCTTGTCTTGTTCTAGCGGGGTTTCATTGTGTGTGTGCATTTTCAGTCAGAATATCCAATGCATAGTCTAGAAACTAGGGAAATTGAGGGAATTCAGATCATATTGATCAAGACACATTTTACTTATAAATCGCTATGTTGAAAGATAACCCCTTTGACTACTCAAAGATAATAAAAATATAATTAGAAATAAAATTGCCTTCGAGACAGGGGCAAAATTTTAATAGGAAAGTTCCCTTAATCCCTCAATTTCAAGGGCAGCTGGAGTAAAAATCAGAGGGAAAAGAGAAACACAGCGTTCACTTGATTTGCATATATTAATATTAGCAGAATTAAACAGTCAAATAAATGTAATTCGAGCATTTTAGGGAAAGATGGAAGAGAATGATGGAAGGGGTGAGTGACATTGATCAAGATTTTACTGTACTGATTTGTTGAACTTCAGTTCATTGTATTACTACTTAAAGATAATTTAAAATATATGAAAACAAAAAGATCTTGCCATTTCCTCCATTTAGCATAGCTATCTGAGCAAAATCATCCATAATTTGGCAAAACCCATTTTCACTCCAGCTTTGGGAATGTGTGAATTGAAGACTAGAGTTCGTCATTTATTATGCTTTCTGTGGTGTGATGTGTGTGTGTGTGTGTGTGTGTGTGTGTGTGTGTGTGTGTGTGATCAGCAGAAGACAATGACTTGGTAACACACACAGCAGACTTACCTGTGATGGTATAAACAGCGGTGATGGCCAAAAGGATGAAGATGGCCAGGTAAAGGTCCAATCCTAAAGCCAGCTTTATGAACACGGCACCAGAGAATATGTCTGCCTAAACAGGGACCCGTCAGGATGGAGAGAAATGTATTTCAGACCTATGGTTTCTCTTCTGCAGTGGTGGTACACATGCTCCATCTTTTCCTGCTAGACTCTCACTCATCATTCAAGACACCACAGACTAATCCCTGTAGCAAGATCTTTTATAAAGCCTCAAACAGCAGCTGTTAATTCCTTGTGTATGTCCATAGTTATTAGATCATTGCTCGATTGAAGTACTTATTTTGTTGTTGTTGGTGGTGGTGCATGTGGGCCTTGAACTCTGCTGAACTCTTCAGCTCAAGGTTATCGCTCTACCACTTAAGTAACAGCACCAGTTCCAACTTTTCTGGTGGTTAATTGGAGGTAAGAGTCTCACAGACTTTCATGCCCTGGTTGGCTTTGAACCATGATCCTCAGATCTCAGCCTCCTGACTAATGAAGAGATATATCTGGAGAATATTTTTCATACCATGAGGCTAAATGCATACAGGAAGCCTCTTGACTATGATGAAGCAATAACTATAGTCTGAAAATTTACATTCTTATTTGCCAATGAGGATGCCTTCCTATCTATCTATCTATCTATCTATCTAGCTAGCTAGCTAGCTAGCTATCTATCTAGCTATCTAGCTAGCTAGCTAGCTAGCTATCTATCTAGCTAGCTAGCTAGCTAGCTAGCTAGCTAGCTATCTGTCTATATCTATAGGCAGCTTTGGGGTTTGAATTTAAGGCCTTGTGCTTGCTAGGCAGGAATTTTTTCATATATTTTATTGTAATTAATAGAAGGATTACATTATATTCACCAGATAGAAGGTGCATGACTTCACAAACATTGATACCCTTTCTCATGTCTTGGTCCCCATTTCCCTCCCCCCATCCCCACCCCTCATCTTGTTTCTCCCCTTTCCTATCCAATTTCAAATAATCAAATCAGCATATATACAATATATCAGATAACAAGGTAAAATACTGTAACAATATGAGATAACCAAGAGACAGCAAAAGAGATGAGAGATAACATAGTACCTTAAGGACAATAATCACTCATTATATGGCTTTTGTTTATATATGCTGGAGGTCCTCTCATTTAGTGTCATACTATCTGGACTTATGTATCTAGGTTTTGTTCTATTGTAAATCTCTGCTAGGAGAGCTCAAGGTTTCTACTGATTATGACAAATGAGGGAAACCTTTGAGCCTATGTTCCTTTGAGTCTGGCTTACTTCACTTAATATGATTTTTTCTAAGTCTTTCCATTTCCTTACAAATGGGGGAATGTCATTCTTTCTGACAGCAGCATAGAATTCCATTGTGTATAAATACCACATCTTGTTGATCCACTCATCAACTGAGGGGCATCTGGGTTGGTTCCATATCTTTGCTGTGGTAAATAGTGCTGCAATGAACATTGTTGTGCTAGTGGATTTAGTATGACTTTGTTTCTGAACGATCGGGTAAATGCCATAGGTAGGAATTCTTAAACTAGGCCCACATGAAGACATTTTTGGAGCAGGGCGCTGGTGGCTCATTCCTATAACCCTAAGTGCTCAAGAGGCTTAGATCTGAGGATCACAGTTTGAAGCCAGCCTGGGCAGGAAAGTCTAGAAGACTCTGATCTTCAGTTAACCACCAGAAAACTGGAAGTAGCACGCTGTGACTCAAAGTAGTGCAGTGCTAACCTTGAGTGAAAAAGCTCAGGGACAGCACCCAAACCCTGAGTTCAAGCTCCATGACTGATGAAAAACAAAAAACAAAGAAACCCATTTTTTTTGTCAATTATGAGGATTGAATTATTTATATAAGAGCCAATTTGAGGACCACTTGTAAATCAGAGTTGTAGATCAACTCTGATATGACATGAATATCACACTATGCATAACAATCCCATGTAAACCAGCAACAAATAGCAGTTTAGGAGTTCACATTAATCACCTAGCTCGGTGGATGGAGGAAGGGTGACTCTTTCACTTAGCATGCTGAATGCTTACTGGTAACTATGGAAGGAGTTCTGAAATTCGAAAACCATCATTTGGCAATCGTTACAGCAGACTCTGGGATTAGATGACTCTCATTTATGAATGTGAAATCTGATGGAAAGTTAGGAAGAGGAATAGGATACTGGAGTGGTTGAAAGTTATCTCTCCAGGACGTTTTAGTAATCAGAAAAAACACCCAGTAGTTACATAGTAGAGAATTTGGGCAAGACTTTGGCGAGATAATCCAAGTTAATATCACTTAGGTACAGATGGGAAGCAAATCTTTTCACAAGCATACTTCGAAAACTTGCTGGATTTGACTAATCTAAATTAGAAACTACTATTTATCCAAAGGTAAGCCACATACCAGGGCAAGGTATTTGTAACACAATAGCCAATAAATGTTCCGATTGAAAATAGGTAAAGAATACCTACAAATAAATTAAAAAGAGACAAACTGTCAGATGCCAGTGGCTCAAGTTTATAATCCTACCTACTTCGGAGGCTGAGATTTGAGGAGCATGGTTTGAAGTCAGATGGGGCAGGAAAAATCCCTGAGATTATCTCCAACTACTTAAAAAAGCCAGAAGGCTGGGTGCAGTTAGAATTATAGGTTGATGCCTATAATCCTAACTACTCAGGAGGCTGAGATCTGAGGATCAAGGTTCAAAGCCAGCCTCGGTACTAAAGACTGAGAGACTTGTATCTCCAATTAACCACTAGAAAACCAGGAAATGGGACTGTAGCTCAAGGGGTAGGGCAGTAGCCTTGAGCTCAGAGGCAGTGCCCAGGCCCAGAGTCCAAGCTCCATGACACACACACAAACACACACACAGACAGACAGACAGACACACAGACACACACACACACACACACACACACACACACACACACACAGCCAGAAGTGAAGCTGTGGCTCAAGTGAGAGTGCTCAAGTGGTAGTGAAAAAAAAAAGCTCACAGACAGTTTTCAGGCCCCGAGTTCAAGTCCCAGGACTGATTTTATACACACCTACACAAAGACAAGCTAAATCAACAACAACAACAAGAACAAAAAGCATGTCTGGAGGTATGGCTCAAAGGGTAGAGAGCCAGCTGTGAGCAAAGAATTTGTTAGTGAGTACACAAGCTCTAAGCTTAAGTTTAAGCCCCAGTATCAATGCACAAACACACACATACAAATATATACAATACCTAAGCACATTATGGAGTCGAGGTATAGCTGAAATGGTAGAGAACCAGCCATAGGCAAGAGATGAAATGGAAGTGAAAAACTTGCAAAAAGCTTTTCTAAAGAATCTAGCCACCTGGTCAATAAGCACTGGAGATATTCATTAAAAATTTTAATCCCACTGGAAATAGAAAATTGCCTATTAAACAATAAAATATTATTACCTATGCATAAGAATGTAAGGTTGAAAAGAAACCAGACAACACCAAAATCTATGACTAAATCTACATTTAACAGGTCATGTCCAAGAACTTCCTGGAGTGTGGTGTGTGTGTGTGTGTGTGTGTGTGTGTGTGCGCGCACGTGCACATGCACATGTGCATATGCATACATATACATAAATAGTGGTTCATGCCTAATTTCTCCCCAACACATTGCCTGTACTGGAAAGCTCAGATGATCTCTCACCAATGTTTACTCTACTCCACATGTCATCTCTGAAATCCTACTGGGAAGTCCTTGAAAGTCAGATCCAAGATTTCCAAGAATCCATTATTGGACTCAGTATTGGCAGCAAGTAGATGGAGAGGGTAAAGTGTTTAGTCTACTTTGTGCAAATTAATTTCCATAATTGTTAGTAGAAGAAATGACAACAAAAGTAGAGTACTAGTCATGGTGTTTTTGTTGGGAAGGAGGATATTTGAGCCACGCCTTCTAGCTTTTTGATAGTTAATTGGAATGTCTCTTGGATTTATCTGCCCTGGTTGGCTTTGAACTGAACTTCTCAGATCTGAGCCTCCTGAGTAGCTAGGATTATGGGTATGATGAGAAGATTCTTAACTGCTCAAATGTGGTATATTCACAACAATGAAGATATATCATCTTTATTCTCATAAAGAGGAATTGCAAAAAAAAAAAAAAAGAGGAATTGCAGTGACCCAAGGTTTCCTTTTGCTACTAGAGATGAGGTTAAAACTACTATCACTATTTGAAAATGAGTCAAGATAAGGCAATAGTTCCAATCAATGTTTATTTCCTGATTTCAAAATTTGCAATGTGGTTTGCTAAAAAAAAAGTGTTTTTAGGAAATGTACACTGAAATATTCAGAGATTACCCTTAACCCCTAAATACTTCATATCTACAGTTTTCTTTCTTTCTTTCTTTTTTCTTTCTTTCTTCCTTCCTTCCTTCCTTCCTTCCTTCCTTCCTTCCTTCCTTCCTTTCTTTCTTTCAGTGTCTCTCTCTGTCCCTCTGTCTCTGTCTCTCTATTTCTCTCTCTCTCTTCCTCCCCCTCCCAGTGCCAGTACAGAGCTTTTTTCACCCAAGCCTGGTTTTCTATCACTTGAACCACACAGCTCCACTTCCAGCTTTAGGGTGGTTAATTAGAGCTGAAAGTCTCATAAACTTTCCTGTCTTGGATGGTTTCAAACACTGATTCTTAGATCTCAGCCTCCTGAGCATGTAGGATTACAAAAGTAAGCCACTGGGGGCTGGAATAACCCATTTTTTTTCCAATCCTGGACCCTGAACTCAGGGCCTGGGCACTGCTCTTGGGCTTTCTCAAGGCCAGATCTCTACCACTTGAGCCACAGCACCATTTCTGGCTTTTTTCTATGTATGTGGTACTGAGGAATTGAACCCAGGTCTTTGTGCATGCTAGGCAAGCACTCTACCACTAGGCTAACCTCCCAGCCCAGGAATAGCCCATTTTTAATAGTTATTGGAGTGTTGAGAGTTTATGAATAAGGATTTTTTTTCCAACCTGGGAAGAGGACAATTCTAAAATCTTTCCTATCTTAGCTCTTATACATAAAGTTTAATAAGATCAATTTAATAAGTAACTAGTACATTAGTGCCTGGCTCAATGGCTCCTTTAGCTGCTAGCTATGCCTTTAACTGTGTTCATGCTCGCTCTTTTGAGCCGTAAAAGCTATAGAGGTCAGAGCTAGAGGAGAGCTGGGAGTTTGTCAAGTTCACCTCATTGGGGAAGACATGTGAAGCAACAAAGGTTATGGAAATCCAGGGGCTCCTCTGCTCCTAATCTTTCCATCCGGGGAACTGCTGGAGAGATCACCCCCATTTCCACCTAGGCGAGAGCAAGCCCTTTTCTGACTGGGCATAAAATGTCTCCTGTGCTTGTCTCACATACTCTGTTTCAGATAGTATTTCAGCATACTTGTACATGTTGTCCTACAGGCTAATTACTTCATGTGCAGCCTTCTAATCTTTTATCACTTTGTTGTCAGGTGAATTGCTGTGGTTCAGGAATCTTTGATACCTTAACACAGAGGTTAATGAGTAAGGACCTGCTAGAAAATGCTCACTTTGCATATGGAAAGTTCATGGCATCCAGTTGAAGCAGTTGATTGACTTGCAAACAGAAAAGCAATTGTGAGGGCTAGCTCTTCTTTCATGAACATTGGGAAAGCTCTCCTGGACTGCAAGTTTGGGGAGATTTTCTTAAGTCATTGATACACAAGGAAAACTGTTATTCCTGCCTTGTTTTCTTCACTTGCTATGGAAACTTCACGTGCTGCTGAAGTTCAGATCTTCTTTCATCATTGTTTTTCTCTAAGGAATAATAATAGCAATAATTTTGGGGGTCAGTACTGGGAATCAAACTTAGGGCCTCATGCTCATTTAAGCTATTTTTAAAAAATTTCCACAAGGCTGGTATTCCTTCATTCCTAGCTTTTTGGTGGTTAATTAGAGCTAAGAGTCTCATGTCTTTCCTGCATGGGTTGGCTTTGAATTATGATCCTCAGATCTTAGCTTTCTGAATAGCTAAAATTATAGAACTCAGCAGTTTAGGAGTAATTAGTTTAACTTTCTTTCTTTCTTTTCTTTTCGTTTTGATCAGTCATGGGGCTTGAACTCTGGGCCTGGGCACTATCCCTGAGCTCTTCAGCTCAAAGCTAGTGCCCTACCCCTGGATCCACAGTGCCACTTCCCATTTTCTAGTGGTTAATTGGAGATGAGTCTCCCTTCTTTAGTGCCCAGGCTGGCTTTGAATCGTGATCCTCAGATCTCAGCCTCCTGAGTAGCTAGGATTACAAGGCGTGAGCCACCACACCCAGCTTTAATATTTATTTATGATACTGTTTTACAGGGACTTATTTTATGTAACACAGGATGACTTTTAGCTCAGATATTTGAGACTGAAATAGGAAATGATAATGTCAATATGGACTGGCTTGGAGAAAGTACAGGACAGTTATTGTGGAAAAGGGAAAAGGAGAAGTGGGGCTGTGAATCAAGTAGTACACTGTCAGCCTCCCTGAAAAAGTTCAGCAAGAAAAAGAGATCCTGAGTCCACACACACACACACACACACACACACACACTCACAAGCAAAAAGACAGAGAAAAAGTCAAGAGAAATAATTTTTACTACCAACTGGTGATTATTACTTGCACAATTATTACTTGATTTTCTGTTCTGTTCTTTCTGATTTTCTGTTCTTTCTGGCTGATTGGCAAAAAGAGTCTCCTGGACATTTTCTGCCTTGGCTGGCTTTGCATTGTACTCCTCAGATCTCAGCCTCCTGAGGAAGTAGAATTACAGGTGTGGGCCTCCAACCTCTACTTTTTATACAGAGAGTGGATTTACACTTTAAAGGCTCCCATGATTTAGAAGTTTGTTACACTATATGAATGCAGGGCTCTCATCTCTCTGGAGATGGCAGGGAGCTAAAGACACCTGTGTGCTTGGACCCCATTCATGCTGTGAATGGGCTACATTCTTAGCATTCTGGCTTCATCTCACAAATCCTCGAAGCTACCATACCAGGAGGTACGAAACTCACTGAGATCTGCAAAATCACACAGGCGAAGAGGGAGAGGATGGAGAGGTAGATCTGGAGTCGTTTCCCACCAAACCTCTTCTTGAGATATTCTGGCATAGTCATCACCTGCAGACAGACAATGACAGGTGACCTTCAGACAATGACCTTCAGAGCCAAGGACAGCCAGTACTGGCTGAGCAACTCCGGACAGTAAAGCAGGGTGCCTGGCACAACTGGAGGGAATGGCTGAGAAAGGCAGGGTTCCTTTGTAAGAGTGGTAAGTCTGCAAAGATCAGGGGCAGGGGGGCACCATGACCATCTTGGAATCTCTTCCTGGCTCTGATATTTACTACATTTGGTGATCTTTAGTCATTGATCATCTCTGAATCTTCTGACTCAAAATGAGAGTTTCATATGAAAATACAGGGAGGATGTGTGTTATGGTTCAAGTGGTCAAGTACTTGTCTAGCAAGTGCCAGGCGCTGAGTTCAACCTCCAGTACCACAAAAAAGGAAAGAAAAGAAAAGCTACACCACCACTGGATGCCTTATGAACACGCAATAAATACTGTGTGTGTGTGTGTGTGTGTGTGTGTGTGTGTGCCAGTACTGGGGCTTGAATTATGGGCCTGGGTGCTGTCCCCTAGCTTTTTTTTTTTTTTGCTCAAGGTTAGTACTCTACCACTTGAACCAGCACTTCACTTCTGGATTTATAGTAGTTAATTGGAGATTTTAGAACAGCCAGGCTTTTTGGTCCTGGTTGACTTTGAACCTTAATCTTCAAAGATCCTTAAAGACTCTTGGGTAGCTAGGATTACAGGTGTGAGCCATTGGTACCTGACCAATACATATTATTGCTATTATTATTATTATTGGTAGTAATATTGGAATCTAGTAAAAATAGTATTACTTATAAATAACAAATCAGGATAATAGTTTTGAAGGAAAAAAAAAGAATGTGTGGTTAAAAAAGGTCAGAAGAATTTGGGTGCTGGTGGCTCATACCTCTAATTCCAGCAATTACAGGACGCTGAGATCTGAAGATCACAGTTCAAAGCCAGATTGAGCAGGAAAATCTCTGAGGCCTTCATCCTCAGTTAGCCACCAATAAGTAAGTAAGTAAATAAATAAATTAAAAATTAAAAAGCCAGAAATGGATCTACGGCTCAACTGGAAGAGCTCTAGCCTTGGACAAAAGAAACTCAGGATAGCACCCAGGCCCTGAGTTCAAGCCCCAGGACCAGCACACATAAAAAAAATCTCCAGAATGAAACAAAAAATTGGTCAGAAGAGCCAGATGTTAGTTGCTCATACCTGCTATCTTCCCTCTCAGGAGTCTGAGATCTGAGGATAGTGGTTCAGAGTCAGGGCTGGCAGACAAATCCATGAGACTTGGATAGCCAATTGAGCAGCAAAAGGCTAGAATTGGAGCATGGTGCAAGCAGTAGAGAATCACCCACTCATGAGTGAAAAAGTCAAGTAAGAGTGAGAGGCTCTGAGTTTAAGTCTCTGGAATGGCACACACAATAAGTTGGTAAGTAAACAAATTAGTAAATAAGTGAGAATGTTTTGGGTGATAGGGGATGAATCTGACATGCATTATATGCATATATGAAGACAATAACGAAACTCATTAACATGATTAAAACATAGGAAGAGAAAAGAGAGATAACAAAGAATAATTGAGATGGTGATAAATTAGGTAAAAATACGTGACATGCCTGCATGGAAATATCCCAATAAATCCTATGTAAACTTAAAAGAAAACTCCAAGTACCCTTTAAGGTTTGTCCAATGGCAAGGCAATGATAGTCATACAATATAATATTTGAATGCAAGCTTTACAGAAAGTCTCCACATGTTACTTCTGCAGTCCTACTCACGAGCGATCAGTTGTTATGGTAGAATCTGGGCCTTCGAGAGATTAAGGAAGCCCAAGGTCAAAGGCAAAATGAGAAGAAGCAGAGTTATCTTCAGCCTGATAATGATGCTCGTTAACTTAGGTCATTCTTTCAGTTCTGCTTCTAGAGGCTATTTCCATTCTGGAGTCCATAGTCTCTGATAAGCCAATCTCAGGCCATAGGGCATTTCTGGCCTTTAGATGGATGCATAGTGAAGTAAAAGCAGCAAAAAGAATCTTCAACAAGAAAAGGGCAAAGGGATTTGTGATGACCCCAGGTCACTTCTTGAGTCCAAAGTTTAAACTTTTGCTATAACTCAACTTTCTTGGACACTCTCATCTTTCTCTTACTGATATGTATATTAGAAAATACTGGAAAGGATAAGAGAGGTGGGATGTAATGATTCATGCAGGCCTGCATAGTATCTGCTCTGGAGGCTGAGATTGAGAAGATCATGGAGTGAGGACAAGACAGGTAAAAAGTCCATGAGGAACCCTGCCCCCACCTCCACTCCCTTCTCTACTAAGGTGAGGCAGCCTGTTATCTTAGCTATACGGAAGACTGAGATGGAGGAAGTTTGAGGTTTCAAGCCAGCTAGGGCAAAAGTGTTCATAACTCTATGAAGATGGGAGAGACTGGACCTGGTGGTATACATTTGTTATTGCAATTACTGGGAGGAATCTCAAATAGGAAGATGGTGGTTCCTGCACAGGTCCAGGCAAAATATAAGACCCTACCTCAAAAATATTGAGTTTGGCCTAGTGGTTAAAGTGCTTGCCTAGCAGGCATGAAGACCCGGGTTTGATTCCTTGGTGCCACATACATAGAAAAAAGCTGGAAGTGGTGCTGAGGCTCAAGTGGTAGATAGAGCTGTAGCCTTGAGAAAGCCCAAGGATGGGTAAAATAAAAGATTAAAAAAAAACCAAGACAACTCAGACTACTCAAGAACTATGCTATTCTCACCACACACTTAGTTCTGTGCTCGGTGATATGATGACATAAATGACATAAAGAGTGGATAAATACCAATTCACCAAGAACTTAGGATCTGATTAAGGTAACAAAAGGTCTACTGTTTGAAATGGTAACAGAACAATTTGGAATTCCATTACAATCTTGTACATTCTCAACTAACTTACTCCCTTACTCTCCTTTCACTTCCAAGGTCAAGCTCACATGGACAGCTTTGACTTCCTGGTATACCAGCCCCAGGAAGCTCCTTGGACTTGTACCTAGCCTAGCTGTGATTGCACTATGGATGTACCTTCCATCACGTGATCTCTCAGTGCCTCTGACTACTCTTTTCCTCCCTCCCTCCCTCCCTCCTTCCTTTCCTCCATCGCTCTTTTCTTTCCTTCCTTCCTTCCTTCCTTCCTTCCTTCCTTCCTTCCTTCCTTCCTTCCTTCCTTCCTTCCTTCCTTCCTTCCTTCCTTCCTTCCTGCTTTTCTAAATTTTGGTGCTGCTGGGGTTTTGAAGTCAGGGACTTGGGATATTTTTGTTGTTGTTCGTTTGTTAGTAAAAAATACATTGTTATTACTTTAAAGTAGTTGCACAAAGGGTTCAACAAGTCAGTTTGTAAGTACAATGTATCATGACTGATGATGGATACTACCTTTTATATTGTTCTCCTGATTAACGGTTTAATTACAGTATTTTTTTTTTAATGTGCCAGTACTGGGACTTGAATTTAGGGTCGGAATGCTGTCCTGTCCCTTCACTCCTTTGCTCTACCAGCTCCAATTTTGAGCCCCAACTCCAACTTTGGCTTTTTGGTGGTTAGGGCAAAATAGGAGGCTCATGGACTTTTCCGCCTGGTGTTGGCTTTATCCTCAGATCTCAGCTTTCTGAGTGGCTAGGATTACGGGCGTGAACCACTAGTGCCCTGCTCTGGATATGGGTTCACCGTAAAGGAAGAGGTTTTGATGTCACTTACATGAGATTCAAAGGCTGCCACAGCAATCCCAGAAGCTGCCCCTGTCCCAGCCAGGCCCACAAAATGGCCACTGCCGATATTACTGGCAAAGAGAGAAGCTCCCATCTGGAAGGCAAAAGAAGAGAGAGACTATGCTTAGATCCACATCAAACTTTTGAAAATGGATAGATGTTGAAGTGTTCCAATTACAACTTTGTTAGACAGACGTTAGGAAATTGGGGTTCATGGACTACATGCAACCTCTTGCCAATTTTTGTCTGGTTCATAAATGAAATCCCCCCTATTTTTAAATGATTAAAAATAATGGTAGATAATATTTTATGAAATGTAAAAAAATGAAGTTAAATGAATGAAAATTTAATGTCCATAAATAATTCTATTGGCATTAAGCTGTGTATTTTGTTTCAGTATACTGACAATGTATTCTTTGTGCTGCATCAACTTGATGGCTGATAAAACCCTACAATACTTACAAGTTGGCCTTCTACAGGAAAACTTGAATCTTTACTGATTCTCTAGGTTGAGCTTGTCTTTGGCTAAGTCCTGCCAGATCTATTAGCACTTACTTATCCCTTGAATCAGTCACTTTGGACCCTGAAATTGTGTAGCAGAGAATTCCTTCTACTCTCCCATTTTTGAGACTTAGTGTTTTGCTTTGTTTTATTGGTGATGGCGCTTGAACTCAGGGCCTGGGTGCTGTCTCTGAGCTCTTCAGCTCAAGGCTATTGCTCTACCACATTGAGCTACAACGCCACTTGCAGTTTCCTGGTGCTTAATTAGAGATAAGAGTCGCACAGACTTCTATGCCCAGGCTGGCTTTGAATGGTGATCCTCAGATGTCAGCCTCCTGAGAGCTAGGATTATAGACGTGAGCCCTGGTGCCTGGCTTGGTGTTCTTTCATTCCCCTTTCCACTGTAGATTCTGTTATCCTTAAGATTCACAGATGAGAGAACATTATGAAATCGGCATTAATCCTGGAGAACAGAATTATAGTGAGATTCTACAGTGTGTCTTTTGTCTCTATTTGTACAGCCCACCATGCAACTGATTTATCATCTTTTCTTCATTTGTTGGTGCTGGGGCTTGAACTCAGGACCTGTGCTTGCTAGGCAGGTGATGCTCTATCATTTTAGCTTCTCTGTCAACACCCTTCATTTTTTTTTCTTTCATTACATTCTAAATGGCATCTTACTTTCCTGATGATGACCTGGGCCACAATCCCTCTATGTTCCCCCTATTTATAGGCTTCCTTCGTAGCTGGGATGGCAGGTAGATAATACCTCACCCAGCTTTTTGTCGTAATTGTTGTTAAAATGGGAGTCTTATCAGCATTTTTATCTAGCCTGGACTTGAACTGTGATCCTCTCAAATTAGCCTCCTGAAATGACTCCTAGGATAACAGGCATGAGTCACTGTGTCTGGCCTAAAATCACTTGCATTCAGATATTTGGGGCTGGGAGGAATGCAGTTAGTTTGTGACTATACGATTGGTTGAGACTTGCTTCTTTCATAAGTGAACTAAGAAGGCAATGTTTGTTCATTTGGGTGACCCAAATAAATACCCATTTTGAGTTTGCAGTTAGTCTGATCCAATCACCCTGTCCAGATTGTTTCCCAATGTCCTTTTGTATTTCATTTAGATAAGTGAGAAGATATAGAAAGGAAGAATTTGCTGAATAGACATCTTATTCTCAACACAATTCAATAGTCTCCAGGCTCATGGAGGAAGTTATGGCCTCTACTTCAGTATAACCATGATGGAGAGAAAGGTCAACACCCACTTGGCAAGCATCCCAAAAGGATTACCATGAATATAGTTACAGGGAAACTTCATTAGCACTTCATTAGCACGTGAACAACGCAAGTTCTAGATAGACTAGAAAGCCATTTAGGGCAAGGCTCCAGTGATCTGGGAGAGAGCCAGATAGGCAAGGAAGAAAGCAGAAAGTGGAGGCTAAAAGACAAAGAAGAGTGACATTAGCTCAGCAGTGGGAGCAGAGAAGAAATGTGTGATTCTTGTAAGATGCTAGGGCAGAAAAAGAAAAGAAATAACCAGCTGAGTGCAGGTGGTTCACGCCTGTAATCCTAGTTACTCAGGAGGCTGAGATCTGAGAATCAAATTCAAAGCTAGCCTGGGTACAAATAGTCCATAAGACTCTTATCTCCAATTAACCACCAGATAACTAGAGTGGCACTGTGGTTCAAAGAGGTAGAGCACTAGACTTGTGCTAAAGCGCTCAAAGACAAAGCTCAGGCCAAAAGTTCAAGACCCACAACCGACAAAAAAGAAAAAAGGAAGGAAGGAAGGAAGGAAGGACCAACCCTTAAAGGAATTAGAAAAAAAGGAAGAGAAAAGAAATGACCAACCCTTAAAGGGGTTGGAGGTATGGCTCAGTTGGTAGAGTGCTAGGCAATGTGCTGAAGCATTAGGTATCCAGCTGGAGTCCTGGGCTCAGATCTAAAAATGAAGAGAAGCTAGGACAGAATGTTCTGCAAGAAGATCAGAGGAAAACCATGGACAGAGCTCAGCTGAGGTTCTTTAAATACCAAGACCAAATCTATCTTCAATTGATGACACTAATTTTTCTGTAATGATGACAGGTCATAGCCATGAACTAAGTGATTTATGTAAAGAGCCACCAGCAAGTGGGCAACAAATCTACATCAGAAAGTATCTACATTGGGGTTGGAGGTATGGTTCAGTTGGTAGAGTGCTTGCCAAGGAACAAAGCCTCAGGTGCCAAGTTTGAGTCCCAGTCTTACAGCCACAAGGACAACAACAACAAACCGACCAATATCTCTAATGTTCTTAGCTCCATACTCACGCAGGGCATTTATCTATGGGAAATGGGGTCACTTACTGGCCACCAGGCTATATCTCGACCAGCCAGGAAGAAGCCTCGGACAGTGCCTCGATTGGTCTTCAGCATTGCCTAAGCAGAAAGGAAGATGTGTGAGAGTCAGGCCAGGTGCCATCATCATTACGAATGGATGGCAAGACTCAGCTTCCCTGGTGCCTGGCTGGTTGTTGGTACTTGAATGTTTTGGCACTCCTATAGGGAGACATTCTTACATAGACACTCTGCTTCGTGTGTGTGTGTGTGTTCCAGTCCTTGAATGCTGTCTGTCCCTGAACTTGTTTTGCTCAAACTTCTACCACTTGAGCCACTGCTCCACTTCCGGCTTTTTGGTAGTTCAGTGAAGATAAGAATCTCACAGACACTCCTGCCCAGGCTAGCTTCTAACCACAATCCTCTGATCTCAGTCTCTTAAGTATCTAGGAATACAGGCATGAGCTACTGTGGTCAGCTTGTACTATGCTTTTACTGTAGAAAAGAATAGGTTTCATTATGGTATATCAAAAATACATATGTCCAAAGTGTTTTGATCTGATTCACATCCTTCCTGTTTCTCCCAGGTCCTTCTCTCCTTTTAAGTTCATGTTCTGCACTAAGTGTTTTTTTTTACATTTCTTTTAAAAATTGCAATTAATAGAAGGGTTACAGTTATATTCACCAGACAGAAGGCGCATTACTTCACAAACTTTGATACTCCTCATGTTTTTGTCTCCATTTCTGTCCCCCACCCCCTTCCCTCATCTTGTTTTTCCCCTTCCCTTTCCTATTTAAAATAAACAAATAATCGTATATACAATATAACAAATAACAAGGTAAGATAGTGTAACAATACAAGAATAACCAACGGACAGCACAAAAGAGGTGAGAAATAACATAGTACATTAAGAACAACAATCACACATTATATGCCTCTTATTTCTGTATCTTGGAGGTCCTTTCATTTAGCCTATTTTATATGGCCTTATGTTATCTAGGTTTTGAGCTGTTGTAATCCTCTGCCAAGACAGTCCAAGGTTTGTACTAATTATTACAAGTGAGGGAAACCATTGAGCCTGTATTCCTTTGAGTCTGGTTTACTTCACTTAATATGATTTTTTTCCAAGTCTTTCCATTTCCTTACAATTGGGGCGATGTCGTTCTTTCTGATGGCAGCACAGAATTCCATTGTGTATAAATACCACATTTTCTTGATCCATTCATCTACTGAGGAGCATCTGGGTTGCTTCCATATCTTTCCTATGGTAAATAGCTGCACTAAGTTTTGATGGACTTAAACATTCAAGTTTTATAGCAACTCATGGATGGAAGGACTTCAGTAAACCATATGCCATAAACAGCTGTTTATTTCCATCAGTGAAAACAAGCATGATATATCACTAAAGCCATCCTTGGAAGAATATTTGCAGCCTCAAACCCATCATTCAAAAATAAAAAGAGATAAAAGAATGAACAGAATGTAACTGATTTAGGTACATAAAAGGAATTGAGCAAACAATCAAGTAAGTGCCATGGGATAGGAAAAAATAAGTCATTTTTGTTCATTCTGTTGGGTGCTAGAGAGACTAAGAAGAGTGAGTGTAGTTCTGGTTTGTCTCTGTTCAAATGCTGGGGTTACTAGGTGAACCCCAGTTTACTCGGTACAAGCATTATTTATGAAACTCAGCAGAAAATGATTCGGAGAGAAAAAGCAAAGACATTTGTGAGAACTGCTGATGTCACTCCATTTGTCGTCCCGTGGCACCTTTCCCACCCTCACAACATTTTATCTAATCCTGGTACCCATCCCGAAAGCCTATTAGAGTCCCACATACCCACAGCCCGACAGCCATCACGACTATGCAATAGATGACAATGACAGAGATGTCAGCAGCATTTTGGATGCGCTCTGACAAGGCAGGAAGCTCTGGGGCTCCAGAACTGGTGCTGGGGTGAACTGTGCTGGCCATGGCTCTAGATGCTCCTCTCCTCAATTCAACAGACTCCTTAATATTGGCACTGGATTAATAATTAGCCCCTTAACAGGTGGGGCGAGATAGCAAAGCCAGCTCTTGGCAGGTGGACTTTTAAACCTCTTCTGAATCCAAGCTCTGAAACCCAGGCCCTCAAGTGGTCAGTGCCAACTTTGGTGGGCTGTAGAAACTGGAGAGGGGACAGAGAGAGGGTTAGAATTAGAGACAGAAAGTGGGGTGACCACTGGGTGGAAAGGGAAGACATTGAAGGAGATTTGACCAGTTTCAGTTAATGACGAAGGAGAGAGAAAGGAAGACAAAGAGGGAGGGAGAAGTATAGAAGTGAATAGATAAGTAAAGTGGTGGGTCAGAGAGGGATTTTTTTTGACAAGGTAGATAAGAATCCTGGCACATATACATGTGTATTTGTGTGTGTACATATATACCTATACATATGTATGCATATACTATATGCATACATATATATACATATATTTGTGTGTGTGTGTCCTGAGGGTCCCAGTACTGTCCTTGAGTTTTTGTACTCGAGACTGGTGCTCTACTACATAAGTCATTGCTCCACTTCTGGCTTTTGAAGGTTAATAGAGATAAGAGTCTCATGACTTTCTTACCCAACCTGGCCTCAAACCAGAATCCTCAGATATCAGCCCCCAAGTAGCTAGGTATGAGCTATTAATACCTGGAAAATTCCTGATATTAAAAAATATAGGGCAGGGAGTTTGGCCTAGCGATGAGTGCTTGCTTAGCATGCACGAAGACCTGGGTTCAATTCCTCAGTACCACATACATAGAAAAAGTCGAATGTGGTGCTGTGGCTCAAATGGTAGAGCTCTAGCCTTGAGAAAGCCCAAGGACAGTGCTCAGACCCAGGACTGGGTCTGTATACACACACACACACACACACACACACACACACACACACACGCACGCACGCACGCACTGGGACATGATAAATTATATAGAATTGTAGACATTTATACACTGAGGCCAAAAGAGGATATAAATAAGAGTGGTCGACAAAGGCTCAATAGCTATGTACATATATAAAAAAATATTTTAGGAAATGAACTCCAAGAAAAGGAAACCACAGACACTTTTTTAGTTGCTGTTATTGTTTTCCTTTTGTCTTTTTAGTTTGTTTGTATTTGGGAGGGGTGGGACACCGAAAAGGGAGAGCAAAGGGTGCACAAATATACTAGTGGTACTCACTAGACACAAGGTGGAAAATGAACCGTGCATCTTGTGATTGGAGATGGGAGGGAAACACGGGGAGAGAAGAAAAGGGAGATACGGATCCAGAAGAATTGTATTCATTACCTGATTCCTGTAACTGCAACCCTTCTCTATAGCAAGTCTACAACAGCAATAAAACTTTATTTAAAAAGAAACATTTAGAGGATGATGAAAACATATGTTAATTATTGCATTTCAAGGGCTCCCAAGTCATCCATTTGTGTGGAATCCGTAGTGTGAGCGGACACACGAGGACCTTGGTAACTCATACATGACAGGAGCAGGGGTGAGGGATGAGGGAAGGGGTAAGGGCTCTGCTAGAAATTTTCATGATGATAAAAGAAATGCAAATCAAAACAACTCTAAGATTCCACCTCACTCCAGTTAGAATGGCCAGGATCAAGAAATCTAATAACAACAGATGCTGGTGGGGATGTGGCCAGGAGGGATCACTATCACACTGTTGGTGGGAGTGTAAACTCATTCAACCACTATGGAAAGCAGTATGGCAGTTCCTCAAAAGACTAAACATAGAGCTCCCCTATGACCCAGCAATTCCACTACTTGGCATTTACCCAATCATCCAGAAACAAGGACATACTAAAGCCACTAGCACAACCATGTTCATTGCAGCACTATTTACCATAGCAAAGATATGGAACCAACCCAGATGCCCCTCAGTAGATCGACAAGATGTGGTATTTATACACAACAGAATTCTATGCTGCTGTCAGAAAGAATGACATCGCCCTATTTGTAAGGAAATGGAAAGACTTAGGAAAAATTATATTAAGTGAAGTAAGCCAGACTCAAAGGAACATAGGCTCAATGGTTTCCCTCATTTGTCATAATCAGTAGAAACCTTGGGCTCTCCTAGCAGAGATTCACAATAGAACAAAATCTAGATACATAAGGCCATATAGTATGACGTTAAATGTAAGGACCTCCAGGATATAGAAACAAAAGCGATATAATGAGTGATTATTGTCCTTAATGTACTATGTTATCTCTCATCTCTTTTGCTGTCCCTTGGTTATCTCATATTGTTACAATATTTCACCTTATCTGACTTTTTTTTTTGCCAGTCCTGGGCTTGAGCTCAGGGCATGAGCCCTGTCCTTGGACTTTCTCAAGGCGAGAGCTTTACCACTTGAGCCTCAGCACCACTTCTGGCTTTTTTTCTATGTATGTGGTACCGAGGGAGGAACTGAACCCGGGTCTTTGTGCATGCTAGGCAAGCACTCTACCACTAGGCCAAACTCCTGACCCCTCTGATATATTTTATGTATGCTTAATTGGTTATTTGAAATAGGATAGGGAAGGGGGAAATCAAGGTAGGGGGGAGGGAAATGGGGACCATGACATGAGAAAGGATATCAATGTTTGTGAAGTAATGCACCTTCTATCTGGTGAATATAATGTAACCTTTCTATTAATTACAATAAAAATATATGAAAAAAAAGAAATTTTCACGATGAGAGGGAACAGTGGCTAAGGCCCAGGTGGTTGGAGTCAGGGTGGGTAACCAGAGCACCCATGGTGGGCACCCCACTGTGGTGAGCGAGCCACCCCCTTGGCAGGCCCCCACTGAGGCCTGGGTGGCAAGCAAGCATCTGCCTACATCTTCCAGGTTGCTGAGCTACTGCAAATCCAGAGCCTGTTTCAACACAGCGGGGGACCAGCTGGCCAAGGAGCGGCTCCAGATCACCCTGGCCGGCCCATACAGCCTGTCTGCCCAGCCACCCTCCAGTGAGCAGTTTGGCAAGTCCCAGAGAAACAAGCCCCAGGATCTGCGGGAACTGGAGGAAGGCAGAGCCCGCAGGCTCCCTCCACCAGATCAGACACTGCTCACAGAGAGGAGCCAGGAAGGGCAGCATCCATCACAGGAGTCACAGGAACTCTTTCCCAAAGGCCTCAAGAGGTGAAGAAGGGAGACCTGAGACAAGATGCCCTTCTTGGGTAAAGGAAGCAGTGGCTACCGCCTGCTCAACTCTGAAAAGTCCACTGGACTCTGTATCTTGTGAGATCCACTGTCACCTGAGTAAGGAGACCTCAGAACTGCTGCTTCAGCCTGTCGGGACCTAACACTGTAACTGGGCTGCAGGATATCCCCACAGGAGTCCAGTGCCCCTTGCAGCCTCTCATACTTTAATGTGCCAGCTTCTATGCCATAGTCCCATAGGCTGCAATCCAGAGCAACATAAGGAAACCATGGCTTAATAAGCAAATAAAACATTTGCATAAAAAAACAATTTTGATAATGAGCAAATCAATCTAAAGTCATGTGACAACCCTTTTATTACCATTTTTATCCACTGTAAGTGTACAATTTGGTGGCAGGAAGCACATTTACAGTGTTGTGACACCATTATTCCAGAAGCTTTCCATATTACAAATTCTGTGCTCCCCAAAAGATAACTTCCCTAACTTCCCCTCTCTAATTCTCTTTGAATTTATCTATTCTTTAGGACCTCATAAAATGAAATTGTACAATAATGGTCATTTAACATATCATCTTTACATGGGGCATAATGTTTTCAAAGTTCCATGTTGTAGCATATAGTAGAATTACAGTAAGCTCCAAGGCTGAATAATAGATCATTGCATGTATAGGTCCTATTTTATTTATTCATTCATCTCTGCATGCACATTGGGGATTGTACATTACTCATCACTTTGTTCCCTTAATACAATTCCTCAGGTAAGATAACTTAAAAAAAAGAGAGAATTATTTAACCCACAGTTTTGGAGTTTGAAAGTCCAAATAGGAGGGCCCAGGCCCTGGACCCATGCTAGATGATGAGTGGTGGATTGTCGCTGAAAGAGAGACCATGTTTGGCTAGACACCATGGCTCATGCCTATTATCTCAGCTACAATAATAGTTGGGAATTCAACACCACATTTTCCCATGGTAAGTGGATTATCCAGACAAGATCAATAGGAAATAACAAACTCCAACTATCTTAGGCCAGGAGTGTGGCCCAGTGGTAGAGTGTTTGCCTAGCATGCATGAAGCCCTGGGTTCAATTCTTCAGGAACACAGACACAGAAAAAGCCAGAAGTGGTACTGTGGCTCAAGGGGTAGAGCTCTAACCTTGAGAAAGCCCAAGGACAGTGTCCAGGTCTTGCGTTCAAGCCCCAGGACTGGCAAAAAAATTTTCAATTATCTTATAGACCAAACAGACGCCAAAGATATTTATAAAGCAAGCAGGAACCAGTGGCTCATGCCTGTAGTCCTAGCTACTCAGGAGGCTGAGATTTAAGGATTGAGGCTCAAAGCCATCCCAGCCAGGAAAGCCTGTGAAACTCTTATCTCCAATTAACCACCAGAAATTCAGAAGTGGAGCTGCGGCTCAAAGTGGTAGGGCACTAGCCTTGAGTGAAAAACCTCAGGAACAGCATCCAGGTCCCAGGACTGCCAAAAATAAAACCCCTTAACCTGGAAATCAACTGTGACCAAGGAGCTTTATCACCATCAGTACACAGGTAGGAGAACCTAGAGTAGCACTCGTCTTCTAAATACCTTGAAGATTTTAGAAGGTCTAGACCTAAAGCAGAGATAGGGCTCAGTAGTCAACAACTTTACTTGATTACTAACATCTGAACACACGCAATCCAATCCAACAATAAAACTGAAACAGAAACTTAAATCAGTCACCTGTTTCTTTCTTTTTTTTCTATTCACATCTTTATTACAGAATCTAAAAGAAAATTTCATTTTTTTAAGTCTTAAAAAAAGGACATTCTCTTAATTTAAACATTCAGAAAATCTAATAGTTTTCCTAATAAGGCAACCTAGAAATAATATTTCTTACCTAGAAATAATATTTTAGATATATAATTCACTACTATTTTTGGTTGTATAATATGTATAATATTAAACATCTTAGGGGTCTTGACAGGTTGAAGTGCTGTTTGTAGATTAGTATGTTTTTGCTGTTCTCTCTTCTCCCTTCCCCACCCCCCCTTTCTCTCTCTCTTGATAGTACGAGGGTCAGAGCCTCACACTTGCTTGGCTGGTGTTTTACCCTCTAGCCCTGCTTTTTTGCTGATTGTTTTTGGAGGTGGAATCTAGTACCTGCTAGACCTTTCTGTCTAGGCTGACATTGAATGATGATTATATATAAACATATATATGATTATATATACATATATATGGTTGGTAGTGGGGCTTGAACTCTGGCTGCTGTCCTGAGCTCATCAGTTCAAGGCTACCCTCTACTGTGTTAAGCCGCAGTGCCACTTCTGATCTTTCATATTTATGCCTCATAAGTAAGATTATAGGTATGAGACACTAGTTATCAACTTTCTTTTTGAATTAAAGGAAACAAAATTATAGCTGGTCAGTTATATGATAATTTTATTTTTCCTCCCGCTAGGAGGAAATAGACACACACACTTTCATCCATTTGTTCCACTGAAGAGGTCAACACTGGATCCACACAGTAAATAATAGGCCATAAGGATTTTTTGTTTTGGTGGAAAGACAGTTATGTAGAAGTATGGAAATGTGGATTTCTTGTTCTAGTTCTGACACATTGTGTGAAACTTACAAAAGCCCGAGAGCTCTTCTAAGATGGATATTTCACTTGTAAAAATAAGATTGGTTGGGTCAAGAGCATGGCCTAGTGGTAGAGTGCTGGCCTAGTATGCACAAAGCCCTGGGTTCAATTACTTACTACCACATACACAGAAAAAGCCAGAAGTGGCACTGTGACTCAAGTGGCAGAGCACTAGCCTTTAGCAAAAATGTTCCAACTACAGTTCCCAGGCTCTGTTCAAGTCCCAGGACTGGCAAAAAAATTTGTGTGTGTGTGTGTGTGATTTTTTTATGTGATGTGATGTGATGTGAGTGGTGTGTGTGTGTGTGTGTGTGTGTGTGCGCACGTGTGTCTCCTAGGGCTTAAACTCAGAGCATGGGAGCTGTTCCTGAGGTTTGTTGTTGTTATTGTTTGTTTGCTCAAGACTATCTCTTTACCACTTGATGCACAGCTTCATTTCCAGCTTTTTGGTGGTCAATTGGCAATAAGAAACTCACAGACTTTCCTGTCCAGACTGGCTTTGAATCACTGTCCTCAGAGCTTAGCTTCCTGAAGGGCTAGGATTGCAGGAGTGAGCCACTGGTGCCCAGAGGAAGGAAAAAAAAAAGCTATTTGTTGCTGAAAATAAAAAACATAAACCCCATCTGTCAAGTCAAATGTTTGTGAAAATTATGAAGGAAGAGAATCCTTACAAATAAATGGTAATAAAAATCATGCAATATATATACATATATATATATGTAGGATGCAATCCAAATATTGCTTTAAGAGAAATATCTATATATTTATATATCTATATATATTTATATCTATCTATATATATGACTTTTGTTTTTAAAGAAGACTGAAATGAAGCAGCTGAAAACCAAAAGAATACTCAACTTAAATGAAAAGCTATCTCCAATACAATAAACCCCAATAATGCAAGTGGAAGGATAGACAAATAAGAACAAAAGTAATGATAAAGTATAGGGAGATAATAATAAGAAAAGACAAATGTAAGTTTTTTTGGTAAGATTAATATAGATTTTGATAAGATTTCTAAATAAAAAAGAAAAGTCAGAAAAAGTACCTGAGGGACATGAAGGAAATGCAAACATATTTTAAACACAAATCTACAAATACATTATGGAAACTCTGAATGGTCATCATTTAAATTTGTTCAATATTTAAGAAACTTATATTTTGTTCTTTTGTACTCTCTGTCTCTCACTCTCTTGTATACATACACATACACACAACTCAGTACATGAATGGCATTGTTGGAACAATGCTAAAATTTGAGTGGAGATACCATTCCAATCTCGTTGTGATAGTCCCATAAAACATAGGCTAATAGATAATTTAGTTTATAAAGATAAGCCATGGAGGGCTGGGAATGTGGTTTCATGGTAGAGTGATTGCCTAGCATGCGCAGAGCCCTGGGTTCAGTTCCACATAAATAGAAAATACCAGAAGTATCTTTGTGGCTCAAGTGGTAGGGTGCTAGCCTGGAGTAAAAGAAGCTCAGGCCCAGGCTCTGACTTCAAGCCTATGACTGGTAAAAAAAAGTCTCACAGAGTCCAAGCAGAGGTACAAGGCCCTGAGTTCAAGTTCCAGCCTTTGTATGTGTGTGCACATTCGTGCACACACACAGAATAACTGATATTTTAGCAGCTAGCACAGTTTCAGGGATGGATGATTAAAGGATGGACAAATGGACAGGAGGTAAATAAATGGATTTCATTTTCATATGTCTTGGTTGCTGAGAAGGTAAAAATTTAATTTAATTTGTTGTTGTGTGCCAGTCCTAGGGCTTGAACTTAGAATCTGGGCACTGAGCTTTTTTTGCTCAAGGATAAGCCACAGTTTCCTTTCTGGCTGTTTGATGGTTAACTGCAGATAAAGGTCTCATAGACTTTCCTGTTTTGGTTGGATTTGAACTGTGATCCTCAGATCTCAGCCTCCTGAGTGGCTAAAATTACATTCCCATACCACTAGTGCTCAGCAAAATTGTAAAGCTTTCATTTATCACACATACAATGGCTTTTTTAAAAAGGTGAATTTGATAACATTTTTCTAAAACACCAGTAAACCAAACCATGGACACAGAGTCAAATGTAAGGTAGAGATTACCATCTTCAACAGGGTCATCAACTTCTTGTCTCATCTCTTCTGCATCTATATCAACTCTTTCTTCTGTACTGTTCCAAAGAGCCCAGCACAAGCGATACAACTGACCCAAGATAATAGACCAGGTTATTAGAGATGGGGAAATACAATGTCCCATACCATCTAATACTGACTTTGAACCATTGAGAGTTGAATAGAAAGACACATGAACACATTTGAGTTTCCAAAGAAAGCATGTAAATGTTAAATTCATATGACAATAGAAATAATTTCTGGTTAACTTTTAGGAAAGGAATAGTCATAAGAACCAAGAGACTGTTAAATTAATTCATGTCTTGAAATGTTATGATGTTTTAATTTGCAAAGAGACTAATATACCCTTTTCTTATAATAGTAGTACAGGTTTACTTCCTAACTATACTGCAGAGTGTTTTTGAAGCTCCAGCTCATTTTCCAATCCTTTACTTTTATTTCAAGAGTGTTGGGTGAAAAAGTGTTGCTTAGTGCAATGTCTGGGAGATAATCTCTCAAGATGTCTCTAGCTCTGATTTCATTGACCTGAGACTTGTATACTAGTTTAAACTTCAGAAAGAAAGAAACTAGCTAGGTGTTAGAGGCTCATGCCTGTAATCCTAGCTACTCAGGAGACTAAGATTTGAAGATCAAGATTTGAAGCCAGCCCGGGCAGGAGACTCTATGAGATCCTTATCTCCAACAAACAACTCAAAAGAGCTGGAAGTGGCACTATGGCTTAAGTGGTAGAGTGCTCCTCTTGATCAAAAGATGCCTAAGGACAGAATCCAGGCCCAGAGTTCAAGCTCCAGGACTGGCAAGAAGAGAGAAAGGAAGAAAGAAGGGAAGGAAGGAAGGGAGAGAGAGATGAAAGAAAGGAAGAAAGAAGAAATAATAGTACTAATATATAATAATAGTTATAACATACTAATATATAAGAAAATGTATAGTTATGATACATAATATACTATGTAAACAAGGTACATAAGATGTAATGTTATATGTAATATATATGCAGATTAATGAATCATATAATATATAATAATATAATTATATAAATCATATTATAACCATGAAACAAATATATATTACATTTGTTATGACATAATTTATAATAAATTATTATATAATATAGTTTTACTATGTTATTGATATTAATAAGAATTAATTGTTATTTATTAATAGTATTAATAGTAATACTAGTAGTAATAGTGCTGATACTGGGGTTTGAACTCAGCACACAGATACTGTTCCTTAACTGTTCTGCTCAAGGCTGGTGTTCTTGAGCCAGCTCCACTTGGGGCTTATTGGTGGTTAATTGAAGATAAGAGTCTCTCAGACTTTTCTGCCTTGGCTGGCTTTGAACGCAATCTTCCTATTGCAGTCTTTTGAGTAACTAGGATTACAAGCATGAGCCAGGTGCTCCTATTTTGAAATGGGCGTGACTCTTATTTTATTTATAAATTTATTGTTATTTTAGAGGTGATATTCAGCGGGGCTGCATTTGCATGTGTCGGGTAATAAGTACATTTCCTTTCATACAGTGTCATCTGTCCCCTCGTTCTCTCCCATTCTCTCCTTCCCATCTCCACCCACGAGTAGCGTAATGGGACTCTTGTTTTCAAAAGAGCATGCAGCCATGCATGCATTACTCACGTGGATATCAGGGATTGGTTTTGGGAGCAGGGACACTCCCAGGGTGATCACTGAGGTCACCCAGAAGACGATGATGCTGAAGTACATGTAGTGCACGCCACAGATAATCTTGGGACAGTTACTGGCAACCAAGCAAGACCCTGTCCCATAGGTAAACTCTGTGATCATACAGGTAAGACCAGTCACAAGTCCAGACACCACTCCAGAGAATGCTCCCTGTCAAAGGAACACCAACAAAATCCACATTTAGAAAGCGTGATGGGAGGCCAAGAGCATGGGCTGGTGGTAGAGTGCTTGCCTAGCATGCATGAGGCTCTGGGGTCAATTCCTTGGTACCACATACACAGAAAAAGCCAGCAGTGGTGCTGTGGCTTAAGTGGTAGAGTGCTCTCCTTGAGAAAACCCAAGGACAGTGCTCAGGCCCTGAGTTGAAGCCCAGGACTGGGGCATGGTGGGATTATTCAAATAACTCCTACCATCCTGCCTGTCTTCTCCACAGAGAGATCACTGGCTCACCATGACTGTAAGCTTTCCAGAGTAAGGGAAGGACATGTAATGTCTCTGGTCAAACCTGCAGTTTGTTTTGACTTAAAAAAAATCATACACAGATTGTGCACGTGTGTGTGTGTGTGTGTGTGTGTGTGTGTGTGTGTGTGTGTGTGTGTGTGTCTGTCTGTCTGTCTGTGTGTCTGTGTGTGTGAGTCCTGGGGCTTGAACTCAGGACCTAGACACTGTTCCAGATCTTCTTTTGCTCAAGGCTATAACACTCTTATCACTTGAGCTACAGCACCACTTCAGATAGAGGAAGACTGAATCTGCATGCTGCTTATTAAGTAAGATGTGGCAGGCACATGGATCGTAGCTTCTCTTTACCAGTTCTTCAGCTGAAAGTTAGAGTACTAACACTAACAGAAGCTGGGCACTGGTGGCTCCCATCTATAATCCTCGTTGCTCAGGAAGCTGAGATCTGAGGATTGAAGTTCAAAGTCAGCCAGCACATGCAGGAATGCACGTGAGACTTATCTCCAATTAAGCACCAAAAAGCCAGATATGTCGCTGTGGCTCAAGTAGTAGGGCACTAGTTTCGATCACAAAAGCTCAGGGACAGTGCCAAGGCCCTGAGTTCAAGCCCCGGGACTGGCAACAAAACAAATTCAAAACCCCCAAACACAAACAATCCCCCCAGCAAACTTAACAAGAAACAACGTATTAAACATAAGTGGTCCATGCCAATTAATTAATTCTTTATATCATAGTAGAAACAAACATATGTGAAGCTATTATTGGTGAGGCATATTTTCGTTCATGAATTTTACAGCTAATTCAATCCCCTTAGCAATCTCTTCAAGTGGATACAATCACTGTTTTCATACTACAGTCGTGTGATTTACTTAAGGTCACAAAGATATGACAGAGCCATAGTTGGAATCTGGACATTTGGCTGCCAAGTGGGGTTTTTTTTTTTGCAGCTTTATATCATGAGTGCACATAATTTATGATATACATAAAGGCTTTTTTATGAGTACGGACTGTATATTTATACACTTATGTGAGGAACGGAAGTCATGGTTTACCATAACTGAATTTGAAATGGGCTTTGATTTGTATATATCTAATGGAAAGAATATACTGTTTGGTTTTATTTGGTCATGGGGCTTGAACTCAGGACCTTGAAGCTGTACCTGAACTCTTTTGCTCAAAGCTAGCAGTCTACCAAGCCACATCGGACCATTGCCAGTTTTCTGGCGGTTAATTGGAGATGAGTCTCATAGACTTTCCTGCCTAGGCTCGCTTTGAACTGTGATCCTCAGGTCTTAGCCTCCTGAGTAGCTAGGATTACAGGCATGAGCCACCAGTGCCTGGATTATTTGTTGTTGTTGTTGTTGTTTAATGATAATACTGGTTTTAAGTGTTAGACAAGTGCTCTACCACTTAAAACATTGTCTTGCTAACTTTTTGCAATCTTTGGCTCCAGAGTGTCCTGAATTATAGGTGTGAGCCAATGCGCCGGGCCCTATGAATTTTTTGGGGGGGTTCTTTTTGACATGATGTTCTACTGTGCTTTCTAGGTTGGTACTGATCTCTTGAGCACAAGCTATTTTCCTATTATAGGTTCCTGAGAAGCGAAAACTACAAGCATGTTTGCCACATCCAGGCGAGGAAGGTATTGTTCTTTCTAAGAAGATATATTATTGGTTTCTCACTCTGGCAGAAAAAAAAGATATTTCACTCACTGGTTCATTGACTCTTTTACAAAAGATGGCAAGCAGGAATGTTGTTGCAGTTGGAGCCCCGAGATAGCTGGAAATAGATCCTAGGTAATGGAACAGCTGTCCCTTTTGAAATACCTGTACTACTGGGACCCACAGAAGACCAATGACAAGTAGAACGAGGATAAAGAGCCTGGCAGAAAAAAACACAAATATTGTAGATACATTCACTATGCTTTCTTAAATTATTATTTGTTTGTTTGTACTGGTACTGGGGCTTGAACTCAGGACTTCACATTCTTACTCAAGGTTGGCGCTCTACCACTTGAACTACATCTTCACTTCTAGCCTTTTGCTGGATAAGAATTTCACATTTTCTTTCTCTCTTTCTCCCTCCCTCCCTTCCTCCCTCTCCCTCCCTCCCTTTCTTTCTTTCTTCCCTCCCTCCCTCCCTTCCTTCCTTCACTCTCTTCTCTCTTTCTTTCTTTCTTTTTTCTTTCTCCTTCCTTCCTTTTCTCTCTTTTCTCTTTTTCCTTCCTTCCCTCCCTCTATTCTCTCTCTCTTTCTTTCTCTTTCCTTCCTTCCTTTCCTCTCTCTTCTCTCTTTTTCTCTTTCTTTCTTTCTCCTTCCTTCCTTCTTTCCTTCCTTCCTTCCTTCCTTCCTTCCTTCCTTCCTTCCTTCCTGCCTTCCTGCCTTCCTGCCTTCCTGCCTTCCTTCCTGCCTTCCTGCCTTCCTGCCTTCCGTTTTTCCTTCCTTCACCTGTCCTGGGGCTTGATCTTAGGGCCTGGGTGAGTGCTGTTCCTGAGCTTTTTTTTTTGCTCAAGGCTGGCATTCTCTCACTTGAGCCACAGCTCCACTTCTAGTTTTTTGGTAGTTAACTGGAGTTGAGTCTTTCTTGCCAGAGCTGGATCCAAACTGCAATTCCTACATTGCTTTATCCTGAGTAACTTGTATTGTAGGTATGAGCCTCTGGCACCCAGCTAATATCTTCATATTTTCTTTTTTTTTTAAACAAGAAGTTTATTTAAACAACAAGATGCTCGACTTGAAGGGAAAACTATCTAGGATTCTTTTTTTTTTCAAGAGTAATTTACTCCTACTTAAAGACAGATTTGCCCTACATGTAACAGCTATGTACAAAAAGTTATAAAATTATCCTTGGTTTTACAATGATAAATGCAAACATTAAAATTCTCCAATCAAACAAGGTATGCAAGGATTTTTGTTGTTTTTTTCTTTTTTTGTTAAAACAGTGAGAGCAAAATAACTTACTGAAATACAAAGATAAAAGCTGAATGAGCATGCCACTAATGGAGAAGGGGGATATTTTCACAGAACTAGTATTTTTCCCCATCCCATCTCCATTTGATGTCAATCAAAATCTACCATTGGCCATTTAGTTAAAAAAGAAAAAAGGAGAAAAGAAAGCAATATGCTTGTGCACATACACCAGTTACTTTATGTACAATAAAGGAATGGGGAAGGGGAAAATGAAAGAATAGAGAAAACTATACTGTAGTAGGCAGGATGTGGTGGAACCAAATTGCAGTTTTCTAATTAAGAATGTATTCTTGGTCTATAAGAACAAAGTTCTGGAGCAAAGTAGCAGGTTCCCTTTTTTAGTAGACACCTCCTGTCTGCTACTGGAACATGTCAATCGTATCTTCATCCTCCATTTCCAACTGTGCAGGTGTGTCTGTTTCTTTGATTGGCTGCCCATCAAATCGGAATCTGATCTGCCTCATTGACAAACCCTGTCGTTCACAATAGGCTTTCATTAGTGGTGTGTGCCTCTTCATCTTAAATTGCACCACAGAACCATCCTGCCCCGCCACCTTCAAATTAATATGATCGTTGTTCTCAGTCTTGACTCCTTCCTTTTCATCGGCCATCGCGAGTGCTCGAGTCTCCTCAGATGTCGCTTCAAAAAAGAGGGGTCCCCGGTCCGCACCAAATGAGCTCACAGGCAGCTCCACAGAGGCTGGAGGAGGTGGCAGTGTTGGACGAGGCAGAGGGCGCGCCTATCTTCCTATTTTCTGGATCCATTGGTCTACTGTAGGAAATCTGAACTGTTTCTATAATTTTCCTATACAGCAATGAATATGGGTGTGCACGTGGCTTTTGCTTGTTTCTTGTCACTTTTCAATTTGCTAAACTTCATTTTTGTTTTTAGCTACAACATCACATACTTTTCACATGGCAAGCAGGAAGCCAACAGATGGGAAGACTACTGCAACTGGAACCTCAAGGGATCTAGAAATCAATCTTAGGTAAGAGAACCATTGTCCATTTTAAGAAACTTGTACTAATGTGACTCAGTGCTCTCACACTAGTAGAATGGCACGTAGTCTGGTAGGGAAAATGATTTGCATACTAAGCAAAAGCTTTAGAGTCACAAAAATGCCCCTATGTTAGAAGAATGTATTTCTTGGGATTCTTTCCCCAGAGAGAGCTGAGGAAGGAGTTTTTTCCATATATTTTTATTGTAATTTATAGAAGGGTTACATTATATTCACCAGATACACATGTATTCACATACATTGATACCTTTTCTCATGTCTTGGTCCCCATTTCTCTCCCCGCCCCACCCCGCCCCTCATTTTGTTTTCCCCCCTTCCCTATCTGATTTCAAAAAACCAAATAAACATATATATATATATATAATATATCAGATAACAAGGTAAAATACCAAAACAATATGAGATAACCAAGGGACAGCAAAAGAGATGAGAGGTAACATAGTACATTAAGGACAACACTCATTATATGGCTTTTGTTTCTATATCCTGGAGGTCCTTTCATTTAGTGTCATTCTATATGGGCTTATGTATCTAGGTTTTGCTCTATTGTAAATCTCTGCTAGGAGAGCCCAAGGTTTCTATTGATTGTGACAAATGAGGGAAACCATTGAGCCTATGTTCCTTTGAGTCTGGCTTACTTCACTTAATATGGTTTTTTCTTTTTTTAAATAATTTTTATTGTGATTAATAGAAGGGTTACATTATATTCACCAAATAGAAGGTGCATAACTTCAAAAAAGTTGATACCCTTTCTCATGACGTGGCCCTCCCTCCGCTTATCTTGATTTCCCCCCTTGATGACCCATTGGTGATTCAACAATGCGTTTTTCAATCTCCATGAGTTACATGGTTTTTGTTGCTGGGAATTGGTGTTCAGTTCCAATTTGATGCCCTTGTGGTCTAAGAGAATTCAGGGAATAATATCAGTGTTTCTGAATCTCTACAGGTTTGTTTTATGTTCTAAAAATGTGGTCTATTTTGGAAAATGTTCCATGTGCTGCTGAAAAAAATGTATATTGTAATGTTAGTGGGTGGAATAATCTGCAGATGTCTGTTAGATCTAGTTGGTCTATACAGTTGTTCAATTCTGAGCTTTCTCTGTTGAGTTTTTGCCTGGTTGATCTGTCCATAGGTGAGAGTGGTGTATTAAAGGCACCAAAAATCACTGTGTTTCAATCTATGTATAGTTTTAGTGAAAGTAAAGTTTGCTTGATGAAGTTCGGTGCTCTGGGGTTAGGTGTGTAGATATTTAGGATGGTTATGTCCTCCTCGAGGAGCGATTCCTTTATTAGTATGTAATAACCTTCTTTGTCTTTTATCACTAACTTTAGTTTGAAAGCTATTTTATCTGATATGAGGATGGCAACTCCAGCTTGTTTATGAGGGGCGTTACCTTGATAAACTTTATTCCAACCTCTCACTTTAAAAAAATGTTTATTTTGGGGGGCAAGATTTATTTCTTGAAGACAGCAGAACGATGGATCTTGCTTTTTGATCCAGTTAGAGAGTCTATGCCGTTTAATTGGAGAGTTAAGTCCATTGATATTGAGGGTTAGGATTGAAAAATATTTACTAGTTCCTGCCATTTTTAAAAGCTTTCATTAGGGCCTGTGGCTTGACAGTTCTTGTGGTAATTACCTGGTATGAGTTTTGGGTGCTATTTCTTTGTTAGTACCACGTTTGTATTGGTTTTCAATATGTAGAACATTTTTGAGAATTTTCTGTAGTGCTGGCTTGGTTGCTACGTAATGTTGCAGCTTTTCCTTGGAATCAGTTATGAATGAGCTTAGCTGGGTACAGTATTCTTGGTTGGTAATTATTTGTCTTAAGGGCATGACATATATCCTTCTAATCTCTTCTTGCTTGCATGGTCTCTGTTGAGAAATCCGGTTATTCTGATTGTTCTCTTCTCCCTGGCTGCTTTTAGGATTCTTTCTTTGGTCTCTTTTGATCCTGTACAGATTATAATGTGGCTATGGCATGTCCTTTTTCTGGTCAGGTCTGCTTGGGATTCTAAAAGCTTCTTGTATCTGAATGGGCCTGCTCTTCTGGATATTTGGGAAGTTCTCTGAGATGATTCCCTGAAGTATATTTCCAATACACTGACCTCTTTCTCCAGGACCTCCTCAATACCAATTAGCCTTAAATTAGGCTTCCTAATTGTATCTTGGACATCCTGAAGCATTCTCTCAAATTTCCTAGATTTGATTTGACTTACTTTCCGTTCCTTATTACAACTAGATTATCTTTGACCCCAGTTATTTTCTCTTCTGCATTGTCTAACCTGCTAATACTTTCTACTTTGTTCTTCATCTCCCTACCTTTCAATTAGTCATTTTTGATGCCTTGCATCTCTTGTTTTAGATCTTGTGTAGACTTCTTTAACTCCTTGATTTCCATTTGAGTGGTCTCTTTGAAGTCTTGTTTAGCTTAGCAGCTTTACTCTCATTGGACATTTGTTGGAGTTTGATTAGCTTTTTGCCTTTAGATTCTGTGAATTCATCCATTTTTCTTTGTCTAGCTTCCTCATGTTCACGTAAATCATTTTTTATGGCCTCCTTTATGGCTTCCATACATTCATGTATCTCCTTATTTATGTTTTCCTCTCATTTAGATATGGCTTCCTCTCATTCACATATCTCTTTCTGTGTAGTTTCTAACTTTCCATTAATCATGTTTACCAATTGCATTTGTGCAGCATTTAGAGGACTCTCCACTAGTTTTGCCATTGACTTCTCCAATACCTGTTTATATTGGGTGGGAGATGCTATTCCTTGATTTGTCATTTTTCTTGAGTTTCTTGTTCTGCCCATTTGAAAATGGGAGCAAGACTAGTACTGCACAAGATTACTATTTTTCAGATATAACCAAACTAGAGCTCTTTAGCTGGCCAGAAAATAGAAGTTCACAATTTTAGATTGGTATTATCACTCTCTCACTTACAGACAAATCTACCACCACCACCGATCACCATTTTATGACCAAAAATCTCCCAACAATCCAATCTCTATGATATTTAAGTAACTTTGAAATTATATTATAATTGAACACCTAGATATACAGTATTACTCAACAACCATCAACTGTAGATCTATGCATTATAAAAGTTGAAGGATGAACAGAGGACCAGAGATAGAAAAATAGTATGAAAGACAAGATGGGAGGTGAGAAAAGAGTAATGTAGGAATGTAAGATTAATATAGTAATGAAGGAAAGGGACAGCATAAGGATAACTGACCTAAGGTGATAGAAAGGTAAAATAGTTGAGTACAACATTTAGAAAAAATAAGATAAAACTTATAAAAAATGAGAAGAGTAATAAGAAAAATATATAAAGAAAAGAGGAAGGTACACATAGGAGAGATCAATGATAAAAATTTAAAAAAGTAAAAATTAAAAAATTAAAAAAAATAATAAAAAGGTGGGGGGTGAACCCACATACTTGTGAGTTCTTAAACAAGAAATACTATGGTTCACAACAAACAGATTAAAAAGCAGGTGACTGTATCAATAACAATATAATTTGTATCCAGTCTGTACCCAGTGCTGTCACTATGTTTCTAGGAATGACCACAATGGCAGAAGGAAAGCGAAAGAAAAAAAAATGGAAAGAAAAAAAATAACATTAAGAAAAAGTTGGAGGCAAAATGACCAAAAAAATAAGAACACATAAAAATGCAAATGAAGATATAGAAACAAAAGCCATATAATGAGTGATTGTTGTCCTTAATGTACTATGTTATCTCTCATCTCTTTTGCTTTCCCTTGGTTATCTCATATTGTTACAGTATTTCACTTTGTTGTCCGATATATTGGATATATGCCTATTTGGTTATTTGAAATTGGATAGGAAAGGGGGAAAACAAGATGAGGGTAGGGGTGAGGGGGGAGGAAAATGGGGACCAAGACATGAGAAAGGATATCAATGTATGTGAAGCAATGCACCTTCCATCTGGCGAATGTAATGTAACCCTTCTATTAATTACAATAAAAATTATATGGAAAAATGCAAATGAAAAAAGGTAGAGAAAAAGGGGTATTCTTCAGTTTATTTTTTTGGGGGGGGGGGAGTGAGAAACCTGTGTCTCCACTAAATTCTGGATCCAAACACTTTAAGGAGTATTTTTCTCCTGCAATTTGGCTTTGCAGTTTTTCCGATCAGTTTGCTTGCTTGGGCAGAAAAAGAGCCTGTGGAGCCACCAGCGGCTTTGTTTACCAGGAGTGCGGCCCCGCCCAGGGGGAGGAACTTCCGCTAGCGTGGGGGGGGGGGCGGTCATCTGGCTAAGCTGCCTTTGGGAAAACTTTTGCCCTTTTGAATGATGGCGCTGCCAGCACCACATCTCAGGCTCCAGTTGGTTTGGCAGGGTCTTCGCCAGCAGTCAAGATGGCGCTGCTGCTGGCTGGTGGGGGAGGGGATTCCTTCCCAATGCCATTCCCTGAGTAGAAGTGGAAACGTCTCCTTGGAGGTACTCACAAATTGCTGGATTCTCAGGTTCCATGAAGCTGGCAGGTCCGCGCCACGTCCAGGGGACGGCTCTGGGCTCGCGCAGGCTCTATGTGGCTCTGTCTGGCGCCGACAGGTCTGCGTTGCCAAGAAGCGCTGTCTGCTCAGGTGCTGGAAGGAGGCTTTGTCTCCACGGCAGCTCCGAGTCACGCTGTCTTCTTGTGCTGGCTTCCTGCCTTTCTCCTCTCTGACAGATCTCTGTGGTGCGAAAGCTTATTTAGACTCAATCTTTGGGTATGAACTTTCTGCTATGAGGCTAGAACTGGAATCTTGGTGAGAGCTTAGCTCTTTCTTTCTCCTTTTTTATATTTGTGTCGAATCATTTGGATTCAGAGTTACAAATTGTCTCTTTATTTCATGGAAAATATATACTTAGAATTTTCTGAGAATAGATATTAAGTGTTTTCAGGCATACACAGTTAAGTATGTGCTAACTTGATGGCAGAAACTGAAAGTGCCATAGGGCAGAATGGGTCCAGGCCTGGCCCTCTTCCTCCCTTTTTCCAGGAGCCCCCCCCCTTCTCCCTACCCACACCCTCCTCATCCCGAGCCCTGCCCTTCGGTCTCCTCACAGCGTCTCCCTCCTTCTCCGGACACCCCTGGCCGCCTCCAGGCTTCTCCCCCTCCTGTCTTCCAGCTGCCTTCCTCAGCGCTGCCCCTTTCCTCCCCGCACTCCCCACCCTGGCTCTGGGCCTTCTTTCCCGCCTCAGCCTCCACTCTCCGTGCCCCCAACACCCACTCTGGCACCCCGCTCCTTCCAAGCCCGCCCTCTAGACGGGGGTGGGCAGGGTCACAGGCCTACCCAGACCCCACCTCCCTCCCCCGCTTTCTCCCCCGCTTCCCTCCTTCCAGGCGCCCGGCCATGGGATCTCGCGAGATCTCGCGCGAGAGTTGGCAAACGTGCTGAATCATCCTCCGGTTCCCACCACGACGGCAGCCATAGCTGAGGCGTGGAGGGTGGCGAGGCACGGTGGGGAAGAGACGGTAAATTCAGGCCGCAGGGCCACCCCGGGTCCCCTCGCTTCCCCGGGTCCCCGGTTTTCCCCTCAGAAGCGGGGGCCGTGGCCGTGCGGGGTGACGCGAAGCGCCCCCCCCCCCCCCCCCCGGGCCTCCATGAGTCGGCGGCCCCGGCCCTGGGGAGGCGGCCATGGCCTGGGGTGTTAAGAGGCCGGCGTTCCGAGAGCCGAGGCCTCCGGACGGGGGCGAGGGGCAGAGACACGGGGTGTCTTCCCGGGAGGGTCCCCAGCGCAGGAGCGAGGGCCGGGGAGAAGGGACTCGGGCGGGACCGTGGTGGGCGGCCTTGAGGACAGAGCTGTCACTCACGTGGGCCTCGGGCTCAGCGGAGGAGAAGCAGGTGCGGAGACAGGGAGGTGAGGATGAGGCTTTGGATTCGGGTGTCCGTGGCTCACGCCTGTAACCCTGACCTCTCGGGAGGCTTGAGATAGGAGGATTGCGGTTCACAGCGAAGTCCCAGAGACTCACGTCTCCCATTAACCACCAAAGAGCTAGATGGGACGAGGGCACGCTCTGGGAAAGCATTAACGGCTCGGGGACAGCGCCTGGGCCCTGAGGTCAAGCCCCGGGACCGGTGCAGAATGGAAAGAGGAGGCTTGAGCTGGGTATAGAACAGAAAACTATGAATGTAGAACTTGGGAAGATAGAGGGTTCAAGACTAGAGATTTTGCATCACAGTTAATCAAAGGAGAAGAATTTCCCTGAGGTCAAGTTGGGGGGGGGGGGTCTACCGAGCTGGGTTTCTTTCCTCTGTAGTTTTATCAGGGCTACACCATGACTACATGTGTTAAAACCAGTCTCCTTGCTTTTGGAGCATGTTCTTACCATTCTCAGACTTGTGCAGAAGCTGGTGACTGGCAGGACAGGACATCCCGAGGAAGAAATATCAGAGTGCTGGAGTGCAGTCTGAATTGGGCTGGTGTGGAAGAAGTTATCAGGTAAGGTAGTCCTCAGTTATTTCAGGTACCTGGATATCACCTGTTACTTCTTGTCTTTTGCCACTGGGTAGCTAGAGACTCTATCCTGAAGCATCTCTTAGGGAAGTAGGAAAAATCTTTATTTTCCTCCCACTATCTTTTTCCATTTTGTGCAAATGTATCGTCTTGCTGTATTGCTGGAAGGATCATTTGGCTGGGCAGAGTGGTGTATGCATGTTAACTACTTAGGAGATGGAGACTGGGAGAATGACAGTGACCATCTCAGCTAGTAAACTGAGTGTTGTGTAGGCCTGTTACCTCAGCTACACAAAAGGCCTACTAGGTAGGAGAACTGCAGTCGGAGGTTAGGCTAGGACAATAACATGAGACCACATCTGAAAAATAATTAAGGTGAATGAGGACTAGGCCTTGGTTCAAGTAATAGAGAACCTGCTTAGCAAACATGACATCCTGAGTTCAAATCAGTTTTACAAGAAGCAGCTCTAGTACGCTGGGGCCCTTGTTCTCAAGTTGTAGCCCCATTCACAATGTCTGTTTATGCTACTTTGCGTTATTAGGAGAAGTGGACCAGAATTGGACAGTCCTGGAAAACTGGTTTATCTTGGTTTCCCTTCAGGTTATAATCTTTGAGTTGGATGGTTAGACAACAGCAGTTATTTTTGTTATTGTTGTTGTTGGTGGCCATGGGACTTGAACTCTGGGCCTGGGCATTGCCCCTGAGCACTTCAGCACAAGGCTACTGCCATACCCCTTGAACCATTTCCAGGGCAAGTATTTTCTGTGGTGTGTGGGGACTGTACGTCAGCAAGTGCCTGTTGAATGGCACAGGGTATTTTTGTTTACTTATCCACACCTAAGCCATCATTGTCAATCATCACTTTTTGAAACTCCTGCTGATGGTGGTTGCTAATTGGTTTTTGCATTTTTCTTTCCTTTTCTTTTTTCTTTCCCTTTCCCCATTTCCCCTTTTCTCTTTCCTTCTTTTTTTGTGACTCATGAATTTGAACTCAGAGCCTGGAGCTTGGTAGGCAAGCAATGTACCACTTGAGCTATGCCCCCTTTTTCTTTTGTCTTTCAGGTTAGGTCTGTGACTTTTCACAGGTCAGTCTTGGACAGTGCTGTAGGTATCAGTAAGAGACTGAAGTAGTTGAAAATGGGTATCTATACTTCTTGAATAGCTAGGATTGTAGATGTGTACTTTCTTGGGCAACTTGCTCTGATTTCTTCACTTTTGGAGTAGTACTAGGCTTTGAGTTTGTGGCTTGTGCTTGCTAGGCAGGTGCTCTATTGCTGAACTATACCTCCGGTTCCTTTTGTGAAATGGCTATTTTGAGATATGGTCTTTCTTTTATTTGCGTTTCCTTTATGACCATAGATGATGGGCATTTTCATTTTTTTTTTTGCCATTTAACCTCTTCTTTTGTCTCTCTTTAGTTCCTTTGCCCATTTAGTGATTGGTTTGTTGGATTTGCGGGGGATTAGCTTCTTGAGTTCCCTGTAGATCTTGGTTATTAAGCATTTGTCTGATGTATTATTGGTAAATATCTTTTCCCATTTGGTTGGCTGTCTTTTTTAGTAGGTATGTCTTTGTGAAGAAATTTTTTATTTTTAGGTAGTCCCATTTGTCAAGTCTCTCTCCAATCTGTTGTGACTCTGGGACTCTGTTCAAGAAGTTTTTGCCTGTGCCTATCAGTTCCAGTGTCTCTCCTACTCTGTTGTATAGCAGTTTCAGGTCTGATATTGAGGTGTTTGATCCATTTTGAGTTAATGTTTGTGCATGGCGACAGGCTGGAATCAATTTTTAATTTTCTGCATGTGGTTTCCCAGTTTTCCCAACACCAATAATTGAAGTGGCTTTGTTTATTCCACTATATATCTCCTTTGTCAAATACTAGTTGATTATAGGTATGTGTTTTTATTTCTGGATCTTCTTTTCTGTTCCATTGATCTTCTGGTCTATTTTCGTGCCAATACCAAGCTGTTTTCGTTATTATGGCTCTATAGTAGAGTTACAAGTCTGGTATTGTAATACGACCTGCATTACTCTTTTTTCCTAGAATTGCTTTGGCTATTCTAGATTTTTTTGTTGTTCCATATGAACCTTTGTATTACTCCTTCTATTTCAGTGAAGAATGTCCTTGGGATTTTGATGGGGATTGCATTGAAATTGTGTATCGATTTTCACAGTATGGCCATTTTCATTATGTTGATTCTCCCTATCCATAAGCATGGGATGTCTTTCTATTTCCTGGTATCCTCTTTGATTTCTTTCTTTAGGCTTTTATAGTTTTTGTTAAATAATTCGTTTACATCCTTGCTTAGGTTAATTTCTAACTATTTTATTCTTTTGGAGGCTATTGCAAATGGGATCATTTTCTTGATTTTTCCTTCTGTTTGTGTATTGTTGGTGTACAGAAAAGCTACTGACTTTTGAAGGTTAATTTTTTGTATCCTACCACTTTGCCAAAGTGGTTTATTAGGTCTAAGAGTTTGGGAGTGGAATTTATTGGGTCTTTTGGTATAGGATCATGTCATCTGTGAATAGACATAGTTTAATTTCTTCTTTCCCTACGTGGATTCCTTTGATATCCTTTTCTTGCCTTATTGCTCTGGATAAGGGTAAAACATTTATAATCTTAAAGCTCTCTGTCTAATCCTTATTTATGAAGGTATTTGTCCATATATACTGCTGTGGAGTAAAATAAAGTACTAAATGGACTTCCTCATGTGCAGAGGCCATTAATATCTCTTCTGTGTACCTAAAGCATCTACTATACAGAGGCACAGCTGTAAGACATAGATATCTAGTTTGTCTCCCTACTCTGGAACCATTAGAACTGCCTAATCTGTCCAGCTGTCAGCTTTGAAGGTGAAAACAGGTTTTTGTTTGTTTGATTAGTTAGGTTTTTTTAGTTGTAGTGTTGAGATTCTTGTTGAGTTTTGCCTTGGTATGTCCTTGGTGATATTTGGATATTCAAGTTTCCAAATTCTGTTGTGTTTGTTTGGCAGTTTTTTTCTTTCACCCTAAGGCAGTGTTTCTTTTTGTCCTATTGGAGATGTTTCTTGTAGTCAGCAGCTAGTTGGGGTCTTACCTTTTGATCCAATTTCTCATTCTGTGTTTTTTGAACATCAGTCCATTGCTATATCAATAGTTAGAATTGACAAGTATGTAGTAGTTATTGAAATTTTTCCACCACTGCTTTTGTATCTTCCTCTTTCCCTGATGTTTATATATTCATCTTTTGAGATACATTTTTCCACTTATTTATCTTTTGTATAGGGGATGATTTTATATATATTCTATAATTTATATATATATCCTATGATTCTTGTTTAGTGATAAGTTGCTTTTATTGATTAGCTAATATTTTTACTTGCCTCAAATTTATTTGTGAAAGCCTTGCTGTGTAGAGTATTCTGACTGTTCAGTTGTTTATTTTCGGGACTCAAAATTTATCATTCCAAGCTTTGCTTGCTTTTATGGTTTCTTCTTGCTTTTATATGCTTTTTTCTGGTGATCTTTTCTCTTTATAAGGTTATTTTCTTTGCTTTTAGCTATGTCATAGAGATGTTATTTTCTGGTCTAGTCAGATATTTTAAACTCTTCTTGAACAGAAATGGATTTCTCTTTTTAAGATTTGGGAAACTTTCTGTCATTACTGTCTTATATATTTCCTGTGACATTAGCTATCCTCTCTTTTCCTTCTACCACACCTAAAGGTTATAGATATGATTTTGAGTCTTGAAGTTCTTAAAAATACCTATCATATTTTTTTCTCTTTAAATTGTTCTTGTACTCTCTCTAGTATATCTATTCTGTCTTCTAGCCCAGCAATTTTATCTTCCATATCATCTACTCTAGAGAGGCTAGACAGGCTTCTCACCTTTTTTTTTGTCTCCCTGCCTTCAATATGATTGTTTTTCTCTTCATTGTACGTCATTTTTATGTTTTGCAATGACTTCCTTCCCTTATCAGTTTATCTGTGTATTAATTGATTTATTTGCTTAGTTATAGTGCCCCTGAACTCATTAAGCTCTTTTTCATTCCATTGGAGTTCATTTAGCTTTTTCTCTTTAAGTACTCTTATTTCTTTCTTTATATGCTCTATATTTTTGTAGTTGCCTCTGCAGGTCCTCTTTGACTTCATTGAACATTCTTATCTCCACTCCTTTGAGCTTAGTGTATAGGGTTTCTCTGCTTTGTTGTCACTCTTATCCTTTGTTTAATAGTTGTTTTGTGGAGGTATTATATTTTTCTGCTTTCTGATATTTCATTTATTTCTATGTTAGATGTTACTCATTTGAGGACCCTTTGTTTGGGCTTTTAGTTACAGGTGTGAGCCACCAGTATCTGACCTGTTTTCACTTGTTTAAAAATGTCAGCAGGTCCTATCTCCATACATTACTATAAAGTACTTCAATCACATTCACCCTCACTCTTATTTCATAGTTGTATATGTCATGCATTGTGCATATATTTCTTATCTTTCCCACCTCACCTATTATTTAGAATGGAGGAGGCTATGTGGGTTATGTGACATTCCCGTTTATATTGTCCTTGTCAGTTATAAGTGAGCACTCTCAATCTGAAAATGCTAACCTCAGAATGCTCCAAAATCTGAATTTTTTGAATGCCACACATGGAAATTTATATACATGAGGCTTTATTGTATGCAGATAACTATTTAAAATGCTATATAATCACAGCCAGGAACCCCATGGCTTACATCTGTAATCCTAGCTACTCAGGAGGCTGAGATTTGAGGATCATGGTTAAAGTCAGCCAGGGCAGGCCATGAGATTTTTATCTTCAATACACTACTCAGAAAGAGCTACAAGTGGCACTGGGCTCAAGTGGTAGACACCAGCGGTGAGCCAAAGAAGCTCAGGAATAGTGCCTAGGCCCAGAGTTCAGGCCCTAGGAACAACAATATATATTTTTTTAAAGTTACATAATCACAATGAAATCCCTTTGTACAATTAATTATTATTATACTTGAGAAATGTTCTGTAAGTTTCTCTTAACCTCTGTGGGATTATTGAAAATCTACATGAGTTTTATATTGTACTTAAATTATAGCCCCGAGACAACTCCTATGTATAAGCAGGTATTTTGGCATTCAGAAATATTTCCCTCTAAAAAGGCCATTTCAGTGTTTAGGCTCATGGCACTCACTTTCCAGGAGGACTGGAATTTAATGGAGCTCTGAGTAGATATGGGATGATGACAGTGGTTATATTGCTGCTTCTTCAGCACTGTGTCAAATTATTGTCTTGGTATCAGCAGGGACATGGGTGTGATTTTGTGGCCACAGACTACAGAATGGAATATGAGTAAACAGATCTCTGCTGTTGCCACACCATTGACATTGGGATTGAGTTGGTCACTCTGAAGGGGTGGGGAGAGAAAATGAAGTTGCTCTGGTTGACCTGAGAAGACTGTCTTGTATGAATGTTTTCTCAGCATTATTTTTGCAACAGTTTCATCAAGAAGACCATGTGTGATCCACCGAGACTCCTGGAGCTTGCTGAGCAGAGCCTGTTGAAGAATGAGGCATTAGCCATTGCTGCTCTGGATGAGCTGCCTGTGGAGCTCTTTCCACCTCTGTTCACAGCAGCCTATGCTGGGAGACACAGTGAGGTCCTGAAAGCAATCGTGCAGGCTTGGCCCTTTGCCTGCCTCCCTCTGGGGACCCTCATGAAAGAATGGCAGCCTCACCAGGAGACCTTCCAAGCTGTGCTCAGAGGGCTGGATGCACTCCTTGCTCAAGAGGTTCGCCCTAGGTGAGGAAGACTCAGCAGCCTAGGAATAAGAGAATGAGGCAGCTCTATCAGATATGGAGAGCAGGGCCTTTGGGTGCTGCTGATAAGGAAGCAATTACTGATGTCTCTAAGAATAAGCCACCAGTTACCTGCACAGGAGACTGAAGGAATATGTCTGCTCTCCCTCCCAGTGGCACATAAAGTTATGAGAGGCAGAGGCTGGGGATATAGTTCAGTGTGGTAGAACCCTTGCCTGGTACTTATGAGGTTGGTTGTTCCTCCCATAGATGGATAGACAGACACCAGGAAGATCTAAGGGCAAAGTGATCTTTTTAGAAGAAAGATTCAGGGGAAAAGGCAGAATCCAAGTAGAGAAGTGCACCTAATGACTAGGTTTTTGAGTTGAAGTTCAAGTTAGACATTTTCTCTTTGCCTTATTTCTGAGCCTTGTGCTTTAAAAAAATTAATCACCTGTTTTCCCCATAGGCAGTGGAAACTGCAAGTGCTTGATTTACGCCAGAAAACTCATCAGGACTTAGAGACTGTATGGACTGGAACCAGGGATGGTTTGTGCTTATTATCAGATGCTGCCCAACCAATGATGAAGAAGCAAAAAGTGGGTGATTCTGGGATGGGAGTAAAACAACACTTGGCTCCTGTGCAGGTGCTCATAGACCTGTACCTCAATAAAGGAAGCCATGATGAGCTGCTCACTTCCCTCATTGAGAAGGTCAAGCAAAGGAAGGGTTTACTCTATCTAAGTTGCAAGAAGCTGAGGATTTTTGAAGTTCCCTTGCAGAATATTAAGATGATCCTGAAAATGGTACAGTTAGAGTCTGTCCAAGATTTGGAAGTGACCTTTACCTGGAAGCCATCAACTTTGGGAAAATTTGCATCTCATCTGGGCCAGATGGGTAATCTGCGGAGACTCCTCCTGTCCCACATCCAGATATCTCCCTGTACTTCCTCAGAGGAGGAAGAACAATGTGTCAACCAATTAAGCACTCAGTTCCTCAGTCTGCATCACCTCCAGGAGCTGCATTTGGAATCTCTATTCTTCCTTCAAGGTCGCCTGTACTATGTGCTCAGGTGAGAGATAGCACAAATCTTATTTCAGGAATAATGAGTGTTCTATACTAGTTGTAATCCATATGTCTCTGAATGTCAACAAATTATCTTGTTTCTGTATATGATTTATGTCACCAAACTGCTCATAGAAAGGCTAGAGATTATCTTAGTCCCTTTCTTTTTCTGTTTGCTAATAATAGGAAAGGCTAGGTACATTATTTCTAAGTTGGTTTTTTTTCCCCTGTCAGTTGTGAGGGTTGAACTCAGAACCTGTGCACTGAGCTCTTTTGCTCAAGACTAGTGCTCTGCCACTTGAGCTTCAGAGCCATTTCCGCTTTCTGAGGGTTAATTGGAGATGAGTCTCATGGACTTCCCTGCATAGGCTGGCATCCAACTGTGATCCTCTGTTTTCAACCTCTTGAGTAGCTAGGATTGTAGGTGTGAATCACCAACTCCTGGCTCTGTTACTTTTGTTGTTGTTGGGCTTGAACTCTGGGCCTGGGCGCTGTCCCTGAGCTACTACCCTACCCCCTGAGCCACTGCACCACTTCCAGTTTTCTGGTGGTTAATTGGAGATAAGAGTCTCACAGACTTTAGTTCCTGGGCTGGCTTTGAACTTTGATCATCAGATCTCAGCCTCCTGAGTAGCTAGGATTACAGGCGTGAGCCACTGTGCCTGGCTAGCTCTGTTATTTTTGTAATGATTATTTTGTTTTCAGGTCTAGTTTAAGGCAAATGGACTATACCCATTGATAGTCTTTTATTTTTTCTGGAAGAATCTGAACTATAGAATGTCATGACTAAAGAGACTGTGTGTACTCAAGAGATATAACTATACTGGGTCTGATGCAAACTAAACCTGTAATTCCAGTTTTAGTGAGGCTTGGTAGAAGAGTGCTTTGAGGCCAGCTACATAGTAAGACTGTGACTAAGAAAGTAAAAAAGCAATAAAGAAAAGGGAGAGGCAGATAGAAAAGGATAGACATGGAGAGATAGTCATAGTTGTTTTTAACTAGAGAATTCACCCTTGAGATAGCTCATTGATCCATTAATTGAGTGTACTAATTCATTCCTGAAAGTACAGCGCTAATCATCTCTTTCAACATCCAATGAACTTCATCATTAGGATTCCATTTCAATATGAATTTTGGGGGAGGGATGGACCATCTTCAGTTTTAAACCAGGATAGATGCTATTGTTGGCAGTGACTGCCTGCTAGGAAACTGTTGGGGGTTTGGATTTGGGAGAGTTGGCTTTGGGAATTCTTTAATAAATGAGTCTAAGTTTAGATGATCATAACTAAGGTGGAGAGCACTGAAGAAAGTAAATTCCATCAAGCATTGAATTTTAGATGATATACTTCACTCAGCCAGCTTTGTCAGCACGAGCTTCCTCTTTCAAATCTGCCTCAGATTTCTTGTCTATAATGTTGTTTTGAACTTCATATAAGGGATTAGGTGGGAAACACATGATTGTGGAGGTGAAGGGGAGTGAGTAATTGTCAACAATGACAAGTGGTTTACCAATAACACAAGGACCTAAGGTTGATGCCCTTGGATGCCCTGGCAGGGCCCTTAGATGCTGGTGATATGTCCCAAGTTTGTCCTTTGTAAAAAATGCTTTGTGCAAAGACATATAGATAACTTGCTGACGCAGTGTCTGGAAGGAAGTTCGAGTTATGATGAGAAGATTTCCTTTTTTAAGGATCTCTAGGATATGGAAAGAAGGTATCTTGTGTGACTGTTGTTCTTAATGTACTACGTTATTTCTCATCTCTTTAGGTCTTCCCCACTACCACTAATTCCCAGCCCTTATCTATTTTGTCTCTCCTCAGGTGCCTGATGAGCCCCTTGAAGATTCTCTCAGTCACCAATTGCCTGCTTCTGGAATCAGACTTAATGAATCTGTCCCAGTGCTCCAACACCAAGCAGCTGAAGGAACTGAATCTAAATAGGGTTAGCCTGAGTAATGTAAGTTCTGAGACCTTTGAAACACTGCTGAAGAGTGTGTCTGCCACCCTCCAAAACCTGAGCTTAAATGAATGTGGCATCATAGACTCTCAGCTCACTGCCATGCTACCTGCCATGCGCCAATGCTCCCAGCTTACAATCTTCAGCTTTTCTGGGAATCCCGTCTCCATGTCCGTGCTAGAAAGCCTTCCATACCATACCATTGGACTCACCAAGCTAAGACGAGTGCGCTATCCTGCCCCAAGGGAGAGTTATGAGGATATTGATGGTATCAACCACCTGGGGATGCTTGCTCATCTACAAGCCAGGCTGATGCAGATGCTGCGTGAGTTAGGGCAGACCAACGTGGAGTGGCTCGGTGCCAATTCTTGTCCTCATTGTGACTGGCCTTTCTATGACCCATAGCCCAATCTGTGCCCTTGATACCTGATTGCTTAGCTGGGTGCATGCATCCACAGTTACATTTTTGGCACATGGAAACTGAAACTCTGAATATAAGTACATCTGAACAGAACACAGAAGCACAGTTTCAAACAATGACAAGAAAAGGAAAGATGATGAGTTGAAGGCAGGCATTAACTTGGGGAGTTGGGATCTTTGGGGAGATATATCCTATACAATTAGAAATGTGAATCTGGATTTGTAGAGTAAGATTTGGAGGAGGGAAGATATGTGGAAATGGTCCCTTCACGGATGGTTGTAAAGAAATGGCTATTTAATTAAAGACAAGAATCTTAATGTAAACTGTTTGGTATATTGTGTGATATATGAACCTGCTTTTGCTGATTAGGCCATGTGGATTTTCTGGAGTTGAGCATTCATAAAAGAATGTACCGAAACAAAAGATTAGGAGAAATAGGTTTATGAGGGCACTATTACAGGAAAGTGGAAGGCAGCTAGGCAGGGTATAGTGCTGCTGTTGTTGCTACTGTTGTCCCAGTGAGGAGGGAACAGGTTTCTATGGTTTTCTTAGAGGCCTGGCTTATTGGTCATTTTTTTTTCTTGGCTTCCATTGGAATCAATCTCAAAAGGAATCTCACCAACATTGGCTCTTACTTCTGCATTTCAGTTGGCCCATTTCATGAATTTGGCTTTCTTCAACATTTGATTTGACTGACATTTCTTAAGGGAAGCCTTTTCCCATTATTCTCACTGACAGTGGTGTGCATGTCTCCTCTGTAACTGCTTTAAGCTGGGTAGGGTCTTCGATGTCTTTGACCACCTGTTTATCGACTTGGAAGATCAGGGAGCAGCTCACAGAGCCATGGCAGAAGCTAACTGGATTTGTGGGAGTAGAATTTTATAGAAGTCTGGTCCACAGGACTAAGAGACACTGGAAGATCAGACAATTTTGAATACTGTAGCATAGTGTGTATCTTTATGAAGTAGAGACATGAAAAAAAATAGATCAGGTTAGAAGGTTAATAAAGTCAAAAAGGAGTAAAATAGATAACCCAAGAAGTGAAGTCAGGATAACCAAGACAAAGCATTTTCCTAGAAATATGTGGATCTCCTCAGTCTAGTTTACACAAGGGAAACTATTCTTGCTGTATGATGTTCCATTAATTAAATAAGAAACAAGGAGATTAGTCAAAGTCTTGTGAGCACATGGCTTCTGGGGATAAGTCACACTTCAATGAGGAAACTATGTACCCAAGTGTATGAAAACCAGTAGAGTATTTTCCCATGTATCCTGCCCAAAGAGGCTGCCCCATTTGCACGATGTCTCCCAGGACATGTAAAGGAAACATCTGCTTCCAAATTGGTATAGTGCTAACAAACCCAGGAATGTTTTATAAAAATCTAATTTAGTAATTTAACAGCATTTAATGAAGATACTAACTTTTAACAAACTCCAAGACCAATTCAGAATTGATGTATACCTAGATGTAGACTGCCACCCAGTGTTCAACTAGCAAGAACTGACTTACTACCCCCTAAAAGCACAGACAGATTGAGACTGGGAAAGTTGTATCTATGTACTCTATTCTACTAGCTTTATTCACCTGACCTCAACACCAACTGTCAGGTCATCAGAAGATTGGCGTCATTTTTCTGCTTTATGGAATATTCTCACATAGATCAGCTACATAGAGACTTTCTGTAAGGTTGAATTATTCTTTATTGTTGATGTTGTTGATTTAAGTTCAGGACATCAGTTTATGAATATAGCATATCTTGATCAATTTCATAATTCTTTCATAATTCTCAGTCTCTCAACCTCACCTATCCAGTGAGTTTTTCTGTTTACACACACACACACACACACACACACACACACACACACACACACACAGTATATAATGACTGTATTCTCCCACTCTTCCTCTCTTCGTTTGTCTAACCCCTCCTCTTACCTGCCTGAAGAACCAGGCTTCTTGGAATTCATGTTTTTTTCCAGTCATGGGACTTGAGCTCAGTGCCTGGGCACTGTCCTTGAGCTTTTGTGTTCAAGGTCAGTGCCCTACTACTTTGAGCCACAGCTCCACTTTGTATATTCTGGTGATTAATTGCAGATAAGAGTCTGACAGACTATTCTGCCCACGCTTGCTTCCAACCTTGATCCTTGGCTCTCAGCCTCCTGAGTAGCTAGGATTACAAGTACGAGCCACTAATGCCCAGTTTTGCTTTTCATTTTGTTAGACTATAAGTTATTCAAAGGAGGTGTACCACTGGATTTTTCCTCTTCATATACCATATTTTAGTTAATACATTTGTGTGTATATGCACATGACCTTATGTTTATATACATATTTATAAATTAGACTTTAAAAAACATGTAAGAGAAAACATATGTCATTTGTGTATCCCGTAATACTTATTTCATATGAGTTGACATACTACTACTTAACAATTTTCCTTAACATAATACTTAACATAATTTTCAGGTTTTATTTATTTGCAAATGATGTAATATCAGGAAGGATGGGTGAGGAATATTTCATTGTGTTTATTGTCTGTCTATCTTATCTATCTATGTCTGTCTATCTCATGCTTTCTTGATCCATTTGTCCATTGAGGGGTTCTGTTTCCTTCTTTGCCTATGATGAATACCGCAGCAACAGAACATAGTTGTACTTTACTATATCTTTTACTATATCCTCTTGCATCTTGTTGATAAATATTCAAGAGTGGTATCAGTAGATCATAGGGGAGTTGTATGTTTTTGAGGAGTCTACAAACTGTTCCCTACCGTGGTTCTCACTAAGATTCAGAAGACTAGGCACTTTGTCCTCTCAGGGCTAGATCAAGTAGCATACCTGCTGGGCTCATCCCCCCACATTGTACAAATCTCTTCAGAGTTCCCAACCATTTTCATCACACCCAGTGGAGAGGTTATGCCTTGTAACTAAATTCTCCATTGTACCATCTCTGTAGTCCTTAAATCCAGTCATCACTTTTCTGCTTCTATTGTTTTATATGTATTCTTGGTACTTCATTTAGCATTGTAGGTACATCCACATTATAGTGGCTGATGGCTGAATACCATCCATCATACATACAGTTTTCGTTTTGTTAAACACTTGGGTCCATGGTCCATTGCTGCTACATTATTACTACTATTTATTACTTTTACTGTTATAATGACCACTATACATGTCTCTGATCCTAGATAGTAAGAGAACTGAGATCTAGAGGATTGTGGCTAGAGGCCAGCCTGGGTTCACTGGACCCCTTCTCCAAATAAACCAGGAAAAAGCAGGGCTGGAGGTGAGATCAAAGGAGTCTTAAAGCAAACGTAGAGAAACCTCCTGTACCCTAAGGCCTACAGAAATGACTTTCTGTGGGTAGTTACAAAATACATATCCAAGGAGGGAGGGTATAGATTCTGAGGAAACTCCTACCATCTTCAACAACATCTCACATGTATGTGCACCGTTGGGTCAGACATCATTTGGTAATGGGAAACCTTCCAGCCTCCCAGGGGAATCATACCTGACCCACATAATGCACGTGACCAAAAGTTCTTACTTGGATTGAATTGCTAAATTAAAAAAAATCTATCAGAAAGTGAATAGCCTGGAACTCACTAGGAATACATTTTCCTGTCCCTCCATCAGGTCCTTGGGGGAGCTGGGAGGATACGGGAGCAGTGTGTGTTTCTCTAACCCACCTGTACAGGGGAATCACAAATGCACACCAAACTCCAAATTCATAGCAACTGGTGTCTATGTGGTGGAAGATATCTCAAGTTCCTGGGCAAAGAAGAGAAAACTCCCTCTGTAGACAGCAGGAGGCCCAGGAGGAGAGTCTGAGAAAGCGACTCCTGGCAATGAAGGACAGAAAAGCCATGAAAACAGATGTGTGGGCACCACCTACTACTTAGAGGGGTAGCACCAGAGGTGTTGACAGAGCAGGCTGCAAAACAGGGGCAACATGGCCCAGTGTTTCTATGTCTAGATTCTGAATCAGGAGGGAAAAACCTGATCTTTCTATACAGCTGGTGATTTAGGGAAGTGGACCGGCTGATGATCCAGGTGGATGAAATGCTGCAGCGGGACTCCACAGCTGGCCTCGCCTCTCTGTGAGCACCCAGGACCACCACTGCAGTCCCCAGGTTGAGGGCCCACTGCAGAGGACTGGACCAATTATCCTGCAGACACTGGGCACCCTGCCTCTGACCTAGGGCCTGGCAAGAGGAAGAGGTCACCAACAACATCTGAAAGGAAGAAGCTGTTTCTGTTCTAGGGCCACATATCAAGCAAAATTGTGGGAGAAAACATAAAGGCATGGAAAAATGCGCCAGTTAGGTGCTTGCATGCCACATGAGATTTCCCCAGCCACCCAGGACCCAGGACCTGCAATCATAAACTGGGAGAACTATGACAGCTACTTGGATCAAGTAGTTAGCCCTCCTACTTAGTGGCTGGCAGAGGTGGGCGACAGGGACTAGAGGGAGGTGAGGAGAATTTCAAAGGTGAGAGGACTTGTAATGGAATGTGGACTTGATCTAAATGACTTGACTTTGCTTCTGTGGGTTAAGGTCAGGTTTGGATGGAGTAAGGGGACCACAGGGCTCCTGGGGAGAGGTAACTTGCCAAAGACATTTCATTGTCTTTCTTCAAGAAAACCTTTGTTTTGCCATTGCTAGGATTCTTCCTTTTTCTGTGCTTCACTCTCCAGAACTTCTAATGCTGGGCTATTTTTGGCTACACCATCAGCTTTCTCAGAAATAGTCATGAACAACCTCCTGTCCTTAGGTCTAGTGTCTATGAAGGCCCTGGACTCCTTCCTGCTCCATGCTGGTCTCATGGACCCCAGCCTTTGTAGTTCACCTGCCAGCCATTCTTTGTGAGTGATACTGTTTTGAAAATGTGACTCTCCATCTGGTGCCAGTGGCTCATACCTGTAATCCTAGCTACTTAGGAGGCTGAGGTCTGAGGATCATGATTCAAAGACAGCCCAGGGAGGAAAGTCCATGAGGCTCTTTTCTCTAAGGCACCACTAGAAAACCAGAAGTGGTGCTATGGCTCAGTGTAGTAGAATGCTAGCTTTGAGCTGAAAAATTCAGACAGTGCTTTAGGCCCTGAGTTCAAGCCCCACAACTGATTGAAAAATAACTCTCCTAAACTTCTTGGCTTTACCTTTTCGAAACTTGATGGCACTTTAGTAAGGTTCTCCTCTTCCCCACCCAGTTTTAAGGTAGCTGAACTAGTTTTTTTTTTATTTTTAATAGTCTATGGCTTGTTCATCCTCCAGGTATATCTGTTGGCATACACTTCACCTTGGAGTGAAATTGTGGTGGCTCTTATTTAATTTCTTAATTAAAACATCTGCTGATTTAAGTATGGGTTTGGTTTTGGGGGAAAAATTAGGATATGGAAAAAAAGAGGTTTATCAGGGATAGGAGTTTGGCCTAATGGTAGAGTGCTTGCCTAGCATGTATGGAGACCTGGGTTTGATTCCTTGGTACTATATACATAGAAAAAAGCCAGAAGTGGTGCTGTGGCTCAAGTGGTAGAGCTCTAGCCTTGAGAAAGTCCAAGGACAGTGCTCAGGTCCTGAGCTCAAGCCCAGGACTGATAACAACAGAAAAGAGGTTTATCTCTGTGGTGGTTATTTTTAATGTACTATATGAAGTTATTTCTTTTTTCCCCTTCTTTTTTCTCTTATGGTTTAATCCCCTGTTGTTACTGTGTCTGACTTTGGTACCTGGTGTCTTGGATAAGACAAAGGACAAACTGAACCAATATAACAGGGATACTCACAAGACAATATGTTGGAAATGAACTCTACAACTTGGGAGGAGTTAGGGGAGGGAAAGTGGGAGAAAAACATGGGAAAGGTTAATAATGTTCAAGAAGAAATGTAAAAAATGAAATGTGCTTAAAAAACAAAAAAAGAAAACATCTGTGTTACTCAGCCTTAGATACTCTGTTACAGAAGCACAAACTGAGTTACCAAGGCCAGGAAGAAGATTCACAGTTCTCTTTGCAAATAATCTGGTTAACTGTGAATGCTGGCGTTCTCTGGTCATCCCAGCTAGTCAGAAGGTAGAGAGAGGAGGATGGGGGCTTCAGGCCAGGCTGAAGTGAGAGAAGCTGTCTGAAAAACAAAAAGCAAATAGCTAGGGGAATGGAGCAAGCAGCATAGCACTTGCTGAGTACTAAGGCCCTGCATTCAGTGCCTACTACTAGTAAAAAGCAAGTGGGAGAAATATCCAGACCATCATGAACATATTTTACAAAACAATTTATTAAAAATGGTGACCAAAACATATGTAATGACATCATTCATATTACACAATATTAAAGTAACACTTCCTTAGCATAATGGAAAAAATCATCAGATTTTTCTGGTTTATAAATGTACATTTGTCATTTAGGATAGGAAAATGAATGGTTTCATAGCTACAATTTACTTGATATACTGTAAGTAGCTTCAATCATTATGGGCAAACAATAATTTATGTTTTTGAAAAAAGATATTTTTTTAGATGCACATGCTCTAACAATATTTGAAACTAACATTTTCATGTCTACAGGTGATAATTCCTATGAAAAAGCTTTCTGCATAATTTTACTTTTTGTCGGCCACAAGACTTGAACTCTGGGCCCAGCTGTTGTCCCTGAGCTCTTCAGCTCAAGGCTATCACCATACCCCTTAAGCCACAGCGTTACTTCCAGTTCTCCAGTGCTTAATTGGAGATAAGAGTTTCACAGACTTTAGTGCCTGGGCTGGTTTTGAACCTCAGTCCTCAGATCTCAGCCTCCTGAGTAGCTAAAATTACAGGTGTTAAATCACTGTGCCTGGCCAATAATCTAACTTTTGAATTAAAAATCCTGAGTCTATATTTAACCTTTAAAAAGTTTTTTTAATGGAAGTTGACAATATTTTATGTAGATATATTTTTCCTGGTCACCTTGCTTTATTTTTTTATTAATGGATTCTATTTTCCCTGCAGTACATGTCTGAATTAGGAATCCAGAACTGAAAGAATGTTGGTAATCCCTATAGTTTATAAATGAAGACCTGAAGAAGATAAGATGGCTTCCTTGAGGGTGACAATACTTTATATTTTAAAGAGCACAGTATAATGTTTTATAGTCCTATTAAATTGTGATTATTCATTATGTCCCAATAACAAGCACACACATTTATGCTGTGTGTGTGCTATGAACCCGTAAGGGCCACTCTCACTAAGTACCAAGCACAATATACTGCACACCAACCTTTGCAGTATGTTACATCTTAGAACTTAATTTCATACACCATTAAAACCTAATGTCTTGGTCCATTAACTCCTAGTCCTGAAATCCCATGGTGACCACTTTGCTTTCCTGTCTTTTTGAGTTCACATGGTTTAGATTCTATAGGTTAGTAAGTATCCACTGTAAGTGAGATCCCTTTGTTCTGAGTCTGCCTATTTCTCACAGCATAATGCTGTCTAGCTCCATAAATGCTGAGCCCCAAGAGAAGTTTACTTATTATTAAAGTTATAATAACATTCACACATGATAACACTGACATATATTTGTATAGGACTATATATTTTTAAATCAGAGAAATTAGAGACCTTTAAAAATGTATTCATTAGTGTTTAAAGTGTAGATTAGGTACACATTTATAGGAAATCTTTAGGTTGCTTCTAGACAGGTAAGACATTGAAGTGTTATTATGTATGAACATAGCAAAAGCAATTTGCCAAGATTTGTATCACAGACCACGTTAATCCTATACTTGTCCAGAAGTCTAAAAGTTTTCAACTAAATAACAGCTTTCAGTAGCTATAAAAATTCTCTTATGTAAAATCAGACAGAGAAAATCAAGACAAAAAGTGAAATGTAAGCCCGGTGTGATGGCTCATGCCTGTAATCCTAGCTACTCAAGAGGCTGAGATCTGAGGACCATGGTTCAAAGCCAGCCCAGGCACTAAAGTCCAAAATCTACGAGACTTTTATCTCCAATTAACCATCAGAAAAACAGAAGTGGCACTGTGGTTCAAGAGATAGCCTTGAGCTGAAGAGCTCAGGAACAACACTCAGGCTCAGAGTTCAAGTTCCATGACCGACCCCCCCCCCAAAAAAAGGTGAAAGGTAATTCTCTAAATTCAAATGTTCTAAAAGAAATTTTGGAGAAAATGACTTCTGTAACTAAAATAACTGAGAAGAAATTAATAGTAATTATAAGATTGCAATATAATAAAAAGGAAAGAATAACTCAGCAAGAATATAATACATAGGTATATAGTAAGTAAATTATTGACATTATAGGAAATGTTTACTCTCTTAAAGTGAAAGGCTACAAGATTTGTCCTGCTTTGGCACTTTGTTCCCTTAAATAGATGCCTAATATAGAAGAGCAATAACCAGGGTGCAAAGACAAGATACTAGAAGGTAGAAGGATAAGGATAGGATACAAATTTTGATGAGAGACACATCTTACTTTAGAGTGGGGTTAAGTCCACAACCAGTTACTATAGACAAGACAGTGGGAAACAATGATCAGTGCATAGAAAAAAGAGAAGCTGTATTTATTTTCATCATGAAAAGCTCTGATGAACTTCATGTCTAAACAAGAACAGAAAAATACTGACATAGTTTCCATACAAAAGTACAGATGGAGAAAACATGTAAGCACAATGTAATGAGAGCTCTGAGACTTGATGGGAAGAAATTTCTAGGTAATGCTATTTTTCTAAAATAATAGAAACATACAGAAAATGAGACAAAGCATGAAAGGACTCCATCAAGCAAAATAAGAGAAACAGAATAAATGGACTGGTAACAGGAAATGACAAGTCCATATTTCAGTCAATACAGTAATAAAACTCAGAATTAGTGAAGGCTTGTGCCTTGGCAGAATAAGGAGAAGCCACTATTTCCAAACAAACTAGATGATAGATTTGATTCTGCTTTAACTTTAATTGTCTTGTCGTGCAATTATAAGAAATAATGCAAGTAAGTCTTGAGTAAATTTGAGTTTGTCTTTTCTGAATGATGAAAGTCATAAGAAACTCTCTCAATTCGTATACTGACTGTGATAAACTAAAAGAACAAGAAAACATACAAACAAAAAATCCCATTGTATCTCCAGTTTTACAGTTTTCCATTGGTGGTTTGTTTGTTGCTGATATTTTTTTGGAATATTTGTGTTATCTTTAGTTAATTGTACAAAGGAGTTTTTTTCATATATTTTTTATTGTAATTAATAGAAGGGTTACATGATATTTGCCAGGTAGATGGTGCATTAATTCACATACATTGATACCCTTTCACATGTCTTGGTCCCCATTTCCCTCCCCCCACCCCCACCCCTCATCTTGTTTTCCCCCTTCCCTATCCAATTTCAAATAACCAAATACAAATATATCTGATATATCAGATACTGTAACAATATGAGATAAGCAAGGGACAGCGAGTTTTAAATTTGATTGGGAACTGTTTCTACAAGACACAGTTCCTGTGCTGGGAATGAAGAATAACAAGTTATATTTTAGCAAGTCATAAGCTATTACAACTGTGGACTTTAAAGTGAACCCTTGGCACACCAGAACAGATCACAAGACAAGACAAAGTGACATTCAGAAAGAAACTGTACTGTAGAGAAGACATTGAAGACTCCAGAAAGGAGATTGGATACCAGCTAAGCTGGCTTCAGGTATTAAAGCTCTGAAATCCAAGGCATCATGTTCTTTGGTAATAATGATGCTGTGAAGATGTTCAGTGGAAAACAGACTGTAGTAAACAGAATACCTAGGGAAGCAGAACCTAAAGAGAGATGCAGTTATTATGTTCACTGAAGACAACAAAAGTTGGAGAAACTGGATGACTTTGGGGCCGTTAGGATGAATGCATAATGGTCAACACATTTCCACCCATTCAGAGTTTGTCCTATGATCCATTGTATATTGCAAAACAGATTTCAATAAGACCTCACATAAATGAATACTATTCAATATGTATGAACAAATAAAATGTAAAAAGAGAATTATTGATTGTATTACTTATTACTGTAGTATATTATTATAGTAATTCAATATTAATACTTTAATATTACTATTTCAATAAGAATCTTAGTGTTAATATTTTAATATTTAATTATACTCTAATACAGTTAACTATATTATTATAAATAGCAATATGTTATGTTTAATCATATAGTATAAAATTATATTCAATATTTACACATTAATATTAATATTTAACTTTACATCAATATTTAATGTTTTAATATATTTGATTATGTATTACTAAGTTATATTAAAGCATAGTCATATCTACTTTAATAATTTTAATATTTTATTATTTCAACTTATATGTTTAATTAGATATTATTGAATCACATTCAATTATATTTATATTGTATTAATAAATTATGTTTAATACATCTAATATATCAACTAAATACTTATTCTGTCTACTATGTATCTAACTATATCTAGTAAAAATAATACTATATTTAACAAAGCTAATATTAATATATCAAATTATGTTTAATTTAATATTAACATTATATAAATATTATAATATACTAATATTAATACATTCATATATATATATATATACTTTTTGAGCCACAGCCCCATTTCTGGTTTTCTGTTGATTAATTAGAGATAGGAGTCTCATAGACTTTTCTGCCTGGGCTGGCTTTGAACCATGATCCTCAGCCTCCTGAGTAGCTAGAGTTACAGGTGTGAGTCACCATCACCCAGTTTAATATTAATATGTTTAATATTATTATTTAATTCTGTTTAAATATTTAACCATTTATCATGTTAAACTATGTTATTAATTATATAACAACTAACTAAACAATTATAAACTAAAACTATTTAGGAGATGGGTAGGACAAGCGGGAACACAACTGCAAGTTCAAGAATTCAGGATTCTGTCTTAGATTTCTCTTCAGGGTCCTGCAACACAGAAAAATCAATAGGTGAGTGGGAGACAGATGAGGGAGGAGGGTGGTTAAGGATTGTGTGGAGGATCACAGGTTGCTCAGTCGGAAAGGTGGCCTTGGTCTCATGTAACTCTAGGGGTTAGAATTGGGGGCTCGTCCCAAAATAAGAATTGGGGGCTCGTCCCAAAATATCCTCCCAGAGCAAACTGCCTTGGAGTGCAACTGAGTATCCATTAACAGCTGTTGCTCTCATGGTAAACTTGAAGTATTGGAAAGTGTACTCTGGGTGTGTACAATGGAGACATGCTGAGAAGCATGATACATGCTGACACAGAATGGAGGCATGGTACAGCCCTGCCACCCCTACTCTGTAAAGGATTCATCCGGAGGCCTTCCAGTTAGCCAGGAACACTTTTCTTTAGTTTGATGATAATTATCTCTTTAACAGCACATCCACTGAAATGGAAGGAAAATCAGTAGGACCAGGTGTGTATTGGAAAGGCAGACCCATCATGTACTTGGGCTTGGGATCAAACTCCATTAGTAAAGAATCTCCAAAGGAACTCAAGTCATTGCTGACGAGAGGGAGTAAATGGCTGAAGATAGAACTCACAAACTCAAATCCAGCATATTAAGTGTTAGGAAAACTCATAAAAAAGGATGAAAGGACACAGAAGGAGGAAATGAATTCCATTTTCATTGGCAGTCTTTGTGCCCATCCTCACTGGAGGAATTGCTGGGAGAAGCTTCATCATGGTCCAGAGATAAACAGACTTGTCTGGGAAGATGAAGGCTAGGTCAATGTCTGCATGAGAACACTGACTCCTGGTTATCCTGGTGCCATGGAGACCAAACTCAGAACCCTTTTCTTCCTCATCTCTGTGCTCCTGTCTCCAGGCTGCAGTTAGGTTACACTGCATCGTCTGGGTTCTTTCCAGACCAGGCTCTCTGCCATGATAGCAGAACTGTGAGATTTTTTCCCCCTGAACTCAAAGAAGCAGACATTTGGAGATATGCCTTCACGTGATTGACTTCTATCACTCCCCACGCATATCTGCTCCTTTCCTCTCCTTCCTGACTAGTTCCCTTCTATAATCCTGAACCTTCCTAGGTTTACCTACATGGAACATAGCATGGAAAATGAAATGTCACCTTTTAAAATTACTCAGTTCTTAATGCTTAGTGCCCCAGGATAAATGCCATTGACTTGGGTTTCTGTTATGTTCTGTTGGAGGGAATTACACACACACACACAGTTTTCTAGGTAAGAGAGAGGTTAGTGACTTGAAGACATTAGTTCATCATACTTCCATAAGTGTCCTCAGGGTTACACCTAGTCTCAGAAGATGTGCTTTGGATGAAAAGAGGAAGTAACAAAGGGAGAACACACTTCTCACTGCTCCCCTCCAGAAGGACCCCAAAGCCACCAGGTGGTCCCTAGCATGATTCTCTTATCTCACTGCACCTGCTCAGTGTCCTTTCAATCAGAGTATGCCGAAAAGAATGGGATGCTCCAAGGCCTGAAGATGCAGAGGGTGAGAATAGACCTCACACCTGAGCTCCTGACAGAGGTGAGGAAAACTCCCTCTCTATGTGGTCCTACATGTGAGAGCCAGCCTGCTCCATTAGATGTATTCCATCCTGGGAAAACGCACCAACACACTGGTTAGTGTCTAAATGCTTTTATGTGTGCCAGCAGCAGAAGAAAGCTTGTGGAGAAGATTGTTTTTAAACACAAAAGAAACGAGACTGTATGTTGGATATCTCTAACCACCTGACAATAATTCCTATGTCTCCAGTTATAAAGGGGGCACCTACTTCTTGTTTTTTATTCCATTCTCTCTGCTTTAGTCTAATCTATACTTCCCAGGGATCTTGACCACTGGGTCTCAAGTCAAGGAATTTTCCTACCTGAAGAGTCTTCATCATTAATCCAGCGATATTCCTGCGTACTTCAAGCTTTGGAAGCACAAATATTGGGTAGAATCTTGTAAGAGAGACTCATTGCTTCTACATTAGACTAAATGTGTTCTATGTTGTGGTTTGTGCTCCAAGGTTCTCATTTTGGAGACTGTTTTCTGGGAGTTACAATCTGGGGAGCTGGAGAAACCTTTGAAAGGTAAGGTCTCACCATGATCATAGAGCCATGTGGGAAAGGAAAGGATTTGTGTCCTTTGACTGTTCCCCAGAGGAACAAGAAAGGATTCCTGTCTTTTGATGGTTCCCCAGAGTATGATACACACTGATTGCACAGCAAGCTTCTTAATCCATGAGGCTTCTATTTCAAATCATCTCTCTCCATAATTCATACATACATGTTTAAGATATCTGGGATCAGACTGCCTGAGCACACCAAGAGACAAGACACTTGGATCCCTCTCACCGTCCAGATCAGCCTCTTGCACATGATGCAGTCCATTCTCACAGTTGTTTCCACTTCCTCCTGCATCCTCCTGCAATGACAGAAAAGTCATTACTGCAAGGGTGAGGCTACACTGTGTCCTGTGCACAGGTGTGTTCAGTTGGTGGCATTAGACAGTGTGTGAAAAACAGATCAGGTCAGGGCAACTCAAAGGTCCATAAACTACCACTGCAGAGCAGCACAGGACCTTCTGGACCTGTGCATTGCTCCAGTATTTTTTTTATTTTTATTTTTTTATTTTTTTATTTTTTTATTTTTTTATTGTAATTAGTAAAAGGGTTACATGATATTTGCCAGATAGAAGGTGCATTAATTCACATACATTGATACCCTTTCACATGTCTTGGTACCCATTTCCCTCCCCCCCCACACCCCCCACCCGTCCTGGTTTTCCCCCCTTCCCTATCAAATTTCAAATATCCAAATACAAATAAATTCAATATATCAGATGACAAAGTGAGATACTATACCAATATGAGATAACCAAGGGACAGCAAAGGAGATGAGAGACAACATAGTACATTAAGGACAACAATCATTCATTATATGGCTTTTGTTTCACTATCCTGGAGGTCCTTTCAATTAGCTTCACATTATATGTCCTTATGTATCAAGATTTTGCTCTATTGCAAATCTCTGCTAGTAGAGCCCAAGGTTTCTACTGATTATGACAAATGAGGGAAACCATTGAGCCTAAGTTCCTTTGAGTCTGGCTTACTTCACTTAATATGATTTTTTCTAAGTCTTTCCATTTCCTAACAAATGGGGCAATGTCATTCTTTCTGACAGCAGCATAGAATTCCATTGTGTACAAATACCACAACTTGTTGATCCACTCATCAACTGAGGGACATCTAGGTTGGTTCCATATCTTTGCTATGGTGAATAGTGCTGCAATGAACATTGTTGTGCTAGTGGGTTTAGTATGTCCTTGTTTCTGGGTGGTTGGGTAAATGCCAAGTAGTGGAATTGCTGGGTCATAGGGGAGTTCTATGTTTAGCCTTTTGAGGCACTGCCACACTGCTTTCCATAGTGGTTGAACGAGTTTGCACTCCCACCAACAGTGTAGTAGTGATCCCTTCTGGCCACATCCCCTCCAGCATCTGTTGTCATTCGTTTTCCTGATCCTGGCCATTCTAGCTGGAGTGAGGTGGAATCTTAGAGTTGTTTTGATTTGCATTTCTTTTATGGCCAGAGATGTTGAGCATTTCTTCATGTGTCTATAGGCCATTTTTGTTTCTTCTTCAGAGAAGACTCTCTTTAAGTCTTTGGCCCATTTTTTAATGGGATGGTTGTTACTTTGGAGGTTAGTTTTGGAGTGGTTCAATTTTTTGAGTTGTTGATATATTTTAGATATGAGGCCTTTGTCCGTTGTTTGGTTGGTGAAGATCTTCTCCCACTCTGTAGGCTTCCTGATTAGTTTACTAGCTATGTCCTTTGCCTTACAAAAGCTCAGCAGTTTAATGCAGTCCCACTTATCCAGCCTTTCTCTGATTTGTTGTGATTCTTGGTCCTTATTAAGAAAGTTTCAACCTGTGCCAAGGAGGCCTAGTGTATCTCCTATTCCTTCCTGTAGAGTTTTCAGTGTGTCAGCTTTTACCTCCAGGTCTTTGATCCATTTGGAGTTAATTCTAGTGCAAGGTGACAAAGAAGGATCCAGCTTTAGTTTTCTGCAGGTGCTTAACCAGTTCTGCCAGCACAACTTGTTGAAGAGGCTGTCTTTTTTCCATTCTATTTTTTTGGCTCCCTTGTCAAAGATTAGGTGGCCATAGGTCTGTGGTTTAATATCTGGGTCCTCAGTTCTATTCCATTGGTCTTCAGGCCTGTTCCTGTGCCAGTACCAAGCTGTTTTGAGAATTATAGCTCTGTAATAGATTGCTCCAGTATTTTAGGGGATGGGTGGAGTGTTTCTACAAGGAGGAAAAAAATGGTTTCCTCATTAAAGTTCTTCGTGCCACACCTTGTAAACTACTGAGGGCAAGTTTAATTCTGTCTATAATCAGATCTAAGCTGGAAGATATTTCTCCATTTCTATTCCTTTGAGGAAAACAAATTTCATGCATAATATACATGCCCAACTGGACATACTGTAATAGACAAAGAAAAAATCAGAAAGCAAAGCTTGCTGTTTTTCACACTAAGACAGGCCTGCTTACTGCTGATTTTTCCCATTCCTCCTCATTCATCCTGGCTTGGGGAATAGAATCTTGCCTGGTCTCATGGGCAACCAGGAAGACACAGACCAATGGTCAGTAAAATGACACTGTTGCATGGGATTATTCAAGATCATTAGTTCGTGTTGATATGAGTCAAGAGTATTTGGCAAAGAAGTATGTAAGCAAGAAATAAAAGAGCATTAGAAGCTTTCAAATTTCTGCTGAAGGAATCTCATCAGTTTAAAGCTGGTTAAAACCTGTAAACACATTAGCTTGGCCCTAGTGGCTCATGCCTGCTATCCTAGCTACACAGAAGGCTGAAATCTCAGGATTATGTTGAAAGCCAGCCAGGGTAGGAAAGTCCCTGAGACTCTCATCTCCAATTAATTACCAGAAAGCAGTATTCTTTCACTTCTGTCTAGTGACTTTTTCAAGGGATAATTGGTAAATAAAGAAAATATGAGAACGCTAAACTGATATCTTAGCAAAAATTTACTAACATGTCATTTGGTTACTTGCTTATGTAGAAAATGTGTGTGTGTGTGTGTGTGTGTGTGTGCGTGCGCGCGTGCACACGCGTGCACACGCAGCCTTCAAGCAAGTGGCTTCCAAACTCACAAGCATCTCCATGAATGAGTCTTCCTTGGTTTGGCATGAGGTAGGTATGAGTGCCACCCAACCCACTTGTCCTGGAGATTGGAATCTTCAGGGCTGTACTGAGGGATTACAACCAGGTTGAACTTTGTGTTATTTGTCACTGTAACCAGTGTCAGTGTGCTATGGAGTTTGAGGGTTTTTAATGCTTTGAATGGTAACACTAAATCTGAACAGTAAAATAACTCCATGATGGCCATTCACTATGAGCAACTACTGAGAAATGCCAATAAGAACACGCTTACCTATATTATTCATGCAGATGCTTCATGGCTCTCATATGTAGGAGTTGGTCACCATCATAAACTCTATGAATTTCATACTAAGGATCAGGAATCTCTGTTCCTACTTGAACCCTGTATTTTGGGAGCACTGGGACCGACTCAGTGAGCTATCACAGTGACACACCCTGCTTTAGGAACAGGAATTCCTGCCATAATGACCAGGAAACTAATGGTGGAATGAGTGTAACCTAAAGCTAAGAGCATCAACAATGGATCCGTGCTTCATCTCAAATTGTCCTTCTCCAGAATCAAATGTCTAGAGCATTTTCCCTGCTTTATAACCACTTAGAACGGACAGAGTACTGTCTGTCATTTGTGGTTGACACAGTAGTTACATAACACTGGTTACACTTCATGGCAGATTTTCTTGTTAGTAACATTTTTCACATTAACCGTATGATTTGGTCACCCCTCGATATAAGAATGATGAGGTCCGTGTGAACTAAAGTAGATGGATTTGAAGCAGCGCTCACGGCCTTCAACAGAACTTGCTCGCAGTGATTATCATTGCTAACTGTACCCCAAGGCAGTGTACTGGGTAAAAAAAAAATAGAAAAGGCAGAGATAAATAAGAGATGAAAACAGTGGGGACCAGAGGTCCCCAGGCTTTCTGGCACTTGTGTCCCACATCCCCACAAACAAGCATCTTTGAGCTTACACAGGAATGATTGCCATGGATACATGCAAAACAGAAAGCATCTATATTAATATTATCATCAGAGCTAAAACACTTTGTGAGAGACACTGGTTTCCTTATTAAGTCCAGTCAGAATATGTACTTATGTAGTTCAAGGTTAAGCTGTGGAGGTCTTTGGTCCACTCTATAAGGTCCCCAGCATGCTGCTAGCCTAAGGAAAGAGGAGGAGGAGAAGCAGCACCCCTTACCTGCTCCACAGCTGTCTGCTTTAATCCTTCCATGGCCAGCTCAGCACTATAAGTACTGTCGAGCCAGTGTTCCAACCCCTCAAAATGTTTCCGGGTTTCACAGCTCAGCTTCAGTGTTCTCTACATTTTACTAATCACACTATAATTTTATTTAATACGATCTTCACAGGCTTTACAAATTCTCTAACGCATTCAAGCAGAGACACTAGGAACAGTGTGAGGGTGGCTCTATGCCTTTAATCATGATTATTCAAGCTTACAGTGTTACCTGTCATTTGAGGTGGCACAGTAGTTGCAGAACATACATTACACATAGTGGCAGACGGTCTTGTTGTCCGTGTGAAGTTCATAAACCGTACGACTGGGATCAGCCTCCAGCTATGACAGTGATGAGGCACAGGTAGGAGAGCGTGGGTGAACATGCACTAATGCAGGGGGCCTTCACAGCCCTTGCTCACAGCGCTTAGTAATCACACTGTTATTTTACTGTATTGAACATGGTCTTTACAAGCTTTACAAATTCTTAATGCCTTAGCACACTGATACGAGAGTGTGACAAATAACACAAGATTCAGCCTGCTATCCATCCAGGGAAACATCACCATTGGTTTCCATTTCCAGGACAGATAGCTAAGGGAACATCCATACCTACCTCATGGCAAACTCCAGGAAAACCGGTCGCTCTCTCGGAGGCTGTAGTGAACTGCTAGTCATTGCCTGGCAGTATTTTCCCGAAATAATGTGTAAGAGATCTGGGGTTGGGTATGAGCAGACCAGATGGGACAGGACTTGCTTACTCTCACAAAGTCAACTCTCAAGACTGGCGAGAAGTTGTCCCTCAGCCTCTTTCTTCTCTGCACTTGTAATAGCTCCTCCTTTTCTATCCTTCACACCACTGCTGGATTACAGGGCACTGCCAGAGCTGGTGGGTTCAAACTATGTTTTTTTTTGCTCTAGAATTACCATGTATGCTCAGCTCAACACCCTGGAGAAGTGAGGGAGCCATGGAACTTGGCTTTTGTCTCCCTTCACACCTTAGCCACAGCTGAGGTCTTCAATTTCCTTCCATTTGTGTGGCTTGGGCCCTGCAATGCCAATATGCCCTTCTGTGTCCACACAACAGTGCTAAAAGATTGTGGGAAGGGGCTGTGGGGCCCCGTTCCACTGATTGCTTGGAGAGTTGACCAGTTCCAGGAGGAGGAGCCTCTGTGCAGCAGACCCAGGTCACTGGTACTCTCAGATCCACACAGTAGGCAGGAAACACCAGTGTGTATTCCTACTCCAACTGGCCCTACATGTTCTGTTTCCTGTCTTTACAACAGCCCAGTGGTCTCATGTCTCAGTCTATCCATGGGAACCTTGGAAATCCTTTTTATTGACGGCTCCAACTCCTTGACCCACTTATTGATGAAGGGGATTTGGAAAAGTCATGTTATCTCTAAACTTGTTTGTCATCTGTAATGATTCAAACATATGGCATCAGTGTGAGGATTCCACTCAGTGTTTTCCAGAATTGCATAAAGTAATCCAAGGCTCAAATCATTCACAATTAAGAGTTCATGGTGGTTACCACATTGTCAAGATGGCTCCAGTTAGACTCAGTATCCTTCTTTCACTCATGGTGACGAGAATCTGGGAGCTCTTTAGAGGTTTCTGTCTTTCCCGTCTCGTGTAAGACCTCCCAGGACTTCATCTCTGGCAATCATCTGAAAATAGAGAAGAATCTCTGGATATCCCTCTAGGATTAGTCTGTGCAAACAGACTAATGAGAAAATCAAAGTTTCTGCACTCCAGGTCTGCTGTAGGCCGAGAAATTCTCTGAATCACTCAACATGCATACCCTGTCCATTCTGGAATTTCTCACACACATCAAAAGGGTCTCTTTGTAAATCAGGTGCTGCTGCAGAGCAAAGGAGCCAGGAACTACTGAGGTCCAGATTTGTGATGAACTCACAAGACTCCATCTGTGTCTGACTCAGATCCGAACTTCCCTGACAATACCAATGTTGTTATGCCAGGAACAAGATGGCCAACTACAACTTGGTGCTTCAGAATTGGAACTTGCCCCAGCAGATAGAAATGAAGCATGGCTCCAGGGCAACAATTTTTCACCTAAAGAAAAAGGGTGGATATTAAAAGGATGGGCCAAAGATTTAAAGAGAGTCTTCTCTGAAGAAGAAATAAAAATGGCCTATAGACACATGAAGAAATGCTCAACATCGCTGGCCATAAAAGAAATGCAAATCAAAACAACTCTAAGATTCCACCTCACTTCAGTTAGAATGGCCAGGATCAAGAAAACTAA